>NC_090823.1:78960736-79272736 GCF_000390325.3 Nicotiana tomentosiformis | reverse complement strand
CTGTGCAATAAAAATTGGCTAAGTGTCACAAAAGTGATGACCGCACCAATCACTCTGCGGCCGCACAATTCTGTGTGTGGTCGCACAACTAGAAGATAAAAAATGCATGGTCTCTGAAGTTTGGCCTATCAAATTTCCTTAACAATTTGCGGCCGCACACAAAATTGTGCGTTCCGCACAAATTTTGTGGCCGCACTCATTTTTGTGCGAACCGCAGAAATTCTTCCAAGGTACAGGTAAAGAGTGTGGACCGCACTCAAATTTGTGCGGCCGCACTCAGGTAAGATCTGGGCCCGACGGGTCAACCTATAAATAGGGCTTTTCATAACTTTTCACACTTTACACTCTCTGAAATCTCAAGCCCTAAGCAAGCACAGTGCATACCCCATTAGTTCTAAATCTACTCTCATTTCATCAGGTTAGATTCTCACCTGCATCATTCACTACTGGTATGTTCAATCCATGTTAGATTTTTGTTCTTTCTTAATTTGTGTTCTTGTTTTCTTTGATTAGTTTAGTTATTTTTAGGCCTATAAATGTCAAATGTGCTTAATATGTGCTTCAAAATCATGTAGGTAGCCTCGTATGTGTTAATTAGGGACTGGGTAGACCAATAAGCTTGTCAATTTTTGCAAACCATGTCTAAATTGTGAACAATTGCATGAACCCTAGTTTACTGACCGTGATATTCAAATTGTGCGGCCGCACACATTTTTGTGCGGTCCGCAGTCCTTTAACTTAGGGCTTCTGTGTGCTTGAATTGTGCGGACCGCACTCAAAAATATGCGATCCGCAGTGAAATTGTGCGGTCCACAGCAAAATTGTGCGGTCCGCACTGATGAATAATCAGAGAACCCAGTATTCTGAACCTAGGGCTTTGCGACCGCACTCAAAATTGTGCGGTCCACACTCACTTTTGTGCGGTCTGTACTTGGCAGTCTGCGGCCGCACTTATTTTTGTGCGGTCTGCACTGCCTCTTCTGTTTTTCCACAACTGGCCTATAACTGTCATGCATATATCTATGTCCTATGAACCTGAACTCTAACTGATTCTTATTGTTATGAATTGCAGACGATGGTTAGATCATGTGGTAGAGGAGATACATCAAAAGGAAGGGCAGAACCCTCCCGAGGCCGAGGCCGAGGCCGAGGTAAGAGTAACCTACCACTTGCCATTCAGAGGACCATAGGTAAGAAACCAACCATCAACAGAGTTCCCGAACCCTCCGAGACCAGTGAGTATCTCCCATATGGGAAGCTTCTAAGGGTAACTCTGTGCAAGCACAGCCGAAATCCCAATCACAACAAGTCCCGGGTAGATTCCACTTGGTAGATGAGTCATCTTCCGTTGCTAGTTCTTCTGAAGTTTCGGAAGAGGGTAGCCCAGATTCTGAACCCTCTTCCTCATATGCCCCAGATGCACCAATCAATGTTGATGATGTTGATGATGTCCCGGACGATGGTAGAGGGGGTGATGCTATAGTGGGGGGTTTAGAGAGGTCGAAGAGAAGGGAAATGTGGGAAGACAGATTTGTCAGCTTGACTGCCTTCAATAGATTTAGAGAGTGGTGGCCCCAGAGATCGCTCACTCTTGAGAGACAATTCTTGATGAAGGATTTGGACAAGCACAACCCAAATGTCCTCAGACAGTTCCAGGAGAGAAAAGGATGGAAATGGTGCACCAAACCGTCCTCGACACAAATGAGCACTTGGTTAAAGAATTTTATGCCAATGTGGCTCACATTAAGAAGGGTACCAAGGTGACAAAAGTTCGAAATCTGAAAATCTGATTCGACTCCTATGCTTTGAACTCTTATGTGGGATTTGAAGAAATAGGGGCAGTCCAATACTTGGAAAAGCTGGCTATGGGTGATGCAGCTCGCCCGTGGCTAGCTAAGATTTTGGCTATTCGTGGATCAACACCTTCGTGGCTTACAATAGGGGTTCCAATAGTTCGGGCCACCCTAAATTTTGAAGCAAAAGGGTGGCAAACATTTGTGTGCAGCCCCATTGTTCCGTGCCTAAATGAGAACAACCCCCCACTTCCCCATGCAGTCCCGGTGGCTTTGATTATGGCTAGGTATCCGATTAATGTTGGTGTCATCATGTCCACCAACATCACATTAGCTGTCCAGAAAGATGAGAGATCATACCCGTACCCGAACTTCCTCACAGAATACTTCAAAGATCAAAAGGTGGAGCCGAGGCAATATGATACAGAAGTAAAGGCCAAGAAGCCTTTCTCATGGTACCACATGCAGGGTGCTAAAAACCCGAAGTTCAAGGTAAGGCAACTACCTCCGCTGGACAGCCTGAGGAGCCCACAATAGTAGTTACTGATTCAGCTATTGAGCCTTCTACAACAGTCGGTCCTTCCATCGAGACAGCGGCCATGCCACCACTGTCGTCTTCTAGACCACCAACTTCATTATCAGTGCCAGCTTCATCCACTTATCCACAGACTGCACTGAGAGTCTCCCAGACATTGGTGAGTCTCAACAACTGGATGCAGGCAGCTACATCAAAGTTGTCTGACATATCCAGTGCTGTTGCAACACAGTCAGCAGCCCCAGCACCACCACAGGTACCTTCGCCAGTGGAGGAAATATTGAAGAAGATTCTAGACAACCAGAAGACCATTATGGAGACTCTAGTGGAGCATGGGGAGGTCTTTGAGGAGTTGGGAAAGCAAACAAAGAATATGCGGAAGTCTCAGGCATCGAAGAGGTTAGTGGACAAGTTGAGAAAAGTGGTTGCCAAAATTGCATCTGCCAGAGATCTACCACTAGACTTACTTATAGAGGGAGCACCTTCAGACCCAGTAGCACATGCAGCACCAACAGTACCAGAGGTATCACATACAGCAACCGACCAGTCTGAGGAGCCGGTTGTGACTGCCCACACCGCTGAGAAGATGATCCCAATGCTCAGCAACCCTATTGTCCCTTAGCCAGGTGATGATGAGATACAGCTAGAGGAGACAGAGGGTGCTGCAGATCCCATGCAGACTGAGACCACATAGGGAGTTCTCTTAACTCTCTACCCTTCTCTGTTCTTATTTTTGTTAAGCATTGAGGACAATGCTTATTTTTATTCGGGGGGTGGTCTATTTTGATTGATTGACATTGACATGTGGCCTGTAATAACTCTTATACTATTTTTTCCCCTTATCTTTATTTTCTCTTTGGTATGTATATATTCTCCCCCTTCGTTTGATGTATATATTCAGTCTCCCTTATGTATATATTCATTTTATTTCGGTTTGTATATTCATTTATCTTGCTTTTCGTAGTTTATTTCGTAGCTTCTTTACTTTGTCTTTCTTAGTAGTATAACTTCTTATTTACTTTAGTAGTTTCTTTTTGATTTGTTAGCTTCTTTTTACGTTTGAGTGATCAATAAGTCTTTGGTTTTCTTAATGCCACAGTTCTTTCCAAAGATGGATTTTGTGTGAACCGGGTAGCTCTTCCCAACGATGGATGGCGTGACAACCTTCTTAAGGGATTAAGTCCATTTTCTTTTATGTTTAGGCAAATATAGTAGTAATGAATAAAAGGGTCTCAAGCATGCTTCACTTGGTACCAACACATTTACCTCCGACCTTATGGTTAAAAATAAAGTTGTTGGCATAAAATAACTCTAGTTGTGACCTTTTGACTCTTGTGTTGACTTAAACAGTCATCGAGTGGTTCAGTCGAGCCATTTGTGATTCTCAATCTTAACTAGGATTGTTGTGGGCCCTCGACTCCGTTCTCTTTAGCAATCCAGCAGCATAAAAGGTGAGGTATTGAATTGCAAGTCCAAGTTCTCGTGCTAATAGTCTAGAACTTACCCTGAATATTTTTCTAGGCGAAATTCTAAGTGTAGCTTGGCTTGAGATATGATTGTAGGCTCTCCTTGATTCGATTTGAAGTTTGAAATCTTCCATAGCCTACCAATGTGATATCCTTAGTCAACCCATTTGAGCCTAATCTTTTTTTTTTCTCTCTCTTTTAATAACCACGTTACAAGCCTTTATCCGTTTTGTAATGACCCTCTCTTGGCACCCAATATTTCCTTAGTATTCTTGAGAAACATTTGGAAAACAAATTGGAGGAGAGACGAGGAGTTTGAAAGTGATAAAAGGTACAAAGAAGAGAGAGAAAGAAAGAAAAGGGAAGGCAAAGAAAAGAAAGAAAGAACAAAAAGAAAAATGCCAAAAAGAAAGTGAATAAGGTAGAAAGTTGAAGGGATTCAAAGAAAACAATGATGAAAGTCATGGAGTAAATAGAAAAGGAGAAAAATAAATATCATGACTAAGAAAGAGTGACGTTACGTCTCTCTAGTTCCCCCGAGAAAAAATGAATTGACACAAAGAGTCGACAAAGTATGAGCCAAAAAAGAGAGAAAATGGAGTGCTTAAGGAAAGATGAAATTCTATTCCAACAAATCCTACCTTAGTCCAAAAGTCTTCATTACATCTAGCAAAATCCCTACATGATTTCAAGTTGAGTGAGCTTACATTAGTGGTGATTTACATAAGGGGCAAGCTTATGGTACTTAGAACCGGACTTGTGACATTCTTTTGAGAGAGATGAGTGAACTTTTCACAATCCTTGCATCGAGTGTTACATTCTAAAGTGAGATATGCTAATGGAGAGTAGAAGAGGAGGAGTTTGGGATCCAAAATGACCTACATGAAAGAGCGAGCTTCCTTGATGAATAAAGTCAACCCTTGATGCTCTAGTGTCACATTAGAAATATTGTACTCAGAAAGTCAAATCATTGCATTGTTGATAATTCATATGTGTTGTGGGTAATTGTTGGTCCCAGTTGATGTGTGATTGATTCACCTTAGGCCAGCTGAAATATCCCTTTTTCTAGTGGAGGTGGGCATTACCTTAATTGCTTGAGGACAAGCAAAAGTTTAAGTTTGGGGGAGTTGATAAGTAGGGATTTTGACCGCTTATTTGCTCTCTTTTACTTGCGTTTTAGCTCAAAAATACTTAAAGGTATTCCCGGGAACTAATAAAATGTGCTTTTGTACAGGAATATTGGGAGATGAGCCAAAGAAGTCAAAATTAACTCATAAAGGAGTCAAAAATGGACAAGGACCAAAAAAGGGGAAAAGGCCCACAGTGCGGACCGCACAATACTGTGTGCGACCGCAAAACAATGAAACATCACTGTCAGATGTCCTTCAGAGTATGCGAACCGCACAATTATTGTGTGGCCGCAGAAGAGGAGATTCAGAGAGTTAGTTTTTGGGCAGGCTGAAGATATGAGGACCGCACCATAATTGTGCGGCCGCACTCATAATTGTGCGGTCCGCAGAAGAGAAGAATCAGAGAGCCATGTTCCAGTCCAAGTTCAAGTGTGCGGCCGCACTCAGAATTGTGCACTCCGCACAATCAAATGAAGTGCGGCCGCATCCCACTTTTATGGAACCGCAGAAGGCCCAGTTGACGAGTCAAGCTCAGAGTGCGGACCGCACACAGAATTGTACAGCTGCACAACCTCTGCAGGGGCATTTTTGTCAGATATTTTTAGCTTAGTATAAATAGAACTTTTTGTCATTTTTAGAAAAGGTTTTGTTTTGGAGTGCATCTGAGCCGTTTTTCTTTACTGTTTTGAGTAATACTGTACTAGATTAGCTTCTAAACATTAGATTTTCTTTCCCTAATTAATTATTATGCATTCTATCTTAATTTCTTCTTGTATTTCTTCATTTTTCATGAGTAGCTAAATTTCTAGCTAGGGTTGTCGCCCAACCCTAGTGTGGGTACTTAATGGGTATTTGATTTAGGACTTGTTTGTGATTGATTTAGTGGTATTTAGCCTAGTTCTTGCTTGAATTCAAGAAATAATGGTTGCAAACATTGATTCATGCCTAATTGACTTGGTCTTTACTTGAGAAAGAGAGACTAAGTCTAGGAAAGCTTGGCTAACAAGAAATTGGGGTGAACTCAAGAAATTGATAGCCCCAATTAAAGGGTTGAAACTAGAGATAGTAAAACCCGACTTGAGCATTTATCACTTGTTTTGTGCAATACCCATTTGGACTTGAGAAAGCCAAATTGGGCAAAATCACTCAAACTACCGAGATGTATAGAGTGGGTAATTGCGTGGGATTGCTATATTACAACCCCGGCCAATCAAACTTGCCCTAGAATTTACAACCCCTTAGGTAACCACCTAGGTGGAAGTCACGACCCTAGATCTTCTATCATTTGGAAAATAACCAAAACCAAAAATATTGTCTTCTAGTTTTATAATTGCAATCAATAGATTAAAGTAGAAGTAGAAACAACAAACAAGAATGTGGAAGTGTAATCTAAGCCTTATCGTACAATTACTCTAAATATATACCCAATCCCAATCCTAACTCCCTAAGGATTCAACCCCAACTTGCTTTGGGTTTTGTTATTGATGTTACACCCCATGTTTTTGTACGTGAAAGTACATCGTAAGTCAATTGATGTAAGCTTGAAAATGAGATCCTCTTTGAAAGTATATAAAGTGATTTAATGATGTTACGTCCCATTTTCGCAAGCCTTTAAGAGTTATCATTTGGGGACACATATTTCTAAGGGGACATGCTATTAGACCCCGTACTTCAGACGTCACTGTCATTATAGGATTATCTAAAATAAGCTCAAAAAGGACGAAATCCTTCTACAAGGATAAGAAAGGTTTACCGAAGTCTTAAGTAAGTTAAGATGAATATGAGACTTTCTAATCATGATTTAAATGAGTTTAAAGTAATTATATGACTATATATGATGTTTGGATATGGAATATAAAGTTTGAAAAAAATCGGATTTAAGTTGCGGAAAAATCGAGTTAAGATTTGCCTTGTAACGAGCCGTTTTGAGAAATTAATTGTAAACTTTATGATGTCATTTTGGGACATATATCATACCAAAATTAAGTTATATGCACCTAGTTTCAAATGGTCTAAACCATTTATTCATACGATATCGGAGTAAAGAAATATGGATTTTTAAAATAGGGTCGCCAAGTCACGTCACCGCACTTCGGAGAAACTGACAGGTTTATAGGCCCAGGTTGCGAGGCAGTTTTCTCCCAATATATTAAGAGTTACAGGTAGATCTTTATATGGAATTAAATATCCATGTGTCTAGTTTCTGACGCTTCAAACCATTCATCAATACGATATCATTGTAGAGAGATATTTGCGTTTTTGCGAGACTGCGCAGGAGGCCCCTATGGGACCCGCTTGGTCGTGCCCGATCTTCACTTATTCTTATCTCATTTTTGGGACAAGCTTTGCTCATTTTTCATTCTCCTTCCAGAATCACACTCTCCAAACTCTCCCAAACAACTCCCCAAAGGCTCCAAACAAATTCCAAAGGAATACACCATAATCAAATATCAAAAGTTAGCCTAAGTGAAGAAGAGAGTCTCTATAGTGTCGTGATGTGATTAAGGGTGGTTGTAAGATAATGAAAGTTTTGGTTCGAGTTTTTCCAGATTCTTTAAGATATGTATACCACCCTATTTCTTGGGATTAATCTTATCTATGTGTTGGTTAAATTATTGGATGAAGATTATAAGATAATACTTGAAAGGGGAAGAGTTATTGTTATATTTTGTTGGGTTGTTTTATGTGTGTGTGTGTGTGTGTTGTTATAGCTGAAATTTCAAGTTGTATCTACTGTCTAAGGTATGTAAATCATGTTCTTGGTTGTGCTTAAGTTTAATCATGTATTGTTTGAGTTGTTTGAGTTAAAATCTTCAAGATAGTAATTGACATGGTATAAGGAATCGTTATCTTTTTTTGTGGGCTGTGTTGAGGCTATATATATGGTTGGTTGTGGCTGGAAATTGTTATAAATAGTTTGATTATGTTGAGGTTGCTATTGTTAAGCTCATCTATATGCTAATTCAGTGGATTGAACAAGATAACATGAAAAACAAGAGGTTGACGATAAAGGTTAAGGTGCTAGGCGTGTGGACTATTTTTGAAGATTATTCTTATGATGTTTTGGGATGAAAATGATATGGTAAGCATAAGTATGATGTTATACAAGTTTTAGGTAGATTCATGGAAAATGAATTGGATTAAATTATATTTTGTTAATTGTAAATCTAGCTTGCCACTCAAAATAGTTGTTGAAGTAATTAGAGAGTTTATTGTGAATTATATTGTTATTGTTTGGGCTGTTTGGTGACTTTTAGTAACTTATGGGATGTAGTAAAAACATGGGAGGTGCTGTCCATTTTTTTTTGGTGTAGAATATTGATTTTGAAATATGAGAGTTACAATGCTTATATGATGACGATGAAGTCGGGTTACTCATTGTAGATGTAAGAAGATCATATTAAGCTTTGTTGACGATTAGAGAGAAGATTGCAAAGCTATGTTAAGGCTAAACCTTTCCTTCATTTTGGCATGAACCCGTAACTACATATGTTTGACAACGAGACATAAAGAGAAGTTTGTATTCATGAATTTATTCAATTATCATAGTCTCAGAAGTTACAGTATTCTCCCTTATCGAGACTTTACATTCAGTTAAGTATTATTTTCTTCTAGTCAAGAGAGCAGATGGTCTATATATACATACATACATATATATATATATATATATATATATATATTACAGTATTTTTACCACCATCGAGCTATAATCAATGGGCAGGCCCCTATTGGGCAACCTCTGATCAGATGGTAAGTTATATACCGAGCCTACTGTGGCCGAGTGCCTATGAGCGAGAATGGCCGAGATACAGAGCCTAGCATGGTCGAGCGCCTATGAGCGAGCCTACTACGACAAAGCAGTTACACATACCGAGCCTTATAGGGCCGCATAACTATTTTACTTACTATATTGAGAGAGATGAGTCAGTATCAGCAGGTAAGCATATCCTCAAATTATATTTGACTCCTAGGTAGTTTCAGTTATTATATTATCAGTTTAGTTTTAGATTTTAGTTATCTTGTTGCCTTACATACTCGGTACATTATTTCGTACTGACGTCCCTTTTGCTGGGGATGCTGCATTTCATGCCTGTAGGTACTAATAGACAAATGGATAAACCTTTCCAGTAGACAAAGTCAAATATTATCTTGGTTGGTAAGCTCCACTTCCTCGGAGTTACCAGGTCAAAACCTTGGAGTCAATTTTATATATACAGGTTTGATGGGTAGGTCGAGGCCCTGTCCCGACCATGATACAATCCAGTTATTCCTAGAGGCTTGTAGACGGGTCCTGAACATTTTTATATCAGTATTGTGGCTTTACTATCCCTATGTAGATGTTTAGTTTGTTGTGCTGGTTGTAGACATTATTTTCAGAAGATTCAGAATGTGGCCTCATCGGTCTAAGTTGAGGATTACCCTCTAGAGTTCACAGTTACAGAGTGGTACGCTCGGGCCGAGTATGGCACCGGGTGCCGGCCACACCTCTTCAGGTTTGGGGCTTCGACTGCCTCACTACCTATATTTGTGGTGTAAGTTTGGGCGACATCACTAGGTTATGGAGATTTGTTCTTCTTATTATCATAGGTTGACCGCGATTGCATTTTAGAGTGGGGGCTGGGGGTTTTCGGTCATCGCATTTTGGTGGGATACGGCGCGTTCACGAAGGTATGGCATATGTGGTCATCGCGTTTGCGAGGGAAGTGTCGCGAACGCGAAGTGTAATTTGGCAGTGTTCTTCTTAGTGCTTCTCAATCGTAAAGTCGGCCCTGCGATCGCAAAGGATACACCCCAAGCATCTATATAAAGATTTATTTTCGTACTTTGAGTTCATTCTACCATAATTTGAGATTTAGAGCTCGTATTTTGGCGATTTTAGAGGGAATTTTCATCATTTGGATTGGGGTAAGTATTTTTTATTCGGATTTGATTCTTTTACATGATTGCATTGTTGATTTTGGCATTTGATTGATTAATCTAAAATAGAAGTTCGGGTTTTTTGTCAAAACCTTTTTAAAGTAAAATTGCGATTTGAACATCGATTTGGAGTCAGATTTGAGTGAAACTAGTATGGTTGGACTTCTATTTGAACATGTTATTGGAATTTGTGAGATTTGTGAGGTTGTAGGATGCGGGCCCGGGCTGACTTGAGTATTTGACTAAGATTCGACCTTTATCGTTTGGGTTTGTTTCCTATGGCATTATTTGACATTTTTGAGTTGCTTTTGGTTAGTTTCGACCCGTTCAAAGGTCGATTTGCGCGGATGACATTTATAGAGTATTGTTTGGGCTTGTTCGAGGTAAATAACATATCTAATCTTGATTTGAGGATAATTAAGCCCATGGACTATGATACTTGAGACGTGTTGTGGGTAACGCACGTGCTAGGTAACGGGCGTATATGGATGTACCAAGGTATTCATGATCTGGATAGTTCTTATGCTATTATATGTCTTGTTTTGCTATCATGTTTCTTTGATATTATGTTTTCTCAAATTGTATGACTGCATGAGTTATTATTCATGCCTGAAATCATATCTAGGCTATCTGCTTAATATTTTGAGACATGATAGGGCTATTTTTCCCATGTTGAGCTATTTTCCTTAGTCGTAGTCATACTGTTCAGTCATGATAGTTATATCTGCATGTTATGTCTCTCTTTCTGTGCACTTTTGATATGTTGTCTCACATGTTATTGGCTTCCTTGTATGTGACACGCCTTTGAGTTGAATTTATGGCACATTGTGATATTCCGTGTTGTATAATTGGATTATGTTTATGTGAGATATTGGCATATGGAGACTTGAGCGGATTGATGACTAATGTGGGCCATATAATCGTGTTGTGAGTTATGTTGGATCGGGTAGCACGCCACAATAGATTATAATTTGGATTGGGTTGCACGCTGTAACAAGTTAATATTCGGATTGGGTTACACACCGCAGCATATTGATACGTAGATTGGGGTGAACGCTGCAACATATTGACATTGATTATTAATTAGCACTTGGGCCAGGATCCACCCCTTCGAAGTCTGATATTACAGTGAGCGTAGGCACAGTGATATATATGTGCTTTGGTGAGGGCATTTGTGCCAGGCACCCATACAATGCTGAGTGTGGTTGTGTGTGATGGTGAGAGGCATTTGTGCCAGGCACATTGAGTGTGTTGAGAGTTAGTGTACTTAATGATTTCACTATGATGTTATTGACTTGACATGTATATTTGACATGTAGGCATAGAGATGCATTTTTCTCATGCTAGCTGGTAAACGAAATATTTTATATGTTGTTGAAAGTTTGGAAAATCACAGTTCCCTTGTTAAACTCATGTATTGGTGTTTTTGGAAAAATATTAGGCTTTGACTGTTATATTTGGAAAGCATGTCTAATTTTTCGTAATTGTGAACGAGCTGAACATAATATCATAGAGTTATTTACTTTTACTGTCTTCTTTATATTATTAGATGCTATTAAGCATTGGTGTTGGACACTGACGTTCTTCCAAGCTTGTTACTGCTTTCAGTCTGAGGTTAGGTTTGTTACTTATTGAGTACATGCGATCTCATACTATACTTCTACACCTTGCGTGCAGATCTTGGAGCTGATGCTGCTGTGTCTGGCGGGAGTTGGCATAAAGATGTACCTGTTGTCCGGACATAGCTACCACTTGTCCTTGGTAGTTTTCGATTCGAATTATATTTTTTGTATATTTCAAACAAATATTGTGTTTATGTTCATACCAGCTTTGTAAATCTATGTCTTAGTGGCTCATGACTTGTACTACCAATCCTTGGAATATTGTATAGAAACTCAACTATTTTATTTATTAATTACTTATGATTTTCATTAGAATTTTATAATTTTTATTTGGCTTACCTAGAGGGTTGGGTTAGGTGCCATCACGACTAGGTGGATTTTGGGTCCTGACAACTCTATGAAAAATCGAGATGAGTCTGACCTATTAACATTAAATTTGTTTCCACCTTGATAGTTGACTCTATTGATGTTCTCCACAATATGTACCTCTTCCTATGTTGTTGAGGATTGATACTCGTGTGTTGGATGGCTCATTTCATAAAAATATCATTGACCGATGGCTAGCTAGATTTTTACTTGGGCTAGGGTCAATGCAAACTTGATGAATTCTGGTGTATCCACGTCTTAGCCTCCGTCTCCATCTTTCCTAGGTCGAATCCCCATTCAAAATCGTCTTTATGAAGTAATGAAGTATCTATACTGTGTGCAAACACCCTTAGATCAAACGACCTTAATGAGACAACGTAAAAAATCTAGCAGCGGAATGCACTCCCATGTCGCACGGGGTGATGCATGGGCATCACGCTAAGGAGGAATTTTAGAGGAGACATTTCTGCTTCGTCTGATGACCGATTGTCTTGACACGTCGCGGCTGGCCATGCCTAATGCATTGCACTAGAGGCCTTATCAGCCACGAGTTTCTTTGTCCATATGAGGGAACTTTGGCTTGTTGCGATGCCTGGTGCGTTGCCAGTGTGTCGCACTAGGTGAATTCTTTCAGCTTCTCAGTTTTCTTTAATTTTTGTATTCATAGTCGGTCCTCGAATCCCAAACTCGATCCCCGTTTAATTCTTGGACTTTTACTCAGTCTTCGAAGCTCCAAAGTAGCTGTTTAAACTCCACAAATGCTCCTTTGCTCGGAATCAAGTCCTATACAACAAAACTCACATAACAATTATAAATTTCTCATATTTTAGCTCAAACACAATTAAAGTACATTAAAGAATAGGTGAAATGAAGCCAAAAACATGACATCAGTAGCAAAAATATGTTGATAAAAGCTTTTACCTGTCTATTTAAGGGATATGCTCAGGACCAGTTTTATCTCCAAGGCCACCAGTACTCAGCTACTTAGATTGACCGAATTTACATCTTGAAGGTGATTTTTCATATGATGATATGTTATTTTAATTCTGAAACAGAAGTTGACATCTATTATTTTAGTTATTAATGATGCAGTCAATTAGTCCTGCTAAGACAGATGAGTTCACTCTCAAGGAGATCATATTTTGGCTACGTTTTCTGAGTTCGGAACCAAAATGTGATCTTTTTTTACTCAAACGATCGAAATGCGTGAAAAAAAAACTTAATGACCAAAATACATATAGCGCCCTTTTAAAGGGCGCTATATGTATAACGATTTTTATAAAGGCGCTATGTAAAGTGCATTTATAAACGACGCTATACATATTTTGTGGGCCCACCAATAAAATAACTCTTTTACGCTTAACTGACATAACAATAATTCAAATGGGTATAGCGCCCTTTTAAAGGGCGCTATACCTCAAAAAATTCGACCCCCCGGATTGGGCATTGCCTTATTAAAGGCGTTAAAGATTTTGCAAAAATCCATTCAGAAATATTCTCAACTCCTGTTAAATTTTTCTTCTTATTAAATTCTCAAGCATTTTGTCATAATGTCTGAAGAGCGAAAAGTAAGAGTTTCATTATATTGGGGTGAGGGGGGTGAGGCTGTGGTAGCGAATAACTCAGTGAACTATAGTTTATCTCCACAGTGTCATGTTAAGTTCCTATTTACAATGGAGTACGATAGGCTGATATCGTTGTTGTGTAACAAAATGAGTGTGAGCAAACGTTCAGTGAACCTTAAAGTAACCGGAAGATATCTGTATTCTGTCACTCCGCAAGGGGTTGCTTGTTATGTTGAGTTTAACATCGAGGATGATGAAACTTTGAGTGATTTTTTGAGGACTCCGGATGAATACCAGGAATTTCTTTTGATAAAAATGTTGGAAATGTACGTGAAGGTTGAAGACGTTCGCAATAATGAGGTTGCGCAAAGTAGGGATAACCCTCAGTCATCGGGTGGTTATTCTGGAGCAATTTTTGCCGAACAGGTTCCGGCTGAACGAGTTTGGCCTGATTTAAACTTATCTCCATGGGCGAATGAGGAGCGAAGAAATAATTTCTCTCCTACTTTACATAATCCACAAGATGAGTGGTAAACTTCAATTTTTCTTTGTGTTACGATGTTTATTTTTGTTGTATTGAATTTGTATTAACACTCATATATTCCACAGGGGGTACCGGCCAGATATGAATTTAACAAGTTATGAACCCACGCCCAGTTGGAATATGTGTAGTTCTGGTGTATTGGATCACGGTGCTTATCCGGAAGTCATCACCAACAGGATAATGTCCATCATGGGATGTCAACATATTTGGACTTGTAAGTGAAGTGATATAGCTATATGTAAAGTATTTATCAATTTGAGTAGCTCATTATTTTGTTGTTTATGCAGTGAAAATGAGCAAGTTGAACCTCCTGTCCTAACTCAATTTCCCGAAGATGACATATTTAATCGGGATCTGGCAGATACACAGAGTCAGGAAGAGAACAGTGATTATGACAACAATGCCGATAATTCCGGAGATGATACACCCTTCCCTGATGAGGGTGGTGATGATGAGGAAGAGAATGTTGGACCTGATTTGATGACGGAGCATGCTCCACCCCCTGTTAGACCAAGAGTGTACGAGTTACACGTGTCATTTCATTTAAGAGAGATTCCCTACCTTGATCATTTTCCAAGTATGCCCGATATGGATGCCCTCACAAAGGATACTGAGAAAATTCGGACAGCAATGTGGGATGAGTCTAGACCAACGGTGCTGGCAAAGGGCATGCTTTTTCCTGATAAAACGCACCTAAGAAGGGCGGCGAAAATGTACAACGTAAAAGAGTATCATGAGATGACGGTATGGGAGTCAACACCGGATGTATACAAGGTTGTTTGCCGTAGATAGTTTACGGGTTGTCATTGGATGCTGCGTGCGAGCAAGAAGAAAATAGGTATGTGGAAAGTGGGTAAATACATTGGCACCCATACTTGTGAAATAGACACATTTAGTGGGAATCACTTCAACTTGGATGTTGACTTGATTTCTCTTGTCATGATTCCACACATTGAAGCGTCCATAAGGTACAAGATCAAAGAGTGCATTACATCCGTCCACCAGGAATATAGTTGTACCATTACCAAAAGAAAGGCATTTCTAGGGCGCAAACGTGCGTTTGAAATTGTTTATGGTAACTGGGATAAGTCATTTACAGCTCTACCCAAGTACATGGCCGCATTGCAACACTTTAATCACGTGACCGTTGTTGAACAGAAACTTGAGTGGATTCCGGGAATACCAGAATATATATTCAAATACGTATTTTGGGCATTTAAACCAGCAATTGATGGTTTTCTGTATTGCCGGCCGGTAATATCCATAGACGACACTCATGTCTATGGAAAATATGATATTAAGTTGTTGATCTCCCTTGCAGTAGATGCTAATGGAAGTATATTTCCTTTAGCTTTTGCTATTTGTGCCAATGAAAGCCAAGAGACGTGGACACTGTTTTTGAACCACTTGAAAGAGCACGTTGTCAAACAGCGTTCAAGTATTTGTCTAATATCTGATTGTCATGGTGGTATTATAAGTTCTGTAGAGAATTTACCTGCATGGAAAGAATCGTATGCCTACCACCGTTATTGTGTGAGGCATCTGAAGGCCAATTTCAAGAAGACACATCCCAACAAGGATTTGCATGATTTAATGTGGATGGCTGCAACAGATCACCAAGGGCATAAATTCTAGAGGCACATGGAATCTATCAGGCAGGAAGACGAGGCAGCCTATCGTTGGTTGATGCGACATAAGCCTGAAAAGTGGACTTTGCATGCGGATGGTGGCAGAAGATGGGGAATTCTGACTACAAATGTGTCAGAGTCTTTCAACGGGTGATTGAAGTCTGCACGAGGATTGCCTGTCACTGCCATAGTGCGAATGTCATTCAAGCAGATGGCAGAGAGGTTTGTTGAAAGGGCTGCAGCAGCAACGTCATTGATGGAAAGGGGTGTTGAATTTATGCCACAACCAATGAAAAGATTTGAGAAATACAGGCGGCGAGCACATTGGAATTCATTTTTACAGTATGATCACGACCGAAATATTTTTGAAGTTCGCATCGCTATCCATCAAAACTGGGGGAATAATGTACACACCATAAATAAATCTAGAAGGTTATGCTCTTGTGGGAAATTGTCCATCTAGTACATGCCGTGCTCACATGCCATCAAGTGCTTTCAACACACAGGTTTAGGGCCAACCAACTACGTTGATAAATAATATAGTGTTGCTATATACTTAAACACCTATAGTGGGCAGTTGCAGCCAGTGGGTGCTGAGCATTGTTGGCCGCCGGAACCATTTAAAATGGCGTGTAACAAGGAATTTTTGCATCAGCAAAAGGTGCAAAAAAGAACGCGTATACGGAACTAAATGGATGTTGGTGATACCATTTATGCGGCAAATATGGTATATGCTCGCAAACAGGACACGACCGTCGAAAATGTCCTTCAGCTGGTTTGGGTGGCGGTAGTAATCCAGCTCCTGGTGGAAGTTCATCTATGTGCCCAACTATCAATGATACACGTAGTGTTTTATTTCTGTAATGTGGCTGTAATAAGTGTATGTACTTATTTATGTTGCAAAATGTACTGGTTTGGGTGGCGGTACTTGTTTTGTTTCCGTATCCTGCAGGCGTCTGACTACACGAGGATGGAGAACTTTGCCCTTCAAAAAGTCCCACATGTCGTCCACTCTTCTGACACGGAGAGTCTAGGCTAGTAACTCTCTCTCCCATATGTGGGAGGACCTATGATCGCCCTGTAACGACAGTAGCTCATCGCTAGAAGGTCCGGGATGCATAGGCGAAACCTCCATGTCGTCTAGTGTAAATTAAACAACATTAATTACATGTTAGTTTTATAATTTTATATGTTTGTTTGTAAATTAAATAATTAATTTTTATAAATATACAAGATTTAATTATTAAGTATTCACATATGGGTTTCATCCTCGATATTTGAGGCCAGCAGCACAAAGATATCCAGAATTCTTGTATGTGTTAGTTTTATTATTTTACATGTTAGTTTTATAATTTTATATGTTTGTTAGTAAATTAAATAATTAATTTCTATAATTATACAAGATTTAATTATTAAGTATTCACATATGAGTTCGAGGCTCGATATTTGAGATCCAGTAGCACCAAGATATCCAGAATTCTTGTATGTATTAGTTTTATTATTTTACATATTAGTTTTATAATTTTATATGTTTGTTTGTAAATTAAATAATTAATTTTTATAATTATACAAGATTTAATTATTAAGTATTCACATATGGGTTCGGGGATCAATATTTGAGGCCCAGTAGCAATAAGATATCCGGAATTCTTGTATGTGTTAGTTTTATTATTTTACATGTTAGTTTTATAATTTTATATGTTTGTTTGTAAATTAAATAATTAATTTTTATAATTATACAAGATTTAATTATTAAGTATTCACATATGGGTACTCGATATTTGAGGCCTAGTAGCATCAAGATATCCGAAAAATATTATTGTTTTCTCATGTTATTTTCTTACGATCGTTGACTAGAATTGGACAGAGTTTATGTTTGATCTATCAGCTATTTTGACGTATTTTTGGGTATAAGAGATACACTTAAATGATTAATTTTAATAACTACAGGGATACTACGCTAAAAGACATTACATTTTACTACGCTAAAAGGGCACTATATTACTAGTCTTTAAGCAAATAAATAATCTAAACTAGATAAAAACAACAAATACATTTAATCACAAAATATTCACGAAAATATATATACAACATTAAAAAGTAACTTATTAACATTTTTTTGAACAAATAATAATGATTTCTCAATTTTTACATATTTTTTTTAGCATACTAATATCTTAGTCCGGATAAAAATAACATACCAGTTTAATCGTAAAAAAAAATATAAAACAACATAGAACACATTTAAAACAACTAATATGCATTTTTTATACGAGTTTCGACAAAAACTAAATCGGAATATCTCGATTTATGTTTTTTGGAAAGTTGAAGATTTGAATCCGAAACGAGCAACTCACAACGAGAGAAGGCTTAGCTAGGATGTGAGACCAATAATCTTTACTTTTTGTGGGATGGATGGGGTCCACTCGAGATTTTTTTGGTCGTTAATGGGGGACCGCTGCTTTGATTTTAAAATTGGGAAGGGGGCGGGGAGAGAGGGGGTTGGTTCTGCTTCTGTAACTGGGGAAAGGGATGGGACTGTATTTGAAGGGGTATAGAGCCGTTTATTAAGGCGCTATATATATAGCGCCTTAATAAATTACGCTATACCTGAACGTCTAATCAAAAATATATATATATAACGCCCTTTTAAAGGGCGATATACCTTAATGGGCAAACGATCGTTAAGGTAAAAGGGCGTTATACATATTTTGGTCACCATTTTTTTTTTCCCACGCATTTCAGTCGCATGAGTCAAAAAATACTACATTTTGGTTCAGGATTCTACGTTTTCTTGAAGTCTTTGATGATGCTATGGCTTGTAGCATCTACACTAGGCGTCTGAGAGTTTTTCTTGCAGTCGAGGAATACACGATCTGATCACCTTTCTGTTGTACATTTTGTACCTAGAAGTATGTGCGCGGCTAAGAATGCTTAGGCATTTTATCTAAAATCAATAGAGAAAATGTATCTTGGGTTTTAGGTATTTTGTTGTGGTCATTAAACTTCATTTGGCAAATGACGTGCACAATATCATCGTAGAAATTAGCGTCATAATCGCGTTAATCTTTCTATTCAGCCTTTTGTTTTCGAACAGACATCATGCCATATTTAAGATTGTTTATGCAAAGACAATTAGGCGATCTACTTTATGCATTACTTGCTAGTTCGTGAACATGAATTAACAATTTGAGTGTCTTCGTGGCTAACATTTTAGAAGCGGGTGATCAGGATGATGATCTTTCCATTTGCAGGCACGTTTACTATATAGAATGGTTGCAAGTAAGGCTAGAAAAGTTGTATGAGAGTACATATTGGGCTTGTAAAGTCCAACATATTCGAGTGTTCTTGAAGTACGGTTATCAAAGATTAGACAACTAAAATCTCACATTTAGCTGTAGGTGCAACTAGCACACATAGAGGATGAAAGGAGAGGTCACTTGAGATGTGTGTTATCAATATTTCCAAGGTATAGTGTCCCTTGGAATTCATGTAGATTTCTTCATTCCTCCTTCGTTCACTTCTCTAACAGTGTTTTCATTATCCGCTTGTGTGGTATCCTCCTTAATGTTGTCCTCTATATTTTCTTTGTAAGAATGTGCAACTTTTTTCTTTTCCATCACCGTACAGTTAACTACTGAGTATGCCAATAGCCTCCGGTGCTTACAGTGCTTAGGAATTCCCTCCTAGTGTAATTTATGTGTATCATTTCAGTGGAATTTCTCATCTTCCAATCCCATCTAAATTGTATCTGGGATGACCCGATAGGTCATTCATAGTTTTAACCTTCAATTTTGTATCTCGAAATCCCGATTAGCTCCGTTTTAGTCTTTCTCGATTTGCGTGCGCAGTCCCTAGCTTAAAATATCGCTATTTATTGAAAATTAGAAGTTTAAAGGCTTAAAGAAATTCAAAGTTTGACCGTAGTTTGACTTTGTTGCTATCGGGTTCGGATCTTGGTTCCGAAACTTGGTATAAGTTCATTACAGTATTTATGACTTTTCTGCAAAATTTGATGCAAAACAAAGTTAATTTGGCGTGATTCGGACGTCCAGTTGTAAAGTTGCAAGTTCTTAAGTTTTTTTGAAAATCTCATTCGTTTTGGTATCCGATTCATAGTTCTAGGTGTTATTTTGGTGTTTTGATTGCGCGAGCGAGTTCGCATGATATTTTTGGACTCGTGTGCATGTTTGGTTTGGAGCTCCGAGGGCTCGGGTGAATTTCGGACGCTTAGCGGAGTGTTCTTAGAATTGAAAGTTGCTGGTTTTCGGCACATGCCTCAGATCTCGCAATTGCGAGGTCTGAGTTCGCATTTGCGAAGGTTGCCAAGTCTACTAGGTTCACATTTGCGAACCTAGTGTTTGCATTTGCGAAGTACACATGGGGAGAGCTTCTTCACATTTGTGATCATCATGGTCGCATTTGCGGAGGGTACATTGTTCGCAATTGCGAATTATTCATCGCAATTGTGATGACAACAGAGATGGAAGGACTTCGCATTTGTGAGTGGTTCTTCGCATTTGTGGGGTTCACAATTGCGAACCCTAGGTCGCAAATGCGACATCTACGACTGGACAAATAGCTGAGGGATGGGATTTTTGAGTTCATTCTCTCATTTTTGAACCCTAGACTCGATAGGAGACGACTTGGAGAGGGGGTTTTCACCTACAAACCTTGGGTAAGTGATCCTAATCTATTTCTAATCATATTCCATCGACTTATCTTAGATTTTAACATCAAAATCATGTGAATCAAAGTAGAAATTTATGAAACTTTGTCAAGTTTTTGAAAAATAGAAAATTGAGTTTTGAGAGTCGATTTGGACTCGAATTTTGAAACTAATAACATATATGAACTCGTGGGGTCATGGGTAGACGAAATATACCATTGGACCCGGGTTTCGACCGGGCAAGGCCCGAGTCAACTTTTGTTGACTCTTTGGGAAAAAGTATAAAAATCTTAACATTATCTATTGCAATTGAATTCCCTAGCATTGTTTGATGTTATTGAGTCAATTTTGGTTAGATTTGAGCCGTGTGGAGGCCGACTTTAAGGGAAAAACTATTGCCTAACTTCGTGTGGGGAAACTACCCCTTAGGATTGGTATTGTTTGATTCAATTGTGCTAAGTGAAATTCGTGTACGCAAGGTGACGAGTGGATACACGAGTTATACCTAGTAGTTGATCGGTTAGGCTCCTTAGACTTTTTTCATGCTTAATTGAATTGCTATATTATGTTCTAGATTCTCATATTTAAATCATCCTTAATTGTGATAAACTATCCTTAAATGCATTAGTTGAATTCTTTAGCAATTGTCCTACATCGTACTTGCTAAATTGCTCCCATTCTTTAGTTGAACTTGTTGGCCCTTTATTGTCCCATGTTATCTCTTCGTTGTTAATTATCATTGTTGAATTAATTGTTCATGCTGCCTTTAATTGTTGACTCCCGTTATTTGATACTAATTATTAAAGATTGTTTCCTTTATTATGAGTTAGCCTTATCTAATATTTTGGTTACCCGTTGTTTTCCCCATTGTTGAGTTAACTGATGTTGAGGTTGTGGAAGTTATTAATACGTTGAGGCGATGTTGGTTATTATTAAAACATCTATCCTATTGAGTATTTTCCATCCATTATTGTTGTTGATATTCTCGTATACGTTGTGTTGGAGCCATAAGCTATTGTTGTGGAAACATTGATATTGTTGTTGTTGGAAAGATGTGATATGCGGGCATTTGTGATACGATGTTGTTATTGTGATATAATATTGATGTGCATGCGGCAGTATAAGACTTGGGTTGATGTGCATACGGCAGTATAAGATGGGACTTATGTGCGTGTTGCTTGTAGGGGAACTATGTGATGCCACGTGGCGCCATAAGGTGGGCTAAAGTGCATGTAGGTATTTTGGGAAACCTATTTTCAAATGTAAGGCTCACACGGCGGCATAAGGAAGGATTATGATTGAAATTGAGAAATGGGAATACGAGGCAGCACCTCAGTTGTTATTCTTGATTATACGAGGCGGTACCTCGGTTTTGATTTCATTGTACACGAGGCGGTACCTCAATATGATTCTTGTTGTTATTTCACGTTTCTAAGTATTTTGGTGGAGAATTATATATGTTGTTTCATTCTTTACTGTTCTATCGAACTGTGGTTCGTACATGGTCTTTGTAGTTCTCTAGTTGTTTCTTTTATGCTATCATCGTGTTTCGTATTAGTTGTTTTCTTACTATCCATTTTATATATGTATTTCATCTTATAGTATCTGTTTCATATCCTTGTATGTGTCTTGACCTGGCCTCGTCACTACTCTACTGAGGTTAGGCTTGATACTTGCTGGGTACTGTTGTGCTGTACTCATACTATGCTTCTACATATCGTTTTTGTGCAGATCCAGGTACGCCCGTTCGTGCCAGTAGATAGAGATTTTCCTGCTAGCTGCATTTATCGGAGACTTCAAGGTATGTCTGCTCGGCGTCTGCAGGCCTCAGAGTCCCCTCCCTTTATTCTTAGTTACTGTTGTATTTTCTCGCAAAAAATGATGTATTAGATGTTTTAGTTATTCCATAGTGCTTATGACTCTTTTTCACAGTTCTTGGGAATTGTATGATTGAGATTTTTCTTTTTAGCAGTTATTTGAGTTTATAAAACTGGGTTGGTTATTTTGTTATTTATATTTATTGAATTGCTGTCAAATATTAGGCCTACCTAGTCGTCGAGATTAGGTGCCATCACGACTTCCTACAGAGGAAAAATAGGGTCGTGACAAGTTGGTATCAGAGTACTAGGATCATAGGAGTTATGAGTCATAAGTAGGTTTAGTAGAGTCTTGAGGATCTGTACGGAGACGTCTGTTCTTATCTTCGAGAAGTTATGGAAATGTTAGGAAAACTTCACTTCTTTGATTCTTTATCATATGAATTGGTTGATTTTGACAACTAAATCTTTGACTTTCTATTCTCCCATAGATGGTGAGGACACGCACCGTAGGTTCCAATGATCAGACACTCGTGCCCCTATTAGAGCAGCGAGAGGCCAGGACCGGGGCAGAGGTAGAGGCAGAGGCCGAGGACGGGCACGGGGTGCAGCCATAGCACCTGTCCAAGCTCCGACAGAGGAGCCACCAGTAGCTCCAGTTGGGGGTCAGACACCCGAGGCGCCTATTGTTGCCATGCACTTCAGGAGACCCTCGCATTATTCATGAGCATATTCAGCACCTTAGCTCAGGCGGGGTTGATCCTACTTGCACTAGCCACATCTCAGGCTGGGGGATGAGCACAGACTCTCGCAGCCCGGACCCTAGAGCAATGAGTCCAGGTTGATCAGGTCCCAGAGGTCATACCTATATAGCCTTTTGCTCCAGTTCAGCCCGTGGTTAGGGCATCAACATCTGAGGAGGAACAGCTTAGGCTCGAGAGGTTCAAGAAGTACCACCCTCCTACTTTCAGTGATTTGGCTTCAGAGGATGCACATGGGTTTCTTGAGGAGTGTCACTGCATTCTCTGCACTATGGGCATTGACGAGTGGGGTTGCCTTTATTACATTCCAGTTGAAGGGAGCGACCTATCAGTGGTAGCGGGCGTACGACGTGGGTAGCCCGGCCGAGGCAACTTCACTCACATGGGATCAATTTTCAGAGTTCTTCTTGAGGGAGTAAGCTCCTAAGACCCTTCAGGATGCTTGGCATGCGGAGTTTGAGAGGTTATGTCAGGTTACCATGTCGGTGTCGGAGTATGCTTTCCGATTCAGTGATTTGTCCAGGCATACACCAGCCTTGGTTGCCACAGTCAGGGAGCGAGTTTGTCGATTTATCGAAGGGCTCAACCAGAGTATTAGATATAGCATGGACAGGGAGTTGGAGTCATACACTCCGTATCAGAAGGTGGTTGAGATTGCACGGAGTTTGGACGGCATGCGAGACTGTGATAGAGAGGATAGGGAGGCCAAGAGGCCTCGTGGCATAGGGGGATTTAGTAGTGGTCACGCCGCAGCTTCAGCCTATCATGGTAGGGGTTATGTGAGCCCCCCAGTTCATTCAACACTTCCAGCTGCTAGTGGTGCTCCGATTGTATCGAGGTCCTAGGTTGCACACTTTGCTCAACCACTTTCTAGTGCACCTCCTGCATGGGGTGCCTTCAACAGTCAGTTCAGCCGACCAGGCCCGAGCCAGCCCCAGCCTCCATGTCCTGCGAGAACTTGTTTTGAGTGTGGTGATATCCGCCATATGGTCAGAGATTGCCCTAGACTTAGTAGGGGTGCACCTTCCAAAACTACTAGGCTCCATGGATTCAGTAGGGTCCGCAAGACTACTCAGGCCATGATTGCTACCCTAGTTGCCGCTCAACCCGCTCAGCTAGCTAGAAGTGGAGGTTGGGTAGGTAGAGGTCACCCTAGAGGGGGAGGCAAGTCTAGATATTATGCTTTTCCTACTAGGACAGAGGCGATTTCTCCAGACTGTCATTACAAGTATTGTTTCGGTGTGTCTTAGAGATGCATTAGTCTTATTTGATCCAGGCTCCACTTATTCCTATGTATCATGTCTTTTTTCTCCATATTTGGGTGTATCCCATGATTCTTTGAGTTCTCCTGTCCATGTGTCCGCACCTATTGTTGCTTAGTATAGTAGATTTTTATATTATTTTGGGTATGAATTGGTCGTTGCCCTATCATGCTATTCTTGACGGTCACGCCAAGACTGTGATGTTGGCTATTCCAGGCTTATCACGGATAGAGAGGAGGGGTACTTTAGATTATCTTCCTTGCAAGGTTATCTCATTTCTAAATGATCGGCAAATGGTTGAGAAGGGATGTTATGCGTATCTAGAATATGTGAGAGATGCCAGTGTTTATACTCCTACCGTTGAGTCAGTTCTGGTAGTGAGGGATTATCCAGATGTATTCCCGAAGGATCTTCCAAGTGATGCCGCCCGACAGGGATATCGATTTTTGTATTGATTTGTTACCGGGCACTCAGCCCATTTCCATTCCATCATATCGTATGGCCCCACCAGAGTTGAAGGATTTAAATGAGCAGTTACAAGGGTTGCTTGATAAGAGTTTCATTCGGCTCAGTGTATCACCTTGGGGTGCTTCGGTATTGTTTGTAAATAAGAAGTATAGCTCTATGCGCATGTGTATTGATTATCGCCAGTTGAACAAGGTTACAGTGAAGAACATGTATCTATTTCAATGCATTGATGACCTATTTGATCAGCTACAGGGTGCCAGAGTATTCTCCAAGATTGACTTGCGTTCAAGCTATCATCAGTTGAAGATTCGGGAACCAGATATCCCAAAGACTGCCTTCAGGACATGATATGGTCACTACGAGTTCCTTGTGATGTCGTTTAGGTTGACAAACTCCCAATCAGCATTCATGCACTTGATGAATAGTGTATTCCAGCCCTATCTTGACTCATTCATCATTGTGTTTATTGACGACATTCTAGTGTACTCCCGGAGCCGAGAGGATCATGAGCAACACTTGAAGACCATGCTCTAGACCTTGAGAGAAAAGAAGTTATATGCAAAATTTTCAAAGTATGAATTCTGGCTTGATTCGGTGGCATTTCTAGGTCATGTAGTGTCAAGCGAGGGAATTAAGGCGGATTCGAAGAAGATTTAAGCAGTGCAGAGTTGGCCCAGATCATCTTCAGCTATTGAGATCCAGAGTTTCCTTGGTTTGGCAGGATATTATCGTCGATTCGTAGAGGGTTTCTCATCTATTGCTGCACCTATGACCAGATTGACCCAAAAGGGTGCTCCGTTCAGGTGGACCAAGGAGTATGAGGAGAGCTTTCAAAATCTCAAGATTGCTTTGACTACAGCCCCTGTGTTGGTGTTTCCTTCGGGTTCGGGGTCTTATACTGTGTATTGTGATACGTCGCGTATTGGTCTCGATGTGGTATTGATGCAGGATGGTAGGGTTATTTCTTACGCGTCTAGACAGCTGAAGGTGCATGAGAAGAACTATCCTATCCGCGACCTTGAGTTAGCAGCTATTGTTCATGCTTTGAAGATTTGGCAGCACTATTTGTACGATGTCCCTTGTGAGGTCTTTACTGACCACCGGAGTCTACAACATCTGCTCAAACAAAAAGATATTAACTTGTGGCAACAGAGATGGCTAGAGTTGCTTAAGGACTTTGATATCACCATTATATATCATCCCTGGAAAGCCAATGTAGTGGCCGGTGCCTTGAGTCGAAATACGGGGAGTTTGGGTCGTCTAGCATATCTACCGGTAGCAGAGAGGCCATTAGCTTTGGATGTTCAGGCCTTGGCAAACTAGTTTGTTAGATTGGATATTTCAGAGCCGAGTTGAGTTTTGGCTTGTACGGTTTCTCGATTTTCTCTATATGATCGCATCAGAGAGCGTCAGTATGACGACCCCCATCTGTTTGTCTTTAAGGACACGGTTCAGCACGGTGATGCCAAGGAGGTCACTATTGGGGATGACGGTGTGTTACAGATGCAGCAGGCTATGTGTGCCCAATGTTAATTGTTTGCATGAGTTGATTTTCCAGAAGGCTCACAGTTCGCGGTACTCCATTCATCCAGGTGCTGCCAAGATGTATCAGGACTTAAGGCTACACTATTGGTGGAGAATAATGAAGAAGGACGTAGTGGAGTATGTATCTTGGTGCCTAAACTATCAGCAGGTAAAGTATGAGCATCAGCGACCAGGTGGATTGCTTTAGAGGCTAGATATCCCGCCGTGGAAATGGGAGAGGGTTACTATAGATTTTGTTGTTGGGCTACCACAGACTCAGAGAAAGTTCGATGCAGTATGGGTGATTGTGGATAGGTTGACCAAGTCGGCCCATTTCATTCCAATGGCAGTTACATATTCTTCAGAGCAGTTAGCTAAGATCTATATCCGAGAGATCGTCCGTCTTCACGGTGTGCCCATTTCTATCATTGCTAACCGAGGTACGCAGTTTACCTCGCACTTTTGGAGGGCCGTGCAGCGTGGGTTAGGCATGCAGGTTGAGTTGAGTACAACATTTCATCCCCAGACGGACGTACAGTCCGAGCAAACTATTCAGATATTGGAGGATATGCTTCACGCATGTGTTATAGATTTCGGGGGTTCTTGGGATCAGTGTTTTCCGCTCGCGGAGTTTGCCTACAAAAATAGCTACCATTCTAGCATTCAGATGGCTCCCTATGAGGCATTATATCGAAGGCGGTGTCGTTCGACAGTTGGATGGTTCGAGCCGGGGGAGGCTCGGTTATTGGGTACAGATTTAGTACAGGATGCCTTGGATAAGGTCAAGATTATTCAGGATCTACTTTGCACCGCTCAATCTAGGCAGAAGAGTTATGCCTACGATAGAATTCGTGATGTGGCATTCACGGTTGGGGAGCAGGTCTTGCTCCGTTTTTCCCCATGAAGGGTGTTTCCTAGGTCGAATCCCCATTCAAAATCGTCTTTATGAAGTAATGAAGTATCTATACTGTGTGCAAACACCCTTAGATCAAACGACCTTAATGAGACAACGTAAAAAATCTAGCAGCGGAATGCACTCCCATGTCGCACGGGGTAATGCATGGGCATCACGCTAAGGAAGAATTTTAGAGGAGACATTTTTGCTTCGTCTGATGACCGATTGTCTTGACACGTCGCGGCTGGCCATGCCTAATGCATTGCACTAGAGGCTTTATCAGCCACGAGTTTCTTTGGCCATATGAGGGAACTTTGGCTTGTTGCGATGCCTGGTGCGTTGCCCAATGTGTTGCACTAGGTGAATTCTTTCATCTTCTCAGTTTTCTTTAATTTTTGTATTCATAGTCGGTCCTCGAATCCCAAACTCGATCCCCGTTAATTCTTGGACTTTTACTCAGTCTTCGAAGCTCCAAAGTAGCTGTTTAAACTCCACAAATGATCCTTTGCTCGGAATCAAGTCCTATACAACAAAACTCACATAACAAGTATAAATTTCTCATATTTTAGCTCAAACACAATTAAAGTATAGTAAAGAATAGGTGAAATGAAGCCGAAAACATGACATCAGTAGCAAAAATATGTTGATAAAAGCTTTTACCTATCTATTTAAGGGATATGCTCAGGACCAGTTTTATCTCCAAGGCCACCAGTACTCAGCTACTTAGATTGACCGAATTTACATCTTGAAGGTGATTTTTCATATGATGATATGTTATTTTAATTTTGAAACAGAAGCTGACATCTATTATTTTAGTTATTAATGATGCAGTCAATTAGTCCTGCTAAGACAGATGAGTTCACTCTCAAGGAGATCATATTTTGGCTACGTTTTCTGAGTCCGGAACCAAAATGTGGTCTTTTTTTACTCAAACGATCGAAATGCGTGGAAAAAAAACTTAATGACCAAAATACATATAGCCCCCTTTTAAAGGGCGCTATATGTATAACGCCTTTTATAAAGGCGCTATGTATAGCGCATTTATAAACGACGCTATACATATTTTGTGGGCCCACCAATAAAATAACTCTTTTGCGCTTAACTGACATAACAATAATTCAAATGGGTATAGTGCCCTTTTAAAGGGCGCTATACCTCAAAAAATTCGACCCTCCGGATTGGGCATTGCCTTCTTTAAAGGCGTTAAGGATTTTGCAAAAATCCATTCAGAAATATTCTCAACTCCTGTTAAATTTTTCTTCTTGTTAAATTCTCAAGCATTTTGTCATAATGTCTGAAGAGCGAAAAGTAAGGGTTTCATTATATTGGGAGGGGGGGAGGGGAGTGAGGCTGTGGTATCGAATAACTCAGTGAGCTATAGTTTATATCCACAGTGTCATGTTAAGTTGCCACTTACAATGGAGTACGATAGACTGGTATCGTTGTTGTGTAACAAAATGAGTGTGAGCAAACGTTCGGTGAACCTTAAAGTAACCGGAAGATATCCGTATTCTATCACTCTGCAAGGGGTTGCTTGTTATGTTGAGTTTAATATCGAGGATGATGAAACTTTGAGTGATTTTTTGAGGACTCCGGTACCGGGAATTGCTTTTGATAAAAATGTTGGAAATGTACGTGAAGGTTGAAGACGTTCGCAATAATGAGGTTGCGCAAAGCAGGAATAACCCTCAGTCATCGGGTGGTTATTCTTGAGCAGTTTTTGCCGAACAGGTTCCAACTGAAAGAGTTTGGCCTGATTTAAACTTATCTCTATGGGAGAATGAGGAGCGAGGAAATAATTTCTCTCCTACTTTACATAATCCACAAGACGAGTGGTATACTTCAATTTTTCTTTGTGTTACGATGTTTATTTTTGTTGTATTGAATTTGTATTAACACTCATATATTCCACAGGGGGTACCGGACAGATTTGAATTTAACAAGTTATGAACCCACGCCCAGTTGGAATATGCGTAGTTTTGGTGTATTGGATCACGGTGCTCATCCGGAAGTCATCACCAACAGGATAATGTCCATCATGGGATGTCAACATATTACGAATTGTAAGTAAAGTGATATAGCTATATGTAAAGTATTTATCAATTTGAGTAGCTCATTATTTTGTTGTTTATGCAGTAAAAACGAGCAAGTTGAACCTCCTGTCCTGACTCAATTTTCCGAAGACGACATATTTAATCGGGATCTGGAAGATGCACAGAGTCAGGAAGAGAACAGTGATTATGACAACAATGTCGATGATTCCGGAGATGATACACCCTTCCCTGATGAGGGTGGTGATGATAAGGAAGAGAATGCTGGACCTGATTTGACGACGGAGCATGCTCCACCCCCCGTTAGACCAAGAGTGTACGAGTCACACGTGCCGTTTCATTCAAGGGAGATTCCCTACCTTGATTATTTTCCAAGCATGCCGCATATGGATGCCCTCACAAGGGATACTGACGAAATTCGGACAGCAATGTGGGATGAGTCTAGACCAACGGTGCTGGCAAAGGGCATGCTTTTTCCTGATAAAACGCGCCTAAGAAGGGCGGCAAAAATGTACAGCGTAAAAGAGTGTCATGAGATGACGGTATGGGAGTCAACACCGGATGTATATAAGGTTGTTTGCCATAGATGGTTTACGGGTTGTCATTGGATGCTGCGTGCGAGCAAGAAGAAAACAGGTATGTGGAAAGTGGGTAAATACATTGGCACCCATACTTGTGAAATTGACACATTCAGTGGGAATCACTTCAACTTGGATGTTGACTTGATTTCTCTTGTCCTGATTCCACACTTTGAAGCGTCCATAAGGTACAAGATCAAAGAGTGCATTTCCTAGGTCGAATCCCCATTGACATTCAGATGGCTCCCTATGAGGTATTATACCGGAGGCGGTGTCTTTCGACAGTTGGATGGTTCGAGCCGGGGGAGGCTCGGTTATTGGGTACAAATTTAGTACAGGATGCCTTGGATAAGGTCAAGATTATTCAGGATCTGCTTTGCACCGCTCAGTCTAGGCAGAAGAGTTATGCCGACGATAGAATTCGTGATGTGGCATTCACGGTTGGGGAGCAGGTCTTGCTCCGATTTTTCCCCATGAAGGGTGTTATAAGGTTCGGAAAGAAGGAAAAGTTAACCCCTAGGTATATCAGACCTTTTGAGATTCTTGAGAGGATTGGAGAGGTTGCCTACAAGCTCGCTTTTCCACCTATTTTATCAGTAGTCCATATAGTGTTCCATGTGGCCATGCTCCGGAAGTATCACGGTGATCCATCCCATGTGTTAAATTTCTGCTCATTCTAATTGGACAAGGATTTGACCTTTGAGGCAGAGCCGGTAGCTATTCTATCCCAGCAGGTACGGTAGTTGAAGTCTAAGAGTCATCCTTCAGTTCGAGTGCAGTGGAGAGGTTAGCTGATCGAGGCAGCCACGTGGGAGTCCGAGTCGGACATGCGGAGTAGATATTTACCAGTCCAGGTACTTTTCTATGTCCATTTGAGGACGAACGTTTATTTTAGAGGTGGAGAATGTGATGACCCGATAGGTCATTTATAGTTTTAACCCTCAATTCTGTGTTTTAAATCCCCGATTAGCTATGTTTAGCCTTCTTCCATTTGCGTGCACAGTCTATGTCTTTTTTCCGGAAGGGTTTTGTGTGAAAAATTGACGAAAATGCGAAATCGTGCTTTAAAATTTATTTGAGTTGACTTCGGTCAACTATTTGAGCAAGCAGACCAGGATTAGTGTTTTGACGGTCCCGGAGGGTCCGTATCATGATTTGGGACTTGGGTGTATGCCCGGAATCGAATTCGGAAGTCCCTAACTTGAATTATCGCCATTTGTTGAAAACTAGAAGTTTAAAGGCTTAACGAAATCCTAAGTTTGACCATAGTTTGACTTTATTGCTACCGGGTTCGGATCTAGGTTCCGGAACTTGTTATAAGTTCATTATAGTATTATGACTTGTGTGCAAAATGTGGTGCAAAACGAAGTTGATTTGACGTGATTCGGACGTCCGGTTGTAAAGTTGCAAGTTCTTAAGTTTCTTTGAAAATCTCATTTGTTTTTGTGTCTGATTCATAACTCTAGGTATTATTTTAGTATTTTGATCACGCGAGCGAGTTTGTATGATGTTTTTGAACTCGTGTGCATGTTTGGTTTGGAGCCCCGAGGGCTCGTGTGAGTTTCAGACGCTTAGCGGAGTGTTGTTAGAATTGGAAGTTGTTGGTTTTCAGCACATGCCTCAGATCTCGCAATTGCGATGTCTGAGTTTGCATTTGCGAAGGTTTCCAAGTCTGCCGGGTTCACATTTGCGAACCTAGTGTTCGCATTTGTGAAGTACACCTGGGGAGAGCTTCTTCGCATTTGCGATCATCATGGTCGCATTTCCGGAGGGTCCATTGCTCGCAATTGCGGACTATTCATCGCAATTGTGATGACATCAGAGATGGAAGAACTTCTCATTGGTGAGTGGTTCTTCGCATTTGCGGGGTTCGCAATTGCGAACCCTAGGTCGCAAATACGACATCTGCGACTGGACAAATAGCTGAGGGACGAGAGTTTTGAGTTCATTCTCTCATTTTTTAACCTTAGACTCGGTAGGAGACGACTTGGAGAGGGGATTTTCACTTACAAATCTTTGGTAAGTGATCCTAATCTATTTTTAATCATATTCCATCAACTTATCTTAGATTCTAACATTAAAATCATGTGAATCAAAGTAGCAATTTATGAAACTTTGTCAAATTTTTGAAAAATAGAAAATTGAGTTTTCACAATCGATTTGGACTCGCATTTTGAAAACAATCACATATATGAACTCGTGGGGTCATGGGTATACGAAATCTACCATTGGACCCGAGTTTCGGCCGGGCGGACTTCGGGTTGACATTTGTTGACTTTTCAGGAAAAGTGTAAAAAATTTAACTTTAGCTATTTCAATTGAATTCCCTAGCATTGTTTGATGTTATTGAGTTGATTTTCGTTAGATTTGAGCCGTGTGAAGGTGGACTTAAAGGGAAAAACTATTTTCGAGTTGTGAATTGGCCTATTTGAGGTAAGTGTCTTGCCTAACTTCGTGTGGGGGAACTACCCCTAGGATGGATATTGTTTAATTCAATTGTTCTAAGTGAAATCCGTGTACGCTAGGTGACAAGTGGGTACACGGATTGTACGTAGTAGTTGACCGGTTAGGTTACTTAGACTATTTTCATGCTAAATTGAAATGCTATATTATGTTCTAGATTCTCATAGTTAAATCGTCCTTAATTATGATAGACTATCCTTAAATGCTTTAGTTGAATTGTTTAGTAATTGTCTTACATCTCACTTGCTAAATTTCTCTCATGCTTTAGTTGAACTTGTTGCCCTTTAGTGTCCCATGTTATCTCTTTGTTGTTAATTATCATTGTTGAATTAATTGTTCATGTTGCCTTTAATTGTTGACTCTCGTTATTTGATACTCATTATTGAAGATTGTTTCCTTTATTTTGAGTTAGCCTTATCTAATATTGTGGTTACCCGTTGTTTTCCTTATTGTTGAGTTAATTGATGTTGAGGTTGTGAAAGTTATTAATACGTTGAAACATCTATCCTATTGATCATTTTCCATCCATTATGGCTATTGTTATGAAAACATTGATATTGTTGTTGTTAGCAAATTGTGATATACGGGCACTTGTGGTGTGATGTTGTTATTGTGATATGATATTGATGCGCATGCGGTGGTATAAGACTTGGGTTGATGTGCATGCGGCAGTATAAGGTGGGACTTATGCGTGTGTTGCTTATAGGGGAACTACATGAAACCACACGGCGTCATAAGGTGGGCTAAAGTGCGTGTAGGTATTTCGGGAAAACTATTTTCAAAATTTATTTTCAAATGTAAGACTCACACGTCGGCATAAGGAAGGATTATGATTGAAATTGAGAAATGGGAATACGAGGTGGTACCTCGATTGTTATTCTTGAATATACGAGGCGATACCTCGATTTTGATTTTATTATACACAAGGCGGTCCCTCGATGTGATTCTTGTTGTTATTTCACGTTACTAAGTGTTTTGGTGAAAAATTATATATGTTATTTCATTCTTTAGTGTTCTATCTAACTGTGGTCCGTACATGGTCTTTCTAGTTCTCTAGTTGTTTCTTTTATGATCTCATCAAGTTCCGTATTAGTTGTTTTCTTACTTTTCATTTTATATTCGTATTTTATCTTATAATATCTGTTTTATATCCTAGTAGGTGTCTTGACCTGGCCTAGTCACTACTCTACTGAGGTTAGACTTGATACTTGTTGGGTACCGTTATGGTGTACTCATACTATGCTTCTGGCCTTTTGCATATCTTTTTTGTGCAGATCCAGGTACGTCCGCTCGTGCCGGTAGATTAAGATTTTCCTGCTAGCTGCATTTACCAGAGACTTCAAGGTATGCATGCTCGACGTCCGCAGGCCTCAGAGTCTCCTTCCCCAATTCTCATTTACTGTTGTATTTTCTCGCAAAGAGTGATGTATCAGATGTTTTAGTTATTCAATAGTGCTTACGACTCTGTTCCATAGTTCTTATGAATTGTATGGTTTAGATTTTGCTTTTTAGTAGTTATATGAGTTTATCAAATTGGGTTGAATATTTTATTATTTACATTTGTTTAATTGCTGTCAAATATTAGGCCTACCTAGTCATAGAGATTAGGTGTCATCACGACTTCCTACGGAGGGTAAATGGGGTGATGACAATATCATGCCTGGGCTTAAGAAAATCAATTTCAGCACGCACCTTAGCCATGCTTAGTCTTGTTCTGCTCTTTGCAGCTATATTCATATCCAAAGGTATTCCCACAGTTCCAACAATCTATTTTACATAGTTCCAGGCATGCATATGAAATGGTAGTCACGGAAGTAATACCTTAACAAGACGTCTTCCTCGTGTTTTCAGTGGGAGGATCATCTAGAGCCACATTTGCACACCTTCTACTTCAATCACCCTTTTAAAATATACATTCTTAAATCCTCTTCATTGTTAAAGTCAATGAATACATTTCTGTTATCATATATCCCAATTTTAACAGAAATACGATGTGAGATCAAGGATCGAATCTTCTCAATTTGTGGTTGGATTCCCTGGAATCTACCCATGATTGTCAATATATATTCTTCAGTCATGAATTCATAATATGAATGCAGGAATGCCGTTATGGATTAATATTTTGAGCTCTGACTACAGAAGAACCACGGCCATTAGGGCTCAAACTGAGCTTCAATGGTCCGACCAATGTTATGGAATAGGTTTCTTAGATGAATTCTCAGTGTGGGGTTTGTTGCCCCAACTTTGGGGAGCGGGGGAATTTGGTTAGTCGCGGAACCAGAATTTTTGTTAAGGGGTGTCAAAATATATTAAAGTAAACATACCTAGGAAATTAAGTGGAGTCAATACATAATATATGTACATATAATTTATTTTTTTACCTAGCTACACAATATATTTTTTCTGCGAAGGGGTGTTATTTGACACCCCTTCCTATAAGGTGGCTCCGCCACTGGATTTGGTAGGTCAGAGATATGCAGAGGCGGATTCGAGATATGAAGTTTATGGGTTCCTTCAGCGGCGCCAAGTTATATATATAATAATAATAATAATAATAATAATAATAACTGGGTTCACAATCAAATATTTGTAGATATTTAGTAAACTTCTTAATATAAATACTGGGTTAGAGCAAAAACTACTAAGTTCAAAGGAACTCATAGGCTTAAGGCTAGATTACGAGGAGAGAAAGACTTAAGTCAACTCAAGTGGAACTAATCAGACTGCTTCCATACCTTATATCAGATTACCCCGCCGCTGCTGATATGCGTCGAAAAAAGTCCGCCAATGGCCATTGGTTGAAGGCACGTCAATTTCGAATGCTCGCTTTTGAGAGAGAGAATGTACTTCCTCCGTTTCAACTTATGTAACGGTGTTTGACTGAGCAGAATTTAAGAAAGAAAGACAATGTAGTCTAAAAAAAGCTATAAATATTTGTAAGACTATAAATTATTTTATTGAGGGTATATGGATATTTTATAGTTAAATTATTAAAAATATGTTGTTTTCTTGGGGTACTAACTAAAAAGGAAAAATATTACATAAATTGAGAGGAAGAGAGTAACTTTTCTAGTCAAAGTTATTGACAAAATCAAAGGAAGAGTAACATGTTTTAACAAAAAACATTTAAAGAATAAAAATGAAAAGTGACCAAATTGTAAAGGTAATAAAAGTCATTAGATAGAACAGTGAACATCTATTAAAATAGAAACTTGTAATCATTGTAAAATACATGACTAATTATTTTGAGATCTTTATGACAGAAAAAGAAAGAAATCTCTTCCGAAGAAAGTGAGATTTGATAATTAGAGATTTACTTCATATTTTAACTAAGTACTAAATTACAATGTAATACTCCACTATCTTATACTTACTATTAGGGAAATATCCGACCTATACTATAGTCAACTTGTTCCCCTATTTTTCTGACATCTTTTCCTTCTATTCATTAGATCTTTGCATTGACCCAGTGACAAATTATTGTAAAAGAATTATTGTATATGACTCTGCAATGGTAATCTTATATATATATATATATATAAAAGAGAGCCAAATAGTGGACATGGCACTTCTCTTAGAGTTGGAAAGCTATTATCTTTGGGTGTCATTATATATATATATATATATATATATATATATATATATATATATATATATATATATATATATATATATATATATATATATATATATATATAAGAGAGCCAAATAGTGGACATGGCACTTCTCTTAGAGTTGGAAAACTATTATCTTTTTTGTCATTGTTTTTCCTTTTACTCTAATTTTTCCTATTAGATTTTTTTAATCCTTCCAAGATAAACAATGCAGCGGTTGGGAAGAATAACAAAAACGCCTATGTAACACCTATTGAATGTGACAACTATTGAAATAAAGGTGACAACTAAAGTTGCAAAACCAACCGTTTCTCTTCCCACCCCATTTGGAGTCCGAAACCTAATAGTGATTTTTTTTGGACTCTAGCGACCATAATAGATAAAAAAAAATGGGTACTATTTTATATATACCTCGGTGAATAACTGTGTTATATTTGAACTTAAAATGAGCGGGAAAATATAACTCGCATACATACCGCGTTATAATATAGCGCGGTATATATACGCGCTATACCTATATAAAAAAGCGTGCCTTCTCCTTCCTTCCCCACAGACACGACCCCTCCCTTTCCCATTTTTTATTCCAGCAGCGGTCCTCCCCCATTTTTAACGAAAAAAAGCTCGGTTGGAGCCCACCGGTCCCACAAAAAATGTAGATTCTCGATATTGTAGCAAGCTAATATCGTATCTAAGGCGTTATCGCGTAGTGGGTTGCTTGTTTCGGCTCCAAATCATCAAATATTCAATTTTCAAAAAAATTAAAATCGAGATATTTTGACTTATTTTTTTTTATTAAAACTCATGCATAAAAAATGCCTATTAGTTATTTTTTACTGTGTTCTATGTTATTTCGTGATTGTTTTGCGATTTAATTAATTTGTTATTTTTTATTCCGATTATATTATTAGTGTGCTAAAAAAATTAGTAAAATAGAGAAATTGTTATTTTATGAATAATTAATATTTTTAGTTATTATAAAAAATGATAATTAGTTATTTTTTACTGTGGTATATGTATTTTCGTGATTGTTTTGTGATTAAATCAATTTGTTATTTTTTTATCCGGATTAGATTAATTATGTGCTAAAAGATTAGTAAAATAGATAAATTATTATTTTAGGAATAATTAATCTTATTTAGATATTATTGTTGTACATATATTAATATGTGACTTTAATGTTGTTTAGTTCCCTGTAGTGTTATGTTGTGCCCGTAATTGTAATGTAGTACCCTTTAGTGTAGTAAAATGTAGTGCCCTTTTGCGTATTATCTTTGTAGTTATTGAAATTAATCATTTAATTATCTGTTAGCCCCAAAAATATCTGAAAAAAGATGATAGTTCAAATACAAACTCTCTCGAATTCTAGTCAACAAACGTAAGAAAATAACATTAAAAAATAATAATGTTTGTCAAACTAAGTATTTTTATATGAATATTTAATAATTAAAGCATGTATAGATATAAAAATTAATTATTTAATTCTATTATACTCAAAAATAAGTAATGCAATTTCGATTTTTAAATATCTATTGACACCCCTAGTAGTTACAAGATACTAAACGTTAACTAGTAGTAGCATTCAACTTTATGATAAAAGGTTGACTTACCACGTGCCCCGCCTTATTAAACATTTTCTGTATTAGAAAAAAATAATGCAAGCATTAGCTTTGTGCATTACTAATACCTTGTTTGATATATTTTTTCAACCTATGTATAATTAATACTTGCATTAGTTATACATCATACTTGGTATTAGCCTATGTATAAGTAATGCATAGAAAACCATGACATTAGTAATACCAAGGCTATTAGTCCAATGCATTAGTATGGTTAAGGATAAAATTGTCCTTAAAGTCCCTTAAAGCTAGAGAATATGGAGGGCATTCTTATAAACAACTATTTTTCTTAAAAATTATGCAATACATTATAATTTTTAATACACCACACCAAACAGTTTATAAGAAATAATATCTGCATAACTAATACTTGTATTACTAACCCATGCATTATTAATACACTGTATTCTGCACTATTCTTATACACCGTACCAAACGACCCCTAAGTGTTTGTCCTGCCCCGCCCTGCCCTGCCCGCCCAATTTCCATCCCTAAACCGATTAATTGGTACGTCACTGCCAAAATTTGATCTTCTACTAAATTTGTTTTCTCGGTCGTCCAATGCAAGCTCCGTATTAGATAAATGTTAAACTACACATTGTTCAACTAGATTAACAAACTAAAAAATAATCTTACCATAACTAATGTCAACATAACTAATTTCAGCATTACTAATACCGAACTTGCATTAACCTAAGTAACATATAAAATAATAAACTAACATATAAAATAGTAAACTAACATATAAAATAATAAAGTAACATATAAAATGATAAACCAACATATAAAATAATAAATTAATATATAAAATTATAATATAGAAAATGTATCAACCTAAGTAACAATATAGTAAAAATATCGAATAAATTTTAATATTAAAGATATTGTAATATATTTAAAGATGTTAAGCAATTAAAAAGAAAAATACTTTAATTAATATTGTTCAATTTACAGTCATCGTCATGGAAGTTCCGCCTGTGCATCCCAGACCTGCATCGCTAGAGCTACTGTTGCTACAAGCCGACTATAGGTCTTCGTACATATGTGATAGGCAGTGTTTATCCCAAACGTATAGACGATATATGGGAGTTCATTAGGCCCAACCCATTCTATCCCCGTATAGTTAGACGCCTTCGGAATACGGGTTTTTACAGGATTATAGAGATCGGCCGGTTGCAGTTCGACTGGGCGTTGATCACGGATATGATAGAGCGGTGGCGACCGGAGACACACACGTTTCATCTACCCATCAGCGAGGCGACCATCACGCTTGAGGACGTGGAGGTTGTTTTTGGGCTGCCGGTTGATGGGTTGTCTGTAGCTTACCCGCATGCTCTCATAGACTATAGGGGATTGCATTACGTGCAAATGTTGCAGCGGCTCACCGGATTCCAGCCAGCGGAGGAGACGACATTGAGTGGAGCCACTCGTTTGCAGCTGACGCCCCTCCGGCAGCATCTAGAGGCGATGAATGCAGAGATAACTGATGATTCACTGCCAGAGGTTATCGATCGACACACGAGATTAGTGCTGCTGTTGATATTTGGTAGTGTACTATTTTCGAACACTTCGGGAAACCTAGTCAGCTTGAGATTTCTACATCATCTTGAGCGGTTAGATGATTTACCTGGTTACAGCTGGGGTGCATCGGTTCTAGGTTACCTGTATAGGAAGATGTGTCGGGTGTCCATGGGTAACCAGAGAGACGTTGCCGGATTTTTACTGTTGCTGCAGGTGAAAACATAGTCAATTCTTTTCATGATTATAACATACATAGGGTGAGAATACCTTAAATTTTACGTCAACAATCTATATTACGTTACGTCCTGGGAGCGGTTCCTGCAATTCCAGCCACCTCTACAACATATCGCTCCGAATGCACCACCTCCATCGTTTCTCCCTTTAGCTTGGAGGTGGTTTGATAGGCGAGGCTACGAACGCGAGGTCGAGGCTCGACATCATCTCCCCTATTACAGGGATTTGTTGGATTTTTGCTTAAAGGCGCACAGGTACATGTATTCTTAAGTTTACTTGGCCTGGCTTTATATGTGTTGCATTTACTCACGATTCATGTGTTTGATTAATAGTTCTTATGGAGGCCATACAACAACGCGCTCATAGCTGGTTTGCCCGATTATTGCTCCCGCGGCCGAGCTATGTGGAGCTCTTCTGTCCCACTGATATGTCTCGATATTGTCGAGCATCATACCACCGAGCGAGTCCTTTGTCAGTTTGGTCGACCGCAGCTTGTACCTATTCCACCCGCTTGGCTTAGGACACATTACCAGCGGGATGATCGTTTCGAGGTTGACCAGACATACTTGGACTGGCTAGAGTCCCAGATTGAGGTTTGGGACTAGAGGTATGACCTGATTCTTCCACCCTCTGCACCTGAGCGTACAGATGGTGAGCATGAGTATATGGGTTGGTATCGCAGAGTTACCCGACTTCATGTCGGGAATCCCGTTCATTGCGCTGGTGGTCCGTACATTCCATACGCTGGGAGGCATGAGGCACTGATATGTTATTTTTTATACTTACTTATAACGTTAGATTATCATTCCGTAATAAATATTTGACCTGTTATGCAGGCTATTGGATTACATCAGTTCTACCAGTTGGGACTGCAGATGCTACAGCATACCGGCGAGGGAGCGACATCTTTGTACGAGTATGGCCGTCAGGTTACAAATCTGGCTGCCCAGACATTAAGGCATGCCCGAGATGATGAGCGATTAGGATACGAGGCTGCTTTTGTGCCGCCAGAGGAGTACCATCACGGGCCACTAGTGGAACTTGAACGTGGTAGACATGGCAGGCGTGGCCGGAGAGGAAGGGGTGTCCCACAAGGTCGTGGTGGTCGGGGAGGATGGGGTCCCCCGCAAGGGGGCGTTGAGGCACCCGTGGAGGATATTAGATATGATCGGCCGGGTGGCCACCCTGAGCCCCACGATGCTCCTCATGATGTGCTGTCATTCAGCCTGCAGCTGTCACCAGGTACTTCACAGTTGACCCCGTCAGCTGCACTGTTGATAGCGGACACGACCATTACGCAGTAGGAGTAGGATCAGTATTTTCTTGATCGACCAGGGCCATTGACGGTTGCTGAGGATCGTCCGATACGAGAGGTGCATAGTGGGCGACGACTGAGTTACGGCTCATCATCGGGGGCTGCTGAGGATGTTTCACATACTTCATCTACTCCAGTGCACCCCGATGTTCTGACAGAGCAGTGTGTTGCTACTTAGATGCAGGTTTGTTTGTAATTATTATTTCTATTTGTTTTTATCTCATTGATTAGTCATCAGTATCTAAAGCATTTTTATTTTTTTTAAAGACATCATCATCGCCCGTCACGGAGACCACTTTGTGCGATACTGACATGCCGGAAACAGATGATTTTATTCAGGAGCCCGCCGAGACCATGGTATGACCATTAAATATTTTTTTAGCTAACACGTACGTTAGTAATTTATATTTCATATACTAAAATATCTTATTATTCTATAGGTTACTACTGGACCGACAACCGCTTCTACCGAGTCTGCCAGCCTTACTGACGATCATGTTGTAGCGCATCTTCCGATAAAGAGGCGATGTAATGAGGATGATCCTGATAGCGTAGCCGGGCGGGCTGGAATGCGCCTTAGGCCAGCTAATGCTTTAAAGCATACATACTGTGGGACACATTGACATTTATTATTATCTGAATATATGACATTAAATATATAATATCAACATTATTTATGTTTTACATAATTTGCGCATGTGTTTTTATTTCTCGGGTTATTTATTAGTTTAGTACTATAACACAAAAAAAAAACTTAACATAATTTAAATTCGGTACAATTAATGATAATACATGACACGTAAAACATAAAGATAAAATACTACACTCAACATATCCATGTGTTTGTTTAGTCACTATCGCCCATTATTCTGTGCTTCAACCACTTAAATATCTCTTCCAACCTATTTTTTTTCTTCTTCTGCCTCTTTTAGTTTCTCCTTCACTGCCGCAAGTTGTTGTTGTAGTTTAAAGATCTGGAGTTCGTACTCACCGGTCATATTCCAAATATAGTGCAAACATGATTTGTAGTATTCCTGGTTAATGGGTTCATCATACCATTCTCGAAATCCATATTGATTTTCGTCCTACCAATGGGGATTATAACACAACACTATTAATTAACATGTTATATAAAAAATATTAACAAACGTTTTTTCCAAAATAATAACTTACAAGTTGTTGACAGATCCAGCGTCTGCGCCCCAAATTACAATTTGACCAACATGGCTTCAAAATCGCACCTTTGCCACAATAACACCTTGGTACGTCATTACGTCCAGACATTTTGTAATGCAAGAAAAATAAAAAATTAATGGAAAATTTTTCTATTTGTTTAGTTAAGCGAAAATAATAACTAAAATGCGCTAGGCTTTTATAGGCAGCTAATACACATAACGCATATTTGTGGCGTGCTATATTTCGCGTGATAATGATTCTTTAGGGTACATGACAGGCTTTCCAGAATGATAGATTTTTCAGGTCGACAAGACAATACACATAACGCATATTGGTGGCGCGCTATATTTCGCGTGATAATGAATCTTTAGGGTATAAGACAACTTCTTAAACTGAACCAAGATATCTATATTCAAAGACCATTTGAAGAAACATTACAACATCCATTTCCAAAATGCCACTAACATTTAATAAGTGGTTCAAGAAGAGGCAAAAGGGTGAAAGTTGTTTAACAGATCCCCATGGAACACGTCTTAACACTATCGATCCCTACCTTGAAAAAAATATGCTAGGTTGCTATACTGATTTTATTGATGACAAATGGTATGGTGTTCTACGTCCCTTGAAAAATAATCCTATCAATATACACACCGATCTCAAAGTTGTAGGGCACATTATTGAGGGAGAAACGCATTCTATAAAGCCTGAAGGTATGCGAATTTGGGGCGAAAAACTACAATGGGTTCCCCTTTACTTAAAACAATGTGATTATGAAGTATTATGTTGCTGGCATAAGCTTGTTGTGCCACAAGCACTGTCTGTAACCTTCCAAACAAACACACATAAAGATGAACCAGAAGTGATTCGGCATTTGATGAAGGAGATTCTAGAGATGGAAAAGGTACTAGCTGCTCATCATGCAATGGATGATCTTAACTACTTGGGAGGAATGAAGGATCACTACTGTGATTTATTAGAAAATAAAAAATTACATAGAGACAATGATTATCCTGTTTTCCCAATAGTTGTGGAGTGGGAGAGACTACCTAAGTTTCTACCACAGACGTTGGACGTATGAGTCCCATATTGTTGTATAAATTAAGCAAGTGGTCTTATTGATGATAGCGATAAAATACGAAAAATATGTGTCAATTGGGGCCTAGATTATGATGCCCTCGGTCCCGAAGGGTGCGTACACGATGTTGACGAAGAAGATGAAGACATTGACAATGAAATAGTGCCAGACAGGGACGATAATGGTGAATGACAATTGTTTTTTTTTCTTGGGGTGTATGTCAAATTGCTGGACTTAAGTATTAATGCTAAATATCAATTATATTTAACCCCAATGGAAACATAATTTTATTTCATACATTTTGCAAGATGAACATTTATATACATTTATTACAACAAATTACTACAACAAAACACTACATGTATCCTTGATAATTGGGCACATTGGATGAACTTCCACCGGGAGCTGAATTACCACCGCTAACCAAACCAGCTGAAGGACATTTACGATGGTCGTGTCCTATTTGGGAACATATTCCATATTTACATGCATAAACGGTATCACCAACATCCATTTGGTTCCGTATATGCGTTCATTTTTGCACTTGTCATTGATGCATATAATCGTTGTTAGACACCATTTTAAATGGTTCCGGAGGCCAATAATGCTCAGCACCCACTGGCTGCAACTGTCCACTATAGTTGTTTAAGTATGCATCAACACTATATTCTTTATCAACGTACCTCATTGCCGTGAAACCTGTATGTTAAAAGCACTTCATGGCATGTGAGCACGATATGTGATAGATGGACCATTACCCATAGGAGCATAACCTTCTGGCTTCATTGACGGTATGTGTATTATTCCCCCGGTTGTGATGAATATCAATGCGAACTTCAAAAATATTTCGCTCGTTGCAATACTGCAAAAATGAATGCCACTGTGCTCGCTTCCTATATTTCTCAAATCTTTTTATTGGTATTGACATAAATTCAACACCCTTTTCCATCAATGACATCCGCCATCTAGATATTTCAACAAACATCTCCGCCATCTACTTGAATGACATCCGCACCATGGCAGTGACATGCAATCCACGTACAGACTTCAATAACCGTTGAAAGACTCTGACACATTTGTAGTCAGAATTCCACATCTTCTGCCACCATCCACATGCAAGGGCCACTTCTCAAGCTCATGTCGTGATCGAGTCCAAGCTTGTACTACTATTGAGTAGCGAGGATGGTCGATGTAGTTTTACACAATAAGGTCGGGATTGAATCCACAAGGAGTTAATTGATTTGGAATTAGGTTTATATCTAAGTCTAGATGCGTGTTTTATTCCTAATTACGCTTCCATACATTTTGGTTTTGATTCTACTTCTAATTCAATTCTATTGTATGCAATGATTAAAGTTAAGTACAATATTTTTTATGTTGATTTTCAAGTGTTTAAAAAGGACTAGGGTAGTGACTTCCGCCTAGGTGGATATCTAACGGGTAGCAAGAATCTAGGGCAAGCTTGATTAATTTGGGGTCGTAATATAGCTATCACACCCAAGTACTCACTCTATACCTCTGGATAGTTTAAGTGATTTTTCCCAATTTGGCTTTCTCAAGTCCAAATGGGTATTCATGCAAGTCACGTGATATTAGCTCAAGTCGGGTATTACTATCTCTAGGTTTAACCCTTTAATTGGGGATATCAATTTCTTGAGCTCACCCCAATTCCTTGTTAGCTTAGTTTTCCTAGACTTAGTCCCTCTTTCTCAAAAAGAGACTAAATCATAAAGGCATGAATCAGTGTTTGCAACCACTAATTCTACAATTCTAGCAACAACTAGGCTAAATATCACTAACCCATAAACATTCAAGCCCTAAAATTTAGTACCCATTAAATACTCACACTAGGGTTGGGTCACAACCCTAGCTATGGTCTAGCTACTTATAGAAATAGCACAAATCAAAGATGAAAAGAAGATAAAATTCATCATACTAGATTAAAAGATGAAAATCTAATGTTATAAGGTGAATTTAATACAAAATTGCCCAAAATGACAAAAAGTTCTATTTATACTAAGCTGAAATTTTCGGACAAAAATACCCCTGCGGAGGTTACGCGGCCGCGTAATTCTGACCGCGGCCGCACTCTTGCTTTAGCGGCCGCGTAATTTTGATCGCGGTCCCCGTTCTTCACTTCTGGATCTGGGTTGAGCATGGTTTCACGGACCGCGTAATTTCCATCGCGGTTATGTAGGAGACTTCCGCGGCCGCGTAATCTTGACGCGGACCGCACTTCTTATTTTTGCTTAAAAATGTAATCTCACTGAACCTCAGCAACCGCGGTCCGCGTAATTCCAATCGAGACCGCGTAGGTACTTTCGCGGCCGCACCTTTCTGACGCGGTTCGCATTCATATTTTAGCCCAAAAATCCATTTCTCTGAATCTTCCTTTTGCGGACCTCGAAATAGTGCTCGCGACCGCGTTGTACCTTTCGAGGCCGCACAATATTTGTGCGGTCCGCGTTTCACATCTTTTGACTCAGTCTTGGTTTTTGTTCAAGTTTTGACTCATTTATGAGTTGAATATGACCTAGTTGGCTCATTTTGAACAATCCCTGCAAGCAAGCATATTACATTAGTTTCCGGGAATACCTTCACGCATTTTTGTCCCTAAACACAAGTAAAAGAGAGCAAATAATAGGTTAAAATCACTGCTTATCAATTCCCCCAAACTTAAGCTTTTGCTTGTCCTCGATCAAATAAGGTAATTCCCACCTCCACAAGAAAAAGAAAAGGATATTTCAGCTGGCCTAAGGTGACTCCATCAAGCATCAATTGGGACTAATAATTACCCTCAACACAAATGAATTATCAACAAGATCATGTTATGACCTTTTGAGTACTATAGTTCTAATATGACACTATAGCATCAAGAGTTGACTCAATTCATATAGGGAGCTCTCTCTATCACGTAGGTCATTGTGGATCCTAAACTCCTCCTTCTCTACTCTCCATGAGCAAATCTTACTTTTTAGAATGTGCCACTCAAAACAAGGATTGTGAAGAAGTGCGCTCATCACTCTCAAAAGAATGCCACAAGTCTGGCTCTAAGTACCATAAGCTTGCCCCTTATGTAAATCGCCACTAATGTAAGCTCACTCAACTTGAAATCATATAGGGCTTTAATGGGATGTAATGAAGGCTTTTGGATTAAGGTAGGACTTTAAGCACTCTATTTTCTCATTTCGGCTCATACTTTATTGACTCTTTGAATCATTTTCTTCTTCCTTAGGGAAACTAGAGATACACACCGTCACTTTTTCTTACTCATGACAATCATTTTTATCCTTTTTTCATCATTCCATGCCTTTCATCATTGCGTTCTTTGAATCCCTTCAACCTTCACTTTCGTTTTGACGTATTTCTTTTTGGTTTTTCTTCCTTTTCTTTGCCTTTCCTTTTCATCAATTCTTTTTCTTCTTTGAACCTTTTATCACTTTCAAATTCCTCGTCTCTCCCCCAAACTTATGCTTTTGCCAATTGTTCATCATGAATGCTAAGGAAAGATTGGGTGCCAAAAGAGGGTCATTATAGAACGGATAAAGGCTTGTAATGTGGCTATTTAATAAAAAAGGCTTAGGCTCAAAGGGGTTGACTAGGGATATCATATTGGTAGGCTACTGAATCTTTCAAAGTTCAAATTGGACTAAGGAGAGCCTACAATCATTTCTCAAGTTGAGCTACACTTAGAATTTCACCTAGACAAACATTCAGGGTAAGTTCTAGACTTATTGGCACGGGACTTGGACTTGCAATTCAATACCTCACCTCTCAGGCTACTGGATTATTAAAGAGAACAGAGTCGATGGCCCATAACAACCCTATCTAAGATTGAAAATCATAAATGGCTCAAGGAAACCACTCGATGATTGTTTTAGTCAACTCAAGAGTCTAAAGGTCACAACTAGAGCTAATATTTGCCAATCAACTTGTCTCTAACTATGAGGTCAAAGGTAAATGTGTTAGTACCAAGTGAAGCCTGCTTGAGACACTTTTATTTATTATTACTACTATATACACCAAAACAAAAAGAAAATGGACTCGATCCCTTAAGAAGGTTGTCACGCCATCCATCGTTGGGAAGAGCCACCCGGTTCACACAACATCCATCTTTGGAAAGAACCGTGGCATTAAGAAAATCAAAGGCTTATTGTTCACACAAAATGTAAAAATAAGCTAAAAACTTAAAAAGAAGCTACTAGAGGAAATAAGAAGCTAAGCTATTAAGGAAAAATAACGAAAGAAGTTATGAAGTAAATTACGGAAAGTAAACTGAATATGTAAAAAATGGAGTAAACGAATATATACATAATAGAAATGAATATATACATCGAATGGTAAAATTATATGCATACCAAAAGTGAAAATAACGGTACATAAAGATAAAGAAAAATAGTATCATAGTTATTACATACCAAATGTCATCACAAATCAAATCAAAATGGACCACCTCCCAAAATAACAAATAGCATTGTCCTCAATGCTAATATCAAAATAAGATTAGGGAATGGTTAGAGAGTAAAAAGAACTCCCTATGCGGTCTCTGTCTGCATCGGTTCAGGAACATGAGTGGGGTCCTCAGACCGTATAGGATCATCAGCTCCCTCTGTGTCCTCTAACTGGATCTCCACATCCTCTGACTGGGGGACCACGGGGTTGCTGAGCATCTAGATCATCTCCTCAGCAATATGTGTAGTGGCACCCGGTTCCTCAGACTGGCCAGCTGCTGCATCTGATGCGTCATGCTCTACTGCCTGTGCTGCTGGGGTTGTTTCCTCCATGAGAAGTTCCCATGTGTATCAAAAGTCTCCCGGATCTTTTTCTGGTCATCCAGAATCTTCTTCAAAAAGTCCTCCACTGATGGAGGTACCTGAAGCTCTGATGGGGTTGAAGACTGTGTTGCCACTGCACTGGATATGGCAGTCAGCTTTATGGTAGCTGCCTGCATCCAGTTGTTGAGACTGGATAGTATCTGTAAAACTCACAGTGCAGTCTGAGGATAGGTAGGAGATGTGGGCACTGACAATGGTACTGAGAGGGAAGGTCCGGAGGAAGGAGATGGCATGGCAGCTACTCCGACAGAAGTACCGGTTGATGTGGAGGGCTCGACAACTGATCTGGTGGCCACTACCCCTGGCTCTTTAGACAGGCCAGTGGAGGTAGTGGCTTTACCCATGAATTTAGGGTTGTCCGCTCCCTGGAGGTGGTACCATGAGAAAGACTCTTTAGCCTTCACCTCCACATCAAAATGTCTCGGCTCTACCCCTTGGTCTTGGAAATACTCTGTGAGGAAGTTGGGGTAGGGATACAATCTCTCTTCTTTATGGACTGCATTGGAGATGTTGTAGGACATCAAGTTTCCCACATTAATAGGATAGTCGGCCATGATGGAAGCAACCAATACTGCCCGGGGGAGTGGAAGGACATTCTCATGTTGGCACGGGTCAAGACGGCTGCACACGAATATTGCCCACCCTTTTGCTTCAAAGTTAAGGGTGGCTCTAACAATTTGAACTCCTGCTGTGAGCCATGCATGTGTTGTCCCCGGAATAGCAAGTATATCAGCTAGCCATGGGCGAACTGCATCACCTAATGCTAGCTTCTCCATGTATTGCACTGCCTCGACATCCTCAAACCCTACATATGTGTTCAGTGCGTGGCCATCAAACCGGATTTTCAAGTTCCGTACCTTTGTCACCTTTGTACCCGTTTTGATGTGGGCAACATTGGCATAAAATTCCTAGACAAAGTATTCATTTGCATCATGCATCAGGCAGGTGAACCATTTCCATCTTTTTATCTCCGTAAATTATCGTAGGACATTCGGATTGTGCTAGCTTAGGTTTTTGGTTATGAATTGTCGCTCAAGAGTGAGCAACCTTTGGGGCCACCATTCCCAAAATTTTTCATATGCCTTCTCACTTACAAATCTATCAGCCCACACCTCCGGCCTCTTTGATCTAGCCAGGCCTCCCATAATTATGTCATCCCCTCTCCCGTCATCCGAGACCTTATTATCCTCATCTAAAATAATTGGGGTAGTTGTTGGGGAAATTGTTGTAGCAGGTGGGGAAGATGGTTCAGATGCCTGACTACCTCCCTCTGAGCCATCAGAAGAACTAGAGGAGGAGGTAGGTTCATCAACTAAATGGAATCTGTCGGGGAATTGTTGTGATTGTCCCCCCAGTTGTGATTGTACAGAATCCCCCTCAGACGTTTTTCGGGATGGGAGGTATACACTGGTGTTAGAGGAGTCGGCAGGAGGTATAACGAGGGTAGCCTTTTTGCCTACTACCCTTTGGGATGCTAAGGATAAGGTTTGCTTTCCTTTACCCCGGCCTCGGGAGGATTCTTCCCTCCCCTTTGAAGTGTCTCCTCTCCCACGAGAACCCACCATTTTCTACAACACACAAGTAATGAAAGACAGTTAGAATTGGGGTTCAATCATGTGTTAAAGCAGTACAGATGAAATGAAAAACAATTCTTCTCATAACAAGTCATCGCGCACCGCATAAAATTAAGTGCGGCCGCAGACTGCCCAACGCGGACCGTGAAAAAGTGAACGCGGCCGCGAAGAGGCCAGGCTCAGACTACTGGTTCTCTGAACTTGATCAACCGCGGATCGCACAAAAATGAGTGCGTACGCAAAAGACCAATCGCGGACCGTATAAAAATAAACGCGGCCGCGAAGGCAAATGATAGAGTCTCTGAAGTTCAAACGCGTGGACCGCGAAAAATTGGGTGCGGCCGCGAAAGACCAATCGCGGGCCGCACAAAAGTGACCGCGGCCGAGAAGTCTAATCAACCATCAGTGCCTTGAAGCTAGGGTATTGCGGACGCATAATTTTGGACGCGGCCGCATACCCTATCGTGGACCGCGGAAAAATTACCGCGGCCGCGAAATTCAAAATAAATTGGCACTTATTAACACTTAAAACTAAGGTGTTCACTAATTACCCAAGAATTGTAGCAATTAAACATGCAAAGTTACTAACCCCAACCCCCATTATGCATACAAACACTACCCATATGTTGTTAATCAAATATTAAGCATTAATTTGACATTATTGCATGATTCTAACCCTATCTAAAAGAAAAAATTAAAACAAAGAGAAAAGAAAAGAAAACGATAAAATCAAATTATTGAAATGAACATACCAGTTGTAAAATATGGTAGGAAATCGACAATTGATGAGAATAGGATGAGCTTGAAACCAAATAAGGATGCACAGTGCTTTAGGTGAGTTTGAGAGGTTAGGGCTCGTAAAGTGTGAAAAGTTTTAAGAACTCCTATTTATACTCAGAACCCAGTGACCCCACCGCCTTACGTGAGTGCGGCCCGAAATTCTGTCGCGGTCCGCACTCTTTACCTTTTTGTAGATCTGCCTCAGATGCACGGGTGCGGTCTGCGAACTTTGAAGGAATTTTGACAGGCCAACTTCAGAGAGTTGGCATTTTGCCCATTTCATCTACGCGACCACGAACATAATTGTGCGGCCGCGAAAGGCTCATGCGGTCCGCGAAATTTTGAGCGCGGTCCGCGAAAGTTCACCACTTAGCCAAATTTTTTTTTTCTTGTCAATTTCCTGCACTGCACAACCAATTCCTGCATACACTTCACAACCAGTTAGTCCAAAACAATGTCTAATCTACGAAGAAAATCAAAAGAAAGAAAAACACACGGGTTGCCTCCTAAGAAGCGCCTGATTTAACGTTGCGGCACGACGCATGTTACCATCATTATTTGAAATGGATCAATGCCACAACGTGGCTATCATCAATCTTTCCAAGGTAATACTTCACTCGGTTCCCATTGACTCTAAAGATCTCACCATTCTTGTTTTTCAAATCTAGAGTACCGAAAGGAGTCACATGTACCACTTCGAAAGGACCACTCCACTTCGACTTGAGCTTTCCCGTAAACATCCGTAATCGAGAGTTGAGTAGAAGAACCAAGTCACCTTCCTTGAATTCTTTGTTCCGAATATACTTATCATGTAAGTACTTCATCTTGTCCTTATACAAGGATGAGATGGAATAAGCATGGAACCGGAACTCATCAAGTTCATTTAGTTGCTCTACCCGGAGATTGGCAGCTATATCCCATTCAAGGTTCAATTTCTTTAGCGCCCATATGGGCATGTGCTCTAATTCAACCGGAAGATGACATGTTTTCCCAAATACCAACCGGTACGGAGAAATACCAATTGGAGTCTTGTAAGTTGTTCTATAGGCCCATAAATCATCGTCAAGTTTCCTTGACCAATCAGTCTGGTTTGCATTGACAGTCTTGGATAGAATGATCTTGATCTCCCTGTTGGAGACTTCAACCTGTCCACTTGCCTGGGGATGATAGAGGGTTGACACCTTATGATTGACACCATACTTGGAAAGTAAAATGTCAAAGGCATTGTTGCAAAAATGAGAACCCCCATCACTAATGATAGCCCTTGGGGTGCCGAACCTTGTGAAGATATTTTTCTTTAAGAAAGCCACCACACGCCGTGCCTCATTGTTGGGAAAAGCCACAACTTCAACACATTTGGAAACATAATCCACAGCAACAAGGATATAAGTGTTCCCACATGAAATCACAAATGGTCCCATAAAGTCGATGCCCCACACGTTGAAAATATCAACCTCAAGGATGGTGGTGAGAGGCATTTTATTCTTCTTGGAAATTCCACCGGCTCTTTGGCCCTCATCACAATGCCTAACGAGCTCGCTAGCATCTTTGTACAAGGTAGGCCAATAGAATCCACAGCTTAGGACCTTTGTAGCAGTTATCGCCCCACTATGGTGACCACCATAGGGCGAGGAATGACAAGCTTCAAGAATACTCAATTGCTCTTCTTCTGGAACACATCTCTGGATAACACCATCATTGCAATTTTTGAAAAGATATAGCTCTTCCCAATAATAATCCAAGCAGTCCCGTTTGAGCTTCTTCCTTTGGTTAGAAGAGAGCTCATTCAGGACAATGCCGGTCACAAGAAAGTTAGCCATATCGGCGAACCAAGGTATCCCAGTCAAAGACACGGAGAGGAGTTGTTCATCCGGAAATGAATCATTAATCTCGAGGCCATCATGGGGCCTCCCTTCCTCTTCCAAGCAGGACAAGTGGTCCGCCACTTGATTCTCACTCCCTTTTTGGTCTATGATTTTAAGGTCAAACTCTTGTAGAAGAAGAACCCATCTCATAAACCTAGCCTTAGAGTCCTTTTTACTCATCAATTAATGAAGTGCCGCGTGATCGGTGTGCACAATCACTTTGGTACCCATGAGGTACGGGGGGAAATTTTCCATGGCGAAGACAATGGCTAATATCTCTCTCTCGGTCACCGTATAGTTGACTTGGGCGTCGTTCATTGTTTTTCCTGCATAATAGACCGGATGAAATATCTTGTTGATTCTTTGCCCAATACCGCTCCTACTGCAACGTCGCTAGCATCACACATGAGCTAAAATGGTAAGCTCCAATTGGGTGCGGTAATGATGGGAGTGGTAGTCAACCTATACTTGAGTAGCTCAAACGCTTTCATGCAATCATCATTGAACACAAACTTGGCATCTTTTTCCAACAACTTGCACAAGGGGTTCACCACTTTTTAGAAATCCTTGATGAACCTACGGTAAAACCCCACGTGACCAAGAAAGCTCCTAACTCCCTTGACGGATGTCGGAGGAGGGAGTTTTGATATCACTTCAATTTTTGCTTTGTCCACTTCAATACCATTCTTGGAGATCTTATGGCCAAGGATAATGCCATCCTCGATCATAAAGTGGCACTTCTCCCAATTAAGCATTAAGTTGGTCTCTTCAAATCGGGCCAACACTTTATCAAGATTATCCAAGCATTCTTCAAAGGAATCCCCCACAACATTGAAATCATCCATGAATACCTCGAGGAAGTCCTCCACCATATCCGTAAATATTGCCATCATACACAGCTGAAAAGTAGCTGGTGCATTACACAAACCAAACGGCATCCTTGAGAACGTAAATGTGTCATACGGACAAGTGAAGGTGGTTTTCTCTTAGTCTTCAGGTGCAATGAGAATCAGGTTATATCCGGAATATCCATCCAAAAAGCAATAATAAGCACATCCGGAAAGTCTATCCAACATTTGGTCAAGAAATGGCAATGGAAAATGGTCTTTCCGGGTCACTTTGTTCAGCTTCCTATAATCCATGCATACCCTCCAACCGGTGACAGTTCTTGTGGGGATCAATTCATTTCTATCATTTGTGATCACACTCATGCCTCCCTTCTTTGGGACACATTGTACTGGCGAAGTCCATGAACTATCAGAAATGAGGTACACAACCCCTGCATCTAGCCACTTGATGATCTCTTTCTTGACTACCTCTTGCATGGCCTCGTTCAACCTCCTTTGATGATCCACGGAGGGTTTGGTATCTTTATCCAATATGATTTTGTGCATGCAAAAGGCGGGGCTTATACCCCGAATATCCGCCAATGTCCAACCTATTTCCTTCTTCCTTCTTTGAAGCACCACAAGGGTGGAATCTACCTGCACGTTAGATAAGCACGAAGAAAGAATAACAGGTAATGTGGAACAAGGGCCTAAGAACTCATACCTGAGGTGTGAAGGAAAGGGCTTCAACTCCAATGTGGGTGGCTCCTCGATTGATGGCTTTATTGGTGGAGTCTTCCGGTTCTCAAGGTCCAAGGAAAGTTTTCGGGGTCCATATGTGTAGGAACCCATTCCTTGCAAAGCATTTGCACATTCTACCAAGCCTGCCTTATCATCCTCATCATGATTCAACAACACAACTTTCAAAGGGTATTCCACATTAATCATAGCACTTGTGTCATCAACAATCACCTTGGTCACAAGATCCACAAACGAATATACTTTGTTGCTATTAGGCTGCCTCATTGACTTGCACACATGGAACACAACTTTTTCATTGCCCACCCGGAAGGTGAGCTCCCCAGCTTCCACATCAACTAAGGCCTTCCCTATAGCTAGGAAAGGTCTCCCCAATATGATTGGCACCTCATAATCAACCTCGTAGTCGAGTATCACAAAATTTGCGGGAAGTATGAACTTGTCGACCCGAACTAGCACATCATCAATTATCCCCAATGGCCTCTTCATTGTTCGGTCCGCCATTTGCGGCCTCATGGAAGTAGGTCTTGGTTGCCCAATCCCCAATGTCTTGAACACAGAATATGGCATCAAATTAATGCTCACTCCCAAATCACACAAGGCTTTGGCGAAATCGGCACTACCAATAGTGCATGGAATTGTAAAGGCACCGGGATCTTCTAGCTTTGGAGACATGGAATGCACAATGTCACTTACTTGATGTGTCATTTTGATCGTCTCATAGTTCATTGACCTTTTTTTGTTACCAAGTCCTTCATGAACTTGGCATATCCCGGCATTTGTTCTAGAGCTTCAACCAAAGGCACATTTATGGACAAACTTTTCATCATATCAATGAATTTCTTGAATTGGTTCTCGTTGTTTTGCTTTTCGAGCCTTTGAGGATATGGTAGAGGAGGCCTTGGCAAAGGATCCTTGGCTTTGGGCACTACCGAATCTGGTATGTCTATCGCGTGTTCCCTAGACGGGTTCATATCATCTTGTGTCTCCTCCACATTTTCATCAATGTCTATCCTCACTTCATCGTTCACATTCTTATCATTTCTTGGCTCATCCTCTTCTTGCACAACCACATCATCATTCACGATCTTTCTTGGATTGGAGGTACTAGTAACTCCACCTCTACCACTTCTTGTAGTCACCGCCATAGCATGGCCTGTATGGTTTCCATCCTTCGGGTTTACTACCGTATCACTTGGTAGTGCCCCCTTAGGGCGAATATTCAAGGCTTCAGAAATATAACTCATTTGGACTTCCAAGTTGCGGATAGAAGTGTTGTGGGAGGCTATTTAGGCATCGGAGTCGACGTTTCTTTCCATCATTTGCTTGAACATACTTTTTATCCGTCCCATCTCATTATTGGAAGAACTTTGCCTTAGTGACGGATATGGAGGCGGGTTGTTGGGTTGTTGATACTCGGGGGCCTTTGAAAGCCCGACCCCCAATTCCCTTGATTATTGTTGTTCCAACCCCCTTGGTTTCCATTGCCTCCCCAGTTACTATTATTGTTACCACCCCAATTGCCTTGGTTATTTCCTTGATTCCCCCAATTTTGATTGTTGTTCCCCCAATTGTTCGGATTGTTGTTGTTGCCACTATTCCAATTTCCTTGGCCTTGATTGCCCCAATTTTGATTGTTTCCCTGTGATCTCCACTGTTGTTGATTTGGAGCATTGCTCCATTGACCTTGGTAATTGTTCACATGTTGAACCTCGTCACTTTGATTGTCATAAGAGTTATCTTGGTTGTACCCACTACCACTTTGCTCAAATTGATCCTGATTGTGTTGAACTTGTTGATCTCTTTGTCTTATCTTGTTAACCATTACATTCACTCCTTCCATGGCATTTACTTGCTTTGGCTCCTGAACCTGCTGAAGATGTGCCTTGGCTAACTGATTCATGGTAGTTGTCAACTCTGCTATGGCTTAACCGTGATCATAAAGTTCCTTGTGAAGGTGGATAACATTAGGGTCACCCTGAGGAACGTTGGCCCTACTTTGCCAAGCTGAAGAGGTGTCTGCCATCTCATCTCATATATCACATTCTTCTTAATATGGCGTGTTCATGAAGTTACCCCCTGCGAGCTGATTCACCACACACTAGTTAGTTGTGTTGATACTCCTATAAAAGGTTTGCTAGATCATTGCTTCAGTCATATCGTTGTTGGGGAATTCTTTGACCATTGTCCGGTACCGTTCCCAAATCTCATGTAACGGTTCATTTGGCTTTTATTTAAAAGCATGGGTAGCCTCTTAAGCCAATCCAAAGCCTTCCCTCTAAGTGAGAAAGGGAAAAGCCTTAACCTCAAAGCGTCCTCAGATATATTCGTCTGCTTGCTCCCCCAGCATGTGTCTACAAAACCTTTGAGATACTTATATACGTTCTGATGCGGAGCTCCGACGAAGAAACCCCTTTGTTCCAATAGAGTAAGCATGACATTGGTTATTTCAAAATTACCCGCCTGAATCCGGGGCGAGACAATTGCACTTGCATAGCCTTCATTGGGCAACACCCGGTGTACTGCCCTTGGAGGAGGTGGGAGAGGGTTTGGGTTTGGAACGTTGTCATGAGGCGGACGGCCTCTTCTTTGTACTTGAGGTTCAACATGAACCTCATCCACTTCATTTTCATCTACCTCCTCCCCTTGAGGAATATGTCTGAGTGCCTCATTAAGAGCCATTTGGTGCCTAAAAGCAATTGACACACAAAAATTAGAAAAACGGAAAGAAAGAAAAACAAAACACACAAATAGTTAGATATATAGCTAAGACCGTCTACCTCCCTGGCAACGGCGCCAAAAATTGATCGGGTCCAAGCCTGCACTACTATTGAGTAGTGAGGATGGTCGATGCAGTTTTACCCAACAAGGTCGAGATCGAATCCACATGGAGTTAATTGATTTGGAATTAGGTTTATATCTAAGTTTAGATGCATGTTTTGTTCCTAATTATGCTTCCACACATTTTGGTTTTGATTCTACTTCTAATTCTATTCTATTGTATGCAATGATTAAAGCTAAGTACAATATTTTTATGTTGGTTTTCAAGTGTTTAAAAAGGACTAGGGTAGTGACTTTCGCCTAGGTAGATATCTAACGGGTAGCAAGAATCTAGGGCAAGCTTGATTAATTTGGGGTTGTAATATAGCTATCACACCTAAGTACTCACTCTATACCTCTCGATAGTTTGAGTGATTTTTCCCAATTTGGCTTTCTCAAGTCCAAATGGGTATTCATGCAAGTCACGTGATATTAGCTCAAGTCGGGTATTACTATCTCTAGGTTTAACCCTTTAATTGGGGCTATCAATTTCTTGAGTTCACTCCAATTCCTTGTTAGCCTAGTTTTCCTAGACTTAGTCTCTCTTTCTCAAGAAGAGACTAAATCATAAAGGGATGAATCAGTGTTTGCAACCACTAATTCTACAATTTTAGCAAGAACTAGGCTAAATATCACTAACCCATAAACATTCAAGCCCTAAAATTCAGTACCCATTAAATACCCACACTAGGGTTGGGTCACAACCCTAGCTATGGGTCTAGCTACTTATAGAAATAGCAGAAATCAAAGATGAAAAAAAGATAAAATTCATAATACTAGATTAAAAGATGAAAATCTAATGTTATAAGGTGAATCTAATACAAAATTGCCCAAAAGGGAAGTTCCAGCCATCTCACGTGCTCAACAAATACACAACATAACCTAGAAATGACAAAAAGTTCTATTTATACTAAGCTGAAATTTTCGGAAAAAAATACCCCTTCGGAGGTTACGCGGCCGCGTAATTCTGACCGCTACCGCACTCTTGCTTTAGCGGCCGCGTAATTCTGATCGCGGTCCGCGTTCTTCACTTTTGGATCTGGGTTGAGCATGGTTTCGCGGACAGCGTAATTTCCATCGCGGTCGCGTAGGAGACTTCTACGGCCGCGTAATCTTGACGCAGACCGTTTTTCTTGTTTTTGCTTAAAAATGTAAGCTCTTAGAACCTCAGCAACCGCGGTCCGCGTAATTCCAATCGCGGCCGCACCTTTTCTGACGCGGTCCGCATTCATGTTTTAGCCCAAAAATCGATCTCTCTGAATCTTCCTTTCGCGGGCCTCGAAATAGTGCTCGCGACCGCGTTGTAGCTTTCGCGACCGCACAATATTTGTGCGGTCCGCGTTTCACATCTTTTGACCCAGTCTTAGTTTTTGTTCAAGTTTTGATTCCTTTATGAGTTGAATATGACTCCTTTGGCTCATTTTGAACAATCCCTGCAAGAAAGCATCTTACATTAGTTTCCAGGAATACCTTCACACATTTTTGGCCCTAAACACAAGTAAAAGAGAGCAAATAATAGGTTAAAATCCCTACTTATCATGCCGCATTAACCAACTATAGGCGCCTTGGTCTTCCTGCCTGATCAATTCCATTCGCCTCTTGAATTTACACTCTTGGTGATCTTTTGCAGCCATCCACATTAAATCATACAAGTCCTTATTCATATAAGCCCTACGTAAGTTTGTCTTCAGGTGCCTCACACAGTAACGGTGATAGGCATACGATTCCTTCCATGCACGCAAATTCTGTACAAAACTTAAAATATCGCCATACCGATAAGTTATTAGACAAATACCTGAACGTTGTCTGACAACGTGCTCCTTCAAGTGGTTCAAAAATAATGTCCATGTCTCTTGTCTTTCATTGGCACAAATAGCAAATGCTAAGGGAAATATACTTCCATTAGCATCTACTACAACAGAGATCAACAATTTAATATCATACTTTCCATAGACATAGTGTCGTCTATGGATATTACCGGCCAGCAATGCATAAAACCATTAATGGCTGGTTTAAATGCCATAACACATATCTGAATATGTGTTCTAGTATTTCTGGACTCCGCTTAAGCTTCCATTCAACAACAGTCCTGGGGTTAAAGTGTTGTAATGCGGCCATGTACCTGGGTAGAAAGGCAAAGGACTTATCCCAGTTACCATAAACAATTTCAAACGCATGTTCGCAACCGATAAATGCCTTTCTTTTGGTAATTGTACATCCATATACCTGGTGGACAACTATTATACACTCTTTGATCTTGTACTTTATGGATGCTTCAATGTGTGGAATCAAGACAAGAGAAATCAAGTCAACATTCAAGTTAAAACGATTCCCACAGAATGTGTCCATTTCACAATTATGGGTGCCAATGTATTTACCCACAACCCACATATTTGTTTTCAGCTTCCTCGCACACAACATCCAATTACAACCTTGAAACCATCTACGACAAATAACCTTGTATACTTACGGAGATGACTCATGAACCACGATCTCACGACACTCTTTTATGTTGTACATTCGCACCGCCCTGCTTAGGTGCGCTTTATCAGCAAAAAGCATGCCCTTTGACAGCACCGTTGCTCTAGATTCATCTCACATTGTTGTCCGAATTTCGTCAAGATCCCTTGTGAGGGCATCCACATCTAGAATACTTGGCAAATGATCAAGGTAGGGAATCTCCCATGATTGAAACGGCACATGGGACTCGTACACTCTTGGTCTAACAGGAGGTGGAGGATGCTCCTTCGTCAAATCAGGTTCAGCATTCTCGTCCTCATCATCATCACCCTCATCAAGGAAGTGTGTGTCATCTCCAGACTCATCAACATTTTTGTCATAATCACTATTCTCTTTCTGACTCTGCACATATGCCAGATCCCGATTAAATATATCATCTTAGGGTAATTGAGTAAGGACATGACCTTTAAGTTACTCGTTTTCACTGCACAACCAATAAAATAATGAGTTTCTCAAATTCATACAAACTTTACATATAAACTTTATCACTTCACTTACAAATCATAATATGTTGATATCACATGATGCACATTATCCTGTTGATGATGACACCCGGATGGACCACCATGATCCAACACACAAAACTAGGAATATTCCAACTGGTTGTTGGTTCATAACTTGTAAAATTCATATCTGGCCGGTATCCCCTGTGGAATATATGAGTGTTAATATAAATTCAATACATAAAAATAAATATCGTAACACAAAGGACAATTGAAGTTTACCACTCGGCTTGTGGATTATATAAACTACGGGAGAAATTATTTTCTTGCTCCTCATTTGCCTATGGAGATAAGTTTAGATCAGGCCAAACTCTTTCACCCGAAACCTCTTCGGCTAACACTGCTCCAAAATAACCACACAATGATTGAGGAATATCCCTACTTTACGAAACCTCATTATTGCGAACGTCTTCAGCCTTGACGTACATTTCCAACATTTTTATCACAAGAAGTTCTCGGTGTTCATCTAGAGTCCTCAAAAAATCTTTCAGAGTTTCATCGTCTTCGATGTTAAACTCAGCATAACAAGCAAACCCTTGCAGAGTACCAGAATACGAATATCTTCTGGGTACTATTAATATTCACCGAACATTTGCTCACACTCATTTTTTTACATAACAATAATACCAATATATCATACTCTATTGTAAGTGACAACTTAACATGACACTGTGGAGAACAACTCTAGCATACTGATTTATTCTCCACCACAACCTCACCCCCATCCCAATATAATTAAACCCTAATTTTTTGCTTTTCCGACATTATGACAAAATACAAAATAACTTAAACGAACAAATATTTCGGAATACTTGAAGGATCCTGAATGGATTTTTACAAAATTCTGAAACTCCTTAAATAAGGAAAAAACCAGTCCGAAGGGTATAGTTATTTGATGTATAGTGCCTTAAATATGTGCGCTATACCCCTATGAATTATTGGTATGTCAGTTTTGAGCAGATAAATTATTGGTGGACCTAATTTTTATATATAGCGCGGTTATTCACCGCGATATACCTTAACAGACAAACGTGTCATTAAGGTATAGCGTGATGAATAACCGCGCTATATATAAAATATTTCCCAGTCTTTTTTTTACCTATTATGGTCGCTTGAGTCCAAAAAAACCCACAATTAGGTTTCAGATTCCATTTTAACCTTAACTTACAATCAACATACCATAATTGCCCACCAAGATGTGCCAACATCAATTTAACGGGGCAATAGTTGATTTGTAGTCCTGTTAAAATTGAGAGAATGAAGTTTGTGACGAGAACACTCAATGATGAGATTGTAACGACCTGGTCGGTAGTTTTGATTATTTAAGCCCCGTTCTTCTAGTTATTGTCTCTTTTATGTTATATTGTGGTTATGTGACTTATCGGGGTAGTTGGTTTTGGTTTAGGCTGAGTTTCGAAGTGCAATGGGATACTTAATCCCAAAGTTGGAAGCTTAAGCTGAAAGAGTTGACCAGAGGTTGATTTTTATGTAGACAACTCCAGAATGGACTTTTGACTGTTACGATAGCTCCGTATAGAGATTTTGGACTTAGAAGCATGTCCGAAAATTGATTTGGAGGTTGGTACGTCGTTTCGGTTTGAATTGGCAAAAGTTAGAAAGTTGAAGGTTTGGAAGGTTGAGAAGTTTGACCTAGAGTTGACTTTATTGATATCGGGTCCGAATTTTGGTTATTAAAGTTGGAATAGGTTGGTTGTATCAATTATGACTTATGTGCAAAATTTGAGGTCAATTGGAGATGGTTTGGTATGTTTCGGCATTAGTTTTAGAAGTTAGAAGTCCATAAGTTCATTAGGCTTGAATCGATGTGCGATTCGTGATTTTAGTGTTGTTTGATATGATTTGAGGCTTCGAGTGAGTTCGTATCATATTTTAGGGCTTGTTGGTATATTCGGACGGGGTTCCGGGGGTCCCGGGGGCCCCGGGTATGTATCGGAATGAGTTCAGACCATTTATTCTTGAATTGAGACTGGTGGTTTTTCTGTTTTGGTTTCCTTCTATACGTTCAAAATTCTCCAGCGATTGTGTAGAGTCCTTAGGGACTTATGGAGTTTTACTCTTCGCGTTCGCGAAGTCAGGGACTCGATCGCAATAGTTGAGGAGTTTGTGCATCGCGAACGCATGTGTAGGACCACGTTTGCGTATAAGGAAGGAGAGGCAGTGGGGAGGCACACGTTGTTCTTCGCCTTCGCGTGGCTTGGAACGCGATCGCGTAAGATGAGGATGGATGCTCACCGCTTTCGCGACTGATGTCTCGCGATCGCGTAAAATATTTTGTGAGCTGGGAGGATTTGTTCTTCGCGATCGCGAGTGCTTGTCCGTGATCGCATAAGGCAATAACTGGGCATCAATATATTATTTCCAAATCGAGGGTTTTGTTTCATTTTTCATATTTTGAGCTAGAGACCTCGGTTTTGGGCGATGTTTGAAGAGATTTTCAAGAATTTGATCGGGGTAAGTGATTTTGTCTTGGATTTGATTATTTTACATGAACTCATCATTATTTTTACTATTTAATTAGTGTTTTGGGTTAGAAAATTTGGCAAAATTTGTGAAAACTTCATAAGGTGTATTTTGAGGATTTAAAAGGTGATTTGAGGTCGGATTTGAATGATTTTAGTATGGTTGGACTCATTATTAAATGGGTGTTCGGATTTTGTAAGTTTGGTCGGGTTCTGAGACACGAACCCTAGGTTGACTTTTTGAGTTGACTTTTTTTATTTTCTTTAAAGATCGCAATTTTATTATTCGGAATAGTATCATATGATTCGTATTTATGGTATAAAGATATTTTGGCTAGATTCGAGCCGCTCAGAGTTAGATATTCACGGAAAAAGCTTACTAGTGGATTGAATTAGCGTATTTTGAGGTAAGTATCTTGTCTAACTTTGTGTGGGGGAATTACCACTTAGGATTGGTATTGTTTTGTGTTAATTGTGGTACATGAAAGCCGTATACGCAAGGTGATAAGTGGGTACACAGGCTAAATATGATAATTGACCTGTTTAAGCTATGTAGATTCTTTTCATGCCTTTAATTGAGTTGTCATAACATATTATATTCATCATCGTTAATCCATCCCAAGATGCTTCACTTGACATTGTTAATACTTATCTCATCTCTTACTTGTTATTTTTTCTTACATGCTTAGTTGAAGTTATTGTTCTCTCATTGCCTTGTTAAATATTTAATTGTTGAGTTACCTTACTTGAAGTTGTTATTTCTTGGAATATCTTATTGTTGAGTTTTGGTGTTGAAGTTTTAAAAGCCGGAATCACATCGAGGCAAAGTTGTAAATTATCGAAATACCATTCTTTTTGAGCTATTCACTTTCAGTTGCTATTGTTGAGACTCTTGTACACATTGTGGTTGAGCTATGGGTTATTCATTGAGGAGACATTGTTATTGTTGACTTCTCTAGCAAGTCGGTGTATTGGGCACTTGAGGTGCGATTTGTGATATGTTGTGATATATATACTCATGCGGTGGTATAAGCATATGGATTGATACGCATGCTGTGAGATAAGGTGGGCTTGATATGCATGTTGCTAGTAGAGAAACTACTTGAAGTCATGCGGTGTAATAAGGCGGGCTAAAATACGGGTAGCTATCAGAAAAAATCATTTTTAAAACTAAATGCAAGGCTCCCGCGGTGATATAAGGAAAGATTGTGATTGTGAAACGAGATATGAGGCGGTACCTCGGACATGATTCTTGTTGCTATCTTTCATTTACATCACTTGTGTTTTGTTTGCATCGTTTCCTTGGTGTTCTTATTATGTGTTTCCTCCCTTGATGCCTTTATTGCCTTAACTTTCGGTGTAGCTTATCTTGTTGTAATTCTTCATTATTTCATTCCTTGTTTCCATTATTATATTGTACCATGCATGTTCAGCTTCTTTATTTATTCAAGTAGGTGTATTGACCTGACTTCGTCATTACTCTACCGAGGTTAGACTTGATACTTATTAGGTACCGTTGTGGTGTACTCATACTATGCTTCTGCACATCTTTTTGTGTAGATCCAGGTCCTTTATACTAGCCTAGGTATCCGTGAGTTGAGCTTGGATCGGAGACTTCAAGGTATACTTGCCGCCGTTCGCAGGCTTCGGAGTCACCCTCTATCTAAGTTTCTATTGCATACTCCTATTATAGATATTGATGTATTAGGGATGTTTCAGTATACTCGTGTAGAGCTTATGACTCGGTCTCGCCAGATTTTGAGTGTTATTTTCAGTTGTAGTGTGGAGTCCTTTTTATGATAGATGTGGTTTAATTGACTGTTTTATTATTATTTTCGTTAATTCTTCATGTATGTTAGGGTTACCTAATCTTAGAGATTATGTGTCATCACGACATCCTACGTTGGGAGATTGGGATCGTGATAGAGATACTGGCGCAAAAGATGCAGTATCAAAATTTGGCAAATTTGAAGCAACAACTTGCTTCTCCTACCTTCAGTTTTTTTGTTTTTTTATTCTCCGTCTCTTCTCTTTATATTTCTACTCTCTCTATTTTCTTTCCTTCATTTCTTTGTTGTTTTTTCAGTTGGACATTCCTTCTTATACTTTTCTTTATTGCGGCATTACATTTAATTTTTCTTGTAAGTTATGATTCTAAATTGAAGGTTGACACAAAATAGAATCAATTTCTTTTCCCTTAAGCCTTCAATAAGGATGCACAATAGAGATTGGCAAAAAGACACAATTGAACGGTAGTTTCAACCAATGTTTTAAAAGGCAGGGGCGTGAGGCGAGGCGTTTTACCTTTGATGAGGCGAGGCGTAAGCCCTGAGACATGGGGCGTAAGTCCCACGAATCTTTAAATTTTACTAATTTAAAGAATTTTAAGATAATATAAAATAAAAAATAATTATAAAAATTACATTAAAATCACAAAATTATAACAAATAATCTATTTATAAATTATAATTCAACTATGAATAATACGAAAAGTATGACATATATCATCATATGCAAATTAGTTGCAACGTCGTTACAACTCAAACATCAAAAGTAATGTATTCGATACTAAATCTTATATGTATCTCTTAAGGAGTAATAAATCTTGAAAGAATTTCGATATTATAATTTGATATTTCTTTTAAGATACTCCTTTTATTTAATATGTTTTCTATTTGAAAGAGAACTTATATAAAAATATAATTCACAATTTAAATATAGTTCTCTAGCATCATTTATATTTAAGTTTCAACAAGTTAATAAAGTGACACATAATTCACCATACCATACCATGATAACTAATTATTTGTAAATAGTTAATAGCTAATACTGATCTATTAAATTAAAAAGTATTGTATCTCATAAACGCGAAAAAATAATATTTAGAAAAATAATTATAAAAAACAATTATGGACTATTATATAATAAAGACATAACAAAAGTTAATAAATAAATACTTTTTAAATGAAAGATTTATTTAAAATTTACTATCATAGCAGTCTTAGTGGATAACGTATAATAATTTTTATTTTAATTATGACATAAAATACTTTCAACTTAATGCTTTATGATTTAGAAAAAAGTAATTTTGAAGTCAACAATTTATTAAGAAAATTTGAGGATTTATAAGATTAGTTACACACAATTGCATAAAGTTCTATTAGGCGAGCCCAGTACGCTGGGCGTTGGGCGTGTCCGGGGCGTAAGGCCCGACGGCCGAGGCGTAAGGCTCACAGAACTAAGCCTCACACATAAGCACAGGGGCGTTTTACGAGTGCTCCGCCCTTGAGCGAGCCCCAGGCGAGTCCCAATTCTGCCTTTTAAAACAGAGGTTTCAACAATACTTCTAGGTATTCTTCTTTCCTTATTTTTAATATTCTATTCTTTACCTGTTTTTAGTCTTTTGGTTGTTCAAATGCAGTTTTTTTTTGTTTCATTTCTGTTCACGATTGTGATTACTAGTGATAGCATTGCCAGAAAAAAAAGAAAAAAAAAAAGAAAAAAAAAGACAGAGATGATAGCATTGCTGCTGCTAAAATAATGGACTAGATAATTTATTTTGCTTTAGGTATTTTGGAGTTTTGAGATTGCCAAAAGAAATGTCGGAGGAATTCATCTCGATTTACGATTGTTTAGAGTGTTGGAATCAATTAATCCTTTTTTTCCCTCTTGTGTTATGCCTGGATTTTGCTTTGTTCTTTTCTTTTTCTTTTTGGGTATCATTTACTTTGCACGCACTTTATAATTCGCTTTCCGAATGTGCAGACTAGAGCTTCGATTTGCATACCTTATTTCTGAATATTATTTTCTTAATTCAATTTTTTATAATAGTTTTTAGTCTATAATTATTTGTTTGAGCGTAGTAGTTGCTTTTAATTCTTATTGTTACAAGTTTCACGAAAGAAGAAATATGAGTTTGTGTGTCGTCCCACTTTAATTTCTTCTTAGATCTTTGGCCACTATTTTTCTCTTCTCTTTGATCTGTTTCTCATTTTCTGATTATGAATAGTAAATATAATCACCAATGAGTATTTATTATTACAAAATGAACATCAACTTATCTTCTCTAATTAAGAGGATTGTTCCTTGAGAAATTTGTCATTATAAGAGTACAAAATATATGCGGTACTTTTATTTGAATTTATACTTTATTATTAGATTTAAAATTCTTCTTCTATGTATGTCTTATATTATATATTTGTTATTTATTTTTTTCAACTTAAATTCTCTTCATTCAATATCAACAATATTTTCTAAAAGACGTTTAACTAATAGTACTATATAAAACAGGAAGACAAAATTAAAAAGGAAGTCTTCCAAGATGATAAATATGATAAAGAAAAATGAATAAAGTAGATCTATTAAGGACAAAAGAGTAAACAAATTAGAAAAAGGGCGGAGAAAAGAGAAATTATTCCGACTCTCCCATGCCAAAAGATGAAGTCTAACAATAAGAAAAGAATACCTCAAACTTCTGTGGGAAATTTTTTCAAAAGGGAACTGGAAATTTGAAAAGAAAAATCGGTGCTGACCTTTCCAAAAATTCTAAAGGAGGACCAGGAATATTGGAAATTAATATTAAGAAGGAATTAATTTAAATAGCCGTCTACCCTATGACTTAAATTAAAAATAGTCAGTGAATATATAATATATGCATAATTTATATATTACATGTGCATAATTGTATATAATCAATATATAATCTATATATATGACTAAAATAAATAAATAATTAATATGGCCGGCTATTTGCATAAAGATTTCACTAATTAATTGTAAACAAGAAAAAGGTGAAATGTGAGTCAGATTAAAGAGAGAATATACATAGTGTCTGCTACCATTTCCTTGTAACAAATTATGAACTTTCTGTATCCCCATTTACCAATTCCTAAAAATTTGAGCCTCAAACTTTACTCCTACACTTCATGTTTCCTCATTAGGAGTTCTTCTCAAGCTTTAATTTATAATTTTACAAGAAAACCCTGTAGAGTAAATTAGAAAAGGTTTATAAACAAAGTAATGGAAATTAGTTAAGGAATACTATGTACTTTGAAAGAAAACAGAAAGCATCTCAAGAAATTAAAGTTCTCTTTCATAATTATTCTTTTGTGTGTATATAACCTACAAGCTTCATCCTTTCTATCAACAAGAACAAAGAACAAAAGATAAAAGGAAAGATTACATATTAGCAAAAAAGAAAGAAAAGAAACACAAAAAATGGATTCAAAGGGAGCTGCAACTGCTACAGAATAACACTTTGACACTCTTCACCTTAATCTTCCAGGTGCTGATCTTTAAGTCATTCCTGTCATTAGTATGATTATATAATATAATAATGAAGCGATACTGAGTGAGGGCTCATATAGCCGACTCCAACTTACTTGGAGTTGATGCATAGTAATTGTTGTCGTCGTTGATTATCCATTTTCCTCCTCCTCCCACCAACACGATGTATGCAATACAGTTGTCTTTTTCTAGACGGAAAGTAATTTATAAATGATTCAAATTTAAAGGCAGTGGGCGCACCTCTATATAATATAATAATGAAGCGATACTGAGTGAAAGGCTCATATAGCCAACTCCAACTTGCTTGGAATTGAGGCATAATAGTTGTTGACATCGTTGATTATCCATATCCCTCCTCCATCCACCAACACGATGTATGCAATACATTTGTCTTTTTTCTACAACAACAACAACAACCCAGTAAAATTCCACTAATGAAGTCTGTGGAGGGTAGTGTGTACGCAGATCTTACCCCTACCCCAAAGGAGTAGAGAGGCTGTTTCCGAAAGACCCTCGGCTCAAGAAAACAAAAAAATAAAAGGACAAAAGGAGACAATATTAGTATCACCACAACAATCATAGGAAAAATAGGAACACCATGAAATGCAGAAGAAAGATGCAAAGCAAAAGCGATAGCTAGTAAATAGGACATGTACTGAAAAGCGAAGTAGTAAAACACAACATTGTCACTAGCTATCTTAGACAAAACCCCTACCTGGCTAGTCCCACAATGGTACGAAGTAAGTCAAAACTCAACTACATCCTAACCTACAACTCTAATACTCGACCTCCACATCTTCCTATCAAGTGTTATGTCCTCGAAAATCTGGAGCCTCGCCATATCCTGTCTGATCACCTCTCCCCAATACTTCTTAGGTCGCCCTCTACCTATTCTCGTGCCCTCCACAACCAGTGGCTCACACCTCCGTACCGAAGTATCCAGACTTCTCCTTTGAACATGTTCGAACTATCTAAGCCTCACTTCCCGCATCTTGTCCTCAATAGGAGCCACGTGCACCTTCTCCCAAATAATATCATTCCTAATCTTATCTATCCTAGTGTGCCCGCAAATCCACCTCAACATCCTCATTTATGCTACCTTCATCTTTTGGATATGTGAGTTCTTAACGGGCCAACACTCAGCCCCAAACAATATGGCCGGTCTAACCACCGCTTTATAGAACTTACCTTTGAGTATTGGTGGCACTCTCTTGTCACACAGGACTCCATATGCTAACCTCCACTTCATCAATCCTACCCCAGTACGGTGTGTGACATCCTTGCCGATCTCCCCTCCCCCCTGGATAACCGAACCAAGATACTTGACGCTGCCTCTACTCGGGATGACCTGTGATTCAAGCCTCACATCTACGCCCACTTCCCCTAGCTCGACGCTGAATTTACACTCCAGGTATTCCGTCTTCGTCCTGCTCAGCTTGAAACCCTTAGACTCAAGAGCCTGTCTCCAAACCTCTAGCCTTTCATTAACACCGGCTCGCAACTCATCAATCAGAACTATGGCATCGGCGAATAGCATGCACCATGGCACCTCCCCTTGAATATGGTGTTTTAACGCGTCGAGCACCAGGGCGAATAAGAACGGACTGAGCGCAGAACCTTAGTGTAACCCCATTACAACTGCAAAATGCTCAGAGTCGCCTCCTACTGTCCTAACCCGAGTCTTAGCCCCATCATACATGTCCTTAATCGCCATAATGTAGGGAACCGACATACCTTTTGCCTCCAGGCATCTCTAGAGAACTTCTCTAGGAACCTTAACATACGCTTTCTCTAGGTCAATAAAGACCATGTGCAGATCCTTCTTCCTTTCTCTGTACAGTTCCACCAACCTCCTAACAATGTGTATAGCTTCTGTAGTTGAACGACCCGGCATGAACCCGAACTGGTTGTCGGATATAGACATTGTCATCCTTACCCTCACTTCAACCACCCTCTCCCACATTTTCATGGTATGACTCAGTAATTTGATACCCCTATAATTATTACAACTCTGGATATCACCTTTGTTCTTATACAATGGGACCACCGTACTCCACCTTCACTCATCTGATATCCTCTTCGCCTTAAAAATAAAATTAAACAACCTAGTCAACCACTATAAACCTGCTCTCCCCACACACTTCCAAAATTCCAACGGAATCTCGTCAACCTCGATACGCCTGCATTATCCAAAGTCACGGTGACTATCGGAATGCTCCAATTTGCCTAGCACAATATCCTGATCCCCTTCTTCATTCAGAATTTTATGAAAGTAAGTCTTTCATCTCATCTTAATCTAGGCATCTTCCATTAATACTCTACCATCTTCGTACTTGATGCATCTCACTTGGTCCAAATCCCGTGCCTTCCTCTCTCTCAACTTGGCCAGCCGGAATAACTTCTTCTCCCCACCTTTTTTCCCCAGTTCCTTGTACATACGACCATAAGCCGCAGTCTTAGCCTCTGTGACCGCCAGCTTAGCCTCCTTCCTAGATGTCTTATACCTCTCCATGCATGCTCGCCTCTCCTCCTCATCTGTGCTCCCCACTAACTTCAGGTACGCCGCCTTCTTAGCTTCCACTTTACCTTGAACTACTTCATTCTACCACCAGTCTCCTTTGTGCCCACCAGAGACGCCCGTCGAGACTCCTAACACCTCTCTCGCAGCCTCCCTAATACAATCTATTGTCGCTGACCACATAGTGCTCGCGTCACTACTACTGCTCCAAGCTCCCATAGCCGATAACCGCCCCTCCAACTCTTAGGCTTTATCCTTAGTTAAGGCTCCCCACCTGATTCTAGATGGAAAGAAATTTTTAAATGATTCAAATTTAAAAGTAGCGGGCGCACCTCCTAATATGTTCACATACTTTTTAAAATTTATTTGTATTTTTTATATAAAAAATATATAGTACGAGTCTTAGTGCACCTACTGCTAAATTACAACATAATGAGAAATTACGGGACTCTTTAAAAATAATATTTTGCTAAACTTCTAGATGAGATTTTCTCACTATGCTTTGCATAACGTTAACATTCTCCAAATGAAATGTTAATAATTAGATGAAAATGCCAAATCTGAGATATCTGAGAAGTCATGTATTGACATTGTTTACCTGAAAAATGGATAGAGTTGAATTTGTACGTAGTTCTAAGGATATGTGATATAGCTTAATACAAATCGTAAGAATAAATAGAAATATCAAGTATGGATTGAAAAGAATGCAAAATAAACAAGGTTGGAAAGAAGATGATTTTTACGACTAAGCAAGATGAATCAATTTATGAAGTTTAAAAGAATAACTCTTGAATATAGAAGAATATGGTGCTTGAATTACAATGTAAGCAAAGAACTTCCCTTTACAGAAATATAGCCATCCTTTTTATAGTGGAGGATCCTACTTTTAGATATAATTAAAAATACATAGTAGGAGACCCATGATAAATCAGCTTTTCCATAATTCCTGCCAGGATTCTCTCCTCTAGTAGGATTGCAATGGCTCTTGTCTATGAGCTCGATATCGACTCGAGTTTTCGGTCTTGACTCGAGCTCTCGATATTGACTCGAGCTCGATTCTGACTCGGATCCTTGTATTGATTCGGGGTCAGTGTTGGTCGGTCTCTGAATCATAAGTTCGATAACTTTACTTTGCATCATAGTTTGACTTGGATTCGAGCTTGATAATAACATCGAGCCTCATAATAACATCAGGCTCAACATTGATCGGTCATTCGGGCTCCTTGGTGACCTAATTTCGGACCTTAACCTGATACTATGAAGACACTTCTCCGATCCAATGTATTACCATTTAAACAAGTTCGTACAAAGTACTAACCGGTTTTTACCATATACAGATAGTCCCCTCCTTTCTCGGGAAGGATGTAGCGATAAATGACATGATTTCACAACGGCTCGATCAGATATAAGCTGACGTTTACACTGAACCCGACCATGACGTACGTGATAGTTATCTGTCGGTTTAGCTTCCCAAGGCATTTAATGCGTGTCAGAAGGTGGTCAGCCACCGCTGATATTGAACCGCCATTTCTTCAATCTATAAATAGCTCTTCCTTTCACCATTTATCACTTTTACGTCTTCAATCTTCCAAATTTTCTAAGTTCCTTTTCGTCTCTTCTGAGTTCATTCGTAGATCAGTGATTTTTTTTTGCAAAATTCTTCTTAAAAACCACAAAATCTTTATCACCTTCTTTAAATCCAAAGATGGTGAAGACATCAAAAATAGTCCCCCAAAAAGAAAAAGCTTCTTCTTACCAATCCACCACCGACAAAACACCGGTGGATCCACGGCCCGAGGAGTACGTTCCGGCGACGTGTGTTCTTACCTCCGATTTCAAACACGATAAAGGTTCGCTAGTTCCCGGCCGATGTAAGCCCGTATCGAGATATATTTATTCGAAAACCGGGGGGGTATATCGAGAAGATAAAAAAAGATTGTAACTGGGGGAGAACAAAGAAGTGATAGTACCATCTCCCGAAGAGGATATTACTACTCATGTGAAAGGGTTTTTAAGTGTGTACACTTACCCTTTAACGTTAGGTCCCCTAGATCATGTTATCATAGATTTTTGTCGTAAATACCTAATAACCCTAGGCCAGATTTATCCTTCTTTTTGGTGGATCGTTATTTTGATCCGATACTTCATGAACATAATCGAGGGGATTCCTTTCACCCTCAATCATCTCATCCGATTGTACCGTCCTCGCCTTTTTCGAGAAGGGTTAATAAAACTTCAGCGTCGAGATACCAAGGCTCTATTCTCAAGCATAAATGAGGACAGGGATCGAGGCTGGATGGGCAGGTTCGTCCGAGTAAAGACTTCAGACCTAATTCCAACTGAAAAAATGCCTTTTCCCGAGGAGTGGAGCATGAAGCGTAAGTGTAATTCTGTTGTTATCTCCTACTATTTTGCCTTTTCATTTCTTTTCTCACCGATATCCCCTTTTTTGTGATGCACCGCTTCCTTGGATGCCCGACGTAGTTCCCGATCTCAAGAACTGGGTACGGGATATGGCTTCGACCTCCACATATGTCAAGCGCTCATGGCGTGACTTGTCAAAGGGCCGATGGGAGGCCAAGAATTATGGTAAGCCTCTTTCTCGTATTGTTTGGTAGTTCTAACGAGATGCTTTCCATCTACTTTTAATAAATTTTTCCGTATGTAGGTGTGGGCAAAGATGCGGTTTTGAGGCCCTTGTCCGTCGAGGAAGAGGCTTCGGCCTCTGTTCCAAAGACGGTGAAGGAAAATAAGAGGAAAAGGGTCTTCGTTACCGAAGATCCAAAACCGAAGAAGAGGGCGGCTCGTAAGCCGAAGAAGAATATCATTCATTTGATAGTAGAATCAGTTATGCGTCTAAGGGATGAAGACAAAGAAGAAGAAAATGACGGGTCCGCATTGGCGGTCCGAAAGAAGAAAAGCACTGATGCCCCAAATGCGGTTAAATCGATGCTGATTCATAAGGCTCCGTTCGGACCGAGGATATATCAGAGGAAGGTTCGAGAAAGGTTCCCGAGTCATTAGAGATCAAGGATGCTTCCTACCAAAGTCAACAAATGGTGGTTACATCGGAAGGGGCTGATCTTGAAGCTCTCCGAACAGAGGAGAACGCCCCAAGTGATTCGCCGGGGGCAATAGTAATCGGAGATTCATCCACTCTCCCTGCCTTTTCCGGAGGGGCTATTTAGGAAGCCCAAGATTTGGGGGCCCTCGAGATGAGTCGGTCTCACGAAGGGGAGGACCCTTTCCGTGATCTGTTTATGGGGGTCTTGGACGCTGCTGGCCCCAGTGATGTGTCGGGCTTTCTCTGTGAAGTGCAGCTAGCTTTGAATCGAGTAAGCTCTTAACTCTCTTTATTTTTTATGTTTTGCTATTCTTTCCTAACTTCTTTTCTTCTTTCTTCGCAGGTCGTGGTGGCTCATCGAGAAGCGTGCTCTCGATCTCGAGCTGAGCTGCATCAGTTCGAGACCGATCTTCAACAGGTCACGGAGGAGAGGAACTCCCTTAAAATCCTCTTAGGGCAAAGGGGAGAGGAAATAAAATATCTCCAAGCTGAGTTGGCCAAGGCTCACCAAGATCAGACTGATCTGTCTAAGCAGGTAATGATACTTTTAAAAGCCTATGGGCTTGATAACTGAACTATGGATAATGTTTCGGTCTCACAGCTGTAGTAGAAAATTGAGATGATCGGGAAACTCTGTGAGGAGGTCGATGTGATACAAGCGGAGTCCTTGAAGTGGAAAGATGGCATGGACTGCTTTGCTGCAGAGAAAGAGGCTGCTCGGGCCCAATTATCATCAGTTGAAAACCAACTTCAAGGTATGAAGGAGAAAAGCTCGATTTAAGTTAGAAGAATAGAGGAGCTCGAGGTTCGGTTGGCTTCTGAACTTGCTAAGGCCGAATATGACATCGAAAAGGCAAAGGCCGATGCGGATGCATTTGTGGCCATTTATCGGCCGATGCGGATGCATTCATGGCCATTTATCGGGCCGATGCGGATGCATTCGTGGCCGTTTATCGGGCCGATACTGAAGCTGCTCAGATACAAGCAAAAGAGGCAGCCGAGATTGCCAACACTCGAGCGCATTGGGTTGCTGAGCTTGCTAAGTGCCGATCTCAAAGGAAGACCTTCGAGGAGATCCATGCTCGAGGTTTTTACCTCACTGAAGAGATAAAAAGGGCTAAAGAGCTCGAAGCCGATGCTGAAGCCTTGGTTTCTGATGATGACGATGATAATGATGATGATGATGGGAGCAAGGGCGGATCCGAGAGCAGGGAGGAGCCCGATGGAGAAGAGACCGCCCCTGGGAAAACCCAAGAAACTTAGTCCCTTAGTTTCTATTTCGGATGTTGTAAATAATCTTGTAAATATATACAAATATCTTTTCTTTTCCAATATTGCCTCTATTTTATTTTTTGTCTTGTGAAGATTTCGTTTTATTCATGCCTTATGAATATTTTCATAAGGCTTTAGGAAATTCGATCGAATTTAGATTTTGTAGCCTTTATATCAGAGTGAGCGTTTTCGAGCTGGAAGTAATGTAGCCCGAAGGATTAGTGGTCGAGTGAGTGATTTCAAACTCGAAGTAATGTAGCCCATAGGCTCAATAGTCGAGTGAGTGATTTTGAATTCGAAGTAATGTAGCCCGTAGGCTTAGTAGTTGAGTGAGTGAGTTTCAACTTGAAGTAATGTAGCCTGTAGGCTTAATGATTGAGCGAGTGATTTCTCGAACTCAAGATAGGAATAGACCGTAGGCTTAGTATTCGAATGAGTGCCTTGCTCGAACTCGAAGTAACGTAGCCTGTAGGCTTAATGATTGAGTGAGTGATTTCTCGAACTCAAGATAAGAGTAGCCCGTAGGCTTATTATTCGAGTGAGTGCTTTGTTCGAACTGGAAGTAATGTAGCCCGTAGGCTTAATAGTCGAGTGAGTGATTTCAAACATGAAGTAATGTAGCCCGTAGGCTTAATGATTGTGTGAGTGATTTCTCGAACTGAAGATAAGAGTAGCATGTAGGCTTAGTATTCGAGTGAGTGCCTTGCTCGAACTCGAAGTAATGTAGCCCGTAGGCTTAATAGTCAAGTGAGTGATTTTGAACTCAAAGTAATGTAGCATATAGGCTTAGTAGTCGAGTGAGTGATTTTGAACTCGAAGTAATGTAGCCCGTAGGCTTAATGATTGAGTGAGTGATTTCTCGAACCCAAGATAAGAGTAGCCCGTAGGCTTAGTATTGTAGTGAGTGCCTTGCTCGAACTCGAAGTAACGTAGCCCGTAGGCTTAATGACTGAGTGAGTGATTTCTCAAACTCAAGATAAGAGTAGCCCGTAGGCTTAGTATTCGAGTGAGTGCCTTGCTCGAACTCGAAGTAATGTAGCCCATAGGCTTAATGATTGAGTGAGTAATTTCTCGAACTCAAGATAAGAGTATCCCATTTCTCAAACTTAAGATAAGAGTAGCCTGTAGGCTTATTATTCGAGTGAGTGCCTTATTCGAACTCGAAGTAATGTAGCCCGTAGGCTTAATAGTCGAGTGAGTGATTTCGAACTCAAAGTAATATAGCCCGTATGCTTAATGATTGTGTGAGTGATTTCTCGAACTCAAGATAAGAGTAGCCCGTAGGCTTAGTATTCGAGTGAGTGCCTTGCTCGAACTCGAAGTAATGTAGCCCGTAGGCTTAATAGTCTAGTGAGTGATTTCGAACACGAAGTAATGTAGCCCGTAGGCTTAGTAGTCGAGTGAGTGATTTCGAACTCGAAGTAATGTAGCCCGTAGGCTTAATGATTGAGTGAGTGATTTCTCGAACTCAAGATAAGAGTTGCCCGTAGGCTTAGTATTCGAGTGAGTGCCTTGCTCGAACTCGAAGTAACGTAGCATGTAGGCTTAATAACTGAGTGAGTGATTTCTCGAACTTAAGATAAGAGTAGCCCGTAGGCTTATACATTCAAGTGAGTGCCTTGCTCGAACTCGAAGTAATGTAGCCTGTAGGCTTAATGATTGAGTGAGTGATTTCCCGAACTTAAGATAAGAGTAGCCCATTTATCGAACTCAAGATAAGAGTAGCCCGTAGTATTAGTATTCGAGTGAGTGCCTTGCTCGAACTCGAAGTAATGTTGCCCGTAGGCTTAATTATTGAGTGAGTGATTTCTCGAACTCAAGATAAGAGTAGCCCGTAGGCTTAGTATTCGAGTGAGTGTCTCGCTCGAACTCGAAGTAACGTAGCTCGTAGGCTTAATGATTGAGTGAGTGATTTCTCGAACTCAAGATAAGAGTAGCTCGTAGGCTTTAGTATTCGAGTGAGTGCCTTGCTCGAACTCGAAGTAATATAGCCCATAGGCTTAATAGTCAAGTGGTTGTCCCCAATTTGTGGGGTAATAGTCGGTCGTTGAACCTATTTGCGTAGTAGATCATGAAATAGAGGATGGTTTGTAAGACATGAGATATGGGCAAAGAAGTTTCTTTTCATGTCGTTATACATGTGATTATGTTTTGTACGAGGGATCGAGTAACCTAGACGAGCATGGTTCGTTTTGACCATTTGGATCTTACAATTTTCCTATCGGAACCCTATTGTTGTGAAGTAACTTTCTTGTACGAACACTTGAAATATTTCCGGGTAATGGCCCGCCAGTATTCGAGGTTGATTGTAAAGAAGCCTTGGATACTGTTGGATTGCTCTAAGTTAGCACGATCAATTGTTGCCTCATTAAAAACCTTGCCGAAAAACCTATTTGGGATAAAATCGGTCTAAGAAAAAAAGAGTACAACGCGTGCTTTCAGACCTAGAGCTTTGTATTGAAAGATCCATCCTAGCTCCTGATCTGACTCCTGCAGGGGTTAGTTTCGAAATATAAACGAATATGGGGGGGTCGTACCTTAGCAGTAGTATCGTTTTAGGTGCGACACATTCCAATTGCTTGATAGTTGTTTGTCGTTTATAATATCGAGCTTGTATGATCCTTTTCCGACATTTTCGAGAACTTGATACGGTCTTTCCCAGTTCGGTCCTAGTTTTCCTTCGTTTGGATTTCGGGTATTGAGGGTGACTTTCCTTAGCACTAAGTCCCCGAGTTTAAAATGGCGAAGCTTGGTTCTTTGATTGTAGTATCTTTCGATTTGCTGCTTTTGGGCGGCCAATTGGACGAGAGCAGCTTCTCGTTTTTCATCCGATAATTCGAGGCTAGTGTTCATAGCCTCATTATTTGACTCTTCCATTGTATATCGAAATCTGGCACTGGGTTCCCCGACTTCGACTAGAATTAAGGCTTCGGCGCCATATACTAAGGAGAACGGGGTTGCCCCCGTACTACATTTTGATATTGTTCGATATGCCCAAAGAACTTCGGGTAGGATTTCTCTCTATTTTCCCTTAGCGTCGTTCAACCTTTTCTTCAGGTTTTGAATGATAGTTTTGTTCGTTGATTCGGCCTATCCGTTCCCACTGGGGTGATACGGTGTTGATAATATCCTTTTTATTTTGTGATCTTCGAGGAATTTTGTCACTTTGCTGGCAACAAACAGTTTCCCATTGTCTCACACTATTTTGGCGGGTATCCCGAATCGACATACGATATGATCCCAGATAAAGTCTATAACCTCTTTTTCTCTTACTTTCACGAATTCCTGTGCTTCAACCCATTTAGAGAAATAGTCAGTCATAAATTAAATGAATTTAGCTTTACCTAGGGCCGATGGCAGAGGACCGACGATATTCATTCCCCATTTCATGAATGGCCATGGGGATAGGACTGAGTGAAAATGCTCTTCGCACTGATGGATCATTGGTGCAAACCTCTGACATTTGTCACATTTTCGAATAAACTCCTTCGCATCTTTGTCCATATCAATCCAATAGTACCCTGCCCTGATTATTTTTCAGACTAATGAATCGGTACCAGAGTGATTTCCACAAGTGCCCTCGTGCACCTCACGTAGGTTGTAGTCGGTGTCTCCTACACCTAAGCATACTGCCAATGGTCTATCGAATGTCCTTCGGTATAATGTTCCATCTGCAGTCAATGTGAATCGAGCAGCTTTGGTTCGTAGGGCCCTCAAATATTTAGGGTCTGATGGGAGCTTTCCATTCTTTAAGTATTCAATATACTTATTCCTCCAATCCTAGGTTAAGCTTGTAGAATTTATCTCGGCATGACCTTCTTTGATCACGGATCTCGAGAGTTGAACGGCAATCCCCGAGATTATCTCGCCTTCCTCAACCAATGATCCCAAATTTGCAAGTGCATCGGCCTCACTGTTATGTTCTCGTGGAACATGCTGTAAAGTCCATTCTCTGAAATGGTGCAAAGTGACCTGCAGTTTGTCCAAATATCTTTGCATTCTATCTTCTCGAACTTCGAAGGTTTTGTTTACTTGATTTACCACTAGTAAAGTGTCACATTTGGCTTCAATGACTTTCGCTCCCAAGCTTTTAGCTAGTTCGAGACCTGTAATCATGGCCTCATACTCGGCCTTGTTGTTAGTCAACCTAGTAGTTCTGATAGATTGCCTAATGGTGTTACCCGTGGGCGGCTTTAAAACGATTCCTAGCCCGGACCCTTTTACGTTTGAAGCTCCGTCCGTAAAAAGGGTCCATGATGATGTACCCGATTTCAATAAGAGTTCCTTTTCAACTTCGGGTACGAGGGTCGACGTGAAATCGGCCACGAAGTCCGCTAAAATTTGAGACTTGATGGTCGTACGGGGTTGATATTCGGTATCGTACCTACTGAGTTCGATGTCCCATTTGGCCAATCGGCTTGATAGTTCGGGCTTGTGAAAAATATTACGAAGTGGGTAAGTGGTCAGTACGCATATGGGGTGACATTGAAAGTACGGTCTTAACTTTCTAGAGGCACTTATCAGTGCAAGTGCTAATTTTTCTAAGTGTGGATATCTAGTCTCTGCTTCTCCTAAGGTTCGACTTACATAATAAACGGAAAATTGTGTACCTTGCTCTTATCGAACTAGGACGCCACTTACCATGATTTCCGATACTGCCAAGTACAAGCAAAGTTTTTTGTCTATTTTTGGAGTATGAAGTAGTGGTGGGCTCGATAGATATTGCTTTAACTCCTTTAACGCATGTTGGCATTCCAGGGTCCAAGCGAAATCGTTCTTCTTTTTGAGTAGAGAGAAAAATTTGTGACTCCGATCTGACGACCTTGAAATGAATCGGCCTAAGGCAGCAATCCGCTCCGTTAGCCTCTGCACGGCTTTTACACTGTCCACGATGGCGATGTCTTGTATGGCCTTGATTTTATCGAGGTTAATCTCGATCCCTCGATTTGATACCATGAAGCCGAGGAACTTGCCCGAACCAACCCCGAAAGCACATTTCTCGGGGTTAAGCTTCATGTTGTATTTCCTTAAAATCTCGAATGTTTCCTGCAAATGAGTCAAATGGTCCTCTGCGCGTAGGGACTTAACTAGCATGTCATCAATATAAACTTCCATTGATTTACCTATTTGTTCCTCGAACATTTTATTTACTAGGCGTTGGTAAGTAGATCTTGCATTTTTAAGCCCGAAGGGCATCACATTATAACAATATGTTCCATACTTGGTGACAAATGAAGTCTTTTCCTGGTCTTCCGGGTTCATTTGGATTTGATTATACTCGGAATAGGCATCGAGAAAAGTAAGGACCTCGTGGCCGACCATGGCATCGATCATGCGATCGATGTTAGGCAGTGGAAAAGAATCTTTGGGGCATGCCTTGTTTAAATCCTTATAATTTACACACATTTTAAGTTTGTTCCCTTTTTTAGGGACTACAACTACATTGGCTAGCCATTCGGGATATTTTACCTCCTAAATGGACCCTATTTTGAGAAATTTAGTTACCTCGTCCTTTATGAATGTATGTTTTACCTCGGACTGGGGTCTTCTCTTTTGCTTCATCGGTTTGAACTTAGGGTCCAGGCTTAGCCGATGCGTTGTTATATCTGGTGGGATCCCTATTATATCTAAATGGGACCAAGAAAAACAGTCTATATTATCGATAAGAAATTAAATAAGCATTTTCCTGAGTTCGGGGGTTAATCCCATTCCTAGGTATACCTTTCGTTCGGGTAAATGCTCAATTAGTACGACTTGCTCCAATTCTTCAATCGTTGATTGGGTAGCATCGGAATCATCGGGAACCACGAAGGATCGAGGAATCCTTTGATCATCATCTACCTCCATCTTCTGATTTTCTGGTTGGGTTGAAGCTGACATATGTGATTGCTCTTTGGCATCTTGTTCCCCTTTTGAGTTCGATCCCTTAGTTGATGAGGGTGAGGATATCGGAATTGCTTCTTCGACGGCAAACATTTTTCTCACGGCCGGTTGTTCTCCGTACACTGTTTTGACTCCCCCCGATGTTGGGAATTTAAGAACCTGGTGTAGGGTCGAAGGTACAGCTCTCATGTTGTGGATCCATGGCCTTCCAAAAAGGGCGTTGTACCTCATCTCACCTTCGATTACGTGGAACTTCATTTCCTGGATGGTCTAGCCACGTTTATCGGCAGAATTGTCTCGCCTTTAGTGGTTTCACATGCCATATTGAATCTGTTTAAAACCAGGGTTGCGGGTATGACCTAGTCCTATAGACCGAGTTGTTCTACAACCTTCGATTTAATGATATTGGCCGAGCTACTTGGATCAATTAACACACACTTAACTTTAGTTTTATTCATAAGTACGGATATTACCAATGCATCGTTATGAGGTTGTATGACTCCTTCTGCATCATCATCATTGAAGGACAAAGTTCCTATGGGTGCGTAATCCTGAGTTCGAGATCACTTTTCTCTCATAATCGATGTCTCAGTGCGTTTAAGCATCGGCCCTTGAGGGGTATCGACGTCGCCGATGATCAAGTGGATGATGTGCTATGGTTCTTCTTGTTCATTTTTCTTGCCGAAATCCCTATTTTTGAAATGGTTCTTTGCCCTGTCGCTTAAAAATTCTCGAATGTGCCCTTTATTGAATAACCCGGTTACCTCCTCTCTTAGTTGCCTGCAATCTTCTGTTCTGTGGCCATGGGTGCCATGATATTCACACATTTGATTAGGATTCCTTTGGGCAGGATCGGTCTGCATGGGTCGAGGCCATTTAGTGTCTTTGATGCGTCCGATAGCCGACACGATGGCGGATGCATCAATGCTGAATTTATACTCCGATAGCCAAGGCGCTTCCTTAGATCATGTAGGCATGTCGAACCCACTTCTGTTCATCAGCCCCCGAGACCCTTGACCTTGATCACTTCTTTTGTTGCTTTGTTCGAGGTTACGTCTCGTTTCATTGATTCTGTGGTTTCCGTTATACGGTCGGTATCGATCCCTGATCGGACCTTATTCTCGATTGATATCCCTTCGAGCAGCGGGTTCAGACCCCAACTGATCATCTTCGACTCTAATTTTTGATTGGTACTAATTGTGCATGTCGGCCCAAGTGATAGCTGGGTACTCGATCAAGTTATGCTTCAACCGCCGTGAAGCCGTCGAACTTTGTTCGTTCAAACCTTGAGTGAAAACCTGAACAGCCCAATCGTCTGTGACTGGAGGTATATCCATTCGTTCCATTTGAAAATGAGACACGAACTCCCTTAGCATCTCGTTATCCCTTTGTCTTACTTTAAACAGGTTCGACTTCCTGGTCTCGACTTTTATGGCCCCGGCATGTGCTTTTACGAAGGAATCCGCAAGCATAGCAAAAGAATCGATAGAATTAGATGGCAAATTATGATACCATATTATTTCTCCCTTTGAAAGGGTTTCACCGAATTACTTCAGTAATACGGATTCGATCTCATCATCCTCTAAATCGTTCCCTTTGATGGCACATGTGTATGAGGTGACATGTTCGTTGGGGTCGGTAGTTCCGTTATATTTAGGAATCTCGGGCATGCGGAACTTCTTTGGGATCGGTTTAGGAGCCGCGCTTGGGGGGAAAGACTTTTGTATGAATTTTTTGGAATCTAAGCCCTTCAATATTGGTGGTTCCCCCGGGATCTGATCAACCCTGGAGTTGTATGTTTCCACTTTTTGCCGTTTGCTTCGATCCTACTTTCTCCCGATTCTATTCGCTTGGTCATTTCTTCGAAAATCTTAGCAATTTCGGAATTAGTTCCCGACTCCTGCTCATTTGATTTCACTATAGCTGGTTCCATTGTATGGGCGATTTCTCGGGGTTGACTGGGCTCCGGTCTACTCGGTATCTGGGTTTGACTTTGCAACTGAGCTATTGCTGCTTGTTGAGCTTGCAACATTTCGAAAATCATACGCAAGCTGACGTCGTTTACCTTGACGTTATGGGTATCTCGAGCTGCAGACCGAGTGCCACCATGAATGCTATTTTCGGGTTCAGAATGTAGGTTCGCCTCAATGGCCACATGCGAATTGATGTCTATCGGCACTTCGATTCGAGCTCCAACGGCGTTGACAAGTGGTCTTTCGGTACTGGGTGTCAAGTTGTTGTTCTTATCTTGAAGACCAGCTTCGTTGTCTTTAGGTAAGGCCATTTGATTGATAGTTGGTCGTTGCTAATCCGAAATCCAAGATACTAAGGGCAAAATGGTGTGTTTTTGCAGATTTGTATCAAATAACTACTGTTATCCTTAGCCCCACGGTGGGCGCCAAACTGTTTACACGAAAAACGGATAGAGTTGAATTTTTACGTAGTTATAAGGATATATGATATAGCTTAATACAAATCGTAAGGATAAATAAAAATATCAAATATGGATTGCAAAGAATGCAAAATAAACAAGGTTGGAAAGAAGATGATTTTTAGGACTAAGCAAGATGAATCAATTTATGAAGCTTAAAAGAATAACTCTTGAATATAGGAGAATATGATGCTTGAATTACAATATAAGCAAAGAACTACCCTTCACAGAAATGTAGCCATCCTATTTATAATGGAGGATCCTACTTTTAGATATAATTAAAAATCCATAGTGGGAGACCCATGATAAATCAGTTTTTCCATAATTCTTGCCAGGATTCTCTCCTCTAATGGGATTGCAACGGCTCTTGTCTATGAGCTCGATATCGACTCGAGTTTTCGGTCTTGACTCGAGCTCGATTCTGACTTGAATCCCTGTATTGATTCAGGGTCAGTGTTGGTCAGTCTCTGAATCATAAGTTCGATAACTTTACTTTGCATCATAGTTTGACTTGGATTCGAGCTTGATAATAGCATCAAGCCTGATAATAACATCGAGCTCGACATTGATCGGTCCTTCGGGCTCGAAACTTGGTGACCTGATTTTAGACCTTAACCTGATACTATGAAGACGGTTCTCCGATCCAATGTATTACCATTTAAACCTGTTCGTACGAAGTACTAACCGATTTTTACCGTATACAAACATCACATCAGATTGTTGTTATTTTCTTCATAATTTTCATAGGTAGCCTAAAAGATTATCTTCTGGAAAATATTGATTTCATATATGATAACATACTTATAAAGATTGAAGTTCCACAGGTTTCAAGAAGGAACAGCTGAAGAGTTCAACTTACAAGAACAGGAATTCTGAAGATTAGGGACAAAGTCCGATTGGGCAGAACAAATGGCAGAGGTTTCACAAGGACTTTCCTGCTGTAGAAAATTGTGACAAAAGCAATATCAGTGCAAAGTTTGAAAACGGCGTTCTTCATGTTAAACAGCCAAAACTAATAACTTCAGCAGCAGTGAAAAGGGACAAGGAATTGCCAGCCGCAGAAGCTGAGAGTACCCCTGCTAAAAGACACAAGACATCTTTAAGAGATGAATTTACTAAGCAAGATAATGCTGATAATACCCCTGCTAAAGAGCCAGCAAAAGAAGAACGAAACTACACTAGTACTAAAACCAATGAGCAAACAGAAATTAAAAATCTTCCAGAAAAATCTTCAACAGATAAAAGTAGTTCAAGTAGTTCTTACAGTGAATCGACTGATGATGTGACGGATGATGAAACGACTAGAAATTCTAGTTGTTTGGCTGCAAACCTGAAGGAGCCAAGGAGAATGATGAAAATGACACTAGTGGCTCTGTTGGTTCTTGGTATCAGCTTCTATATATGTTGTCAACATGATGAAGTCTGCGAACGAAGCTGAAGATATGAAACTAGACTTTCTGTAGCCTAAATTTGGTTGGTATATTTGCATTTCCTCCCTCCCAGCTATGACATTCAATTTCTAAACTGTAATCACTCAATTTATATGAATCTAAAAACATCATTTGAATAAATCATAAGTGCTAATGAGGTAAAATGGTCTGTATCTCATTCGTGCTCACTAAAGAGGAGAGCAAATGACCAAATCCAAGTCCTAAGTGTTCATTTTTTTAACTCGGCAAATAGAGCAGAAAAGGTTGTTATAAGGGGAAATGGGATCAGGAATCAGAATATTTGCATCTGAGGCCTGTAACCATCAAGCAGCAATCATTATATGCAAGCACATTATGCAATGATCTGTCTCCAGTGCAAGTATAGCAAGAATAACCTGAAAAGTTAAATCTGATCTATCATCGCATGTGAAGATTGTCGTACATGATACAGCTAATGCATATCACCACATGAGAGAGAGAGAGTGTAAAACATTAGACTAGACCAATACTAGGAACAGGACGAATGTCCATGCCCAAAGTCATGTTTTGTTCACCTATTCCTAAAGAAGACAGCACTCGCAACTAAACAGATCAAAAGGAATAACTAGGTGCATAAACAAAGACTTAAACTGTTAATATCATATTAATAGCCTCTTAACATCCCAAACAGAACGGTTATCAGAGAATATTACATAAAAGTTCTTCAAATATACAGTAACTATAGTCATCCTTGTTTCAGTTTAGCCTCTATGTTTAAGAGGACGATAAATGTAAGTAACATGCCTGTACTGTAATACTTAATTAGCTACACTTTCTCACTGGGGAATTCCAAGTTCACAACAACCCACTTATCTTCACCAATAGGAAGCGCAACAGTACCCTTGGGGAAGACCTCATCTGGAATGGATTTGTATACTCTGACCCTGTTACAAAGGAGGTAACTTTTGGTTTCTGCAGTCTTCCCCGCGCTAGAATTTGCATTTGATACAGTAGAGGAATGGGTTGGTGTCGTTGCAGATGATGATATAGTTTCTTTATGTAAATGGAACATTGATTCCATTGAAGAAGGTGAATTCTCATTTACACTGAGCTCATGCAAAAGTGAAGATGCATTAAACTTTTCAGCACCTATGGACTGTGCAGATGTATGTTTAGAGTGAACCATCTCTTCATCTGCCAAAGACACAAATACTTAGTCATTCATATGAAGACTGAACGAGTACAAGGTACAGAAAACTTTGAACACCTTTTACCTTCCTTTTCTTCGTCTTCCAAGTCCGAGGACACAGTCAAAGGATCACTAGTATGGAAGGATTTGCCTGAAATTGGGAAAGATGTCAATTTACTCTAAAAAAGGTATACTTTTTTGATAGTCTTCCAACTGCATTAAAATGTCATAGTTAAGTTAATCTCAAGACAAACATCTATTAGCCTGAAAAAAGAATACTTACATTTTGCTAACGCCATATAAGCAACTTTGGCAGCATTTTCTTCTGCCTGTTTCTTGGACTTTGAAGCATTCCCGTGAAACACTTCTCCTTCAAATTCTACACTTGAGAAGAATGTTAGATTGCGAGGCTCACCAATCCTGATTGTTTTATATTCAGGCAAGCAAAGTCCTTCATGTTGTGCCAGTTCTTGAAGGAAACTCTTGTAATTGCCGGTATTACTCTGGGCCAAAAAGAATTAAAAAACAAGAAAGACATGTTAAGAGCCTTAATTATAATAGTTCTTTTATAAACTACCCTTGGTCTCTCTTATGCGTCTCACTTAAATTAACAATCCACTAATTAGAGCAGCAAGGGTGAATTTGAAAAAACAAAAGTTAATAAATGCTTCGTATTTCTCTGAAACGTCAAATATTTTGGAGCAAATTCAGTTTGCCAAAACGACAAATAACGTGAACGGGAGGTAGTAGAAACAAACCAGTCAGGTACTACTTAGCTAACAAAGGTTTTACCTTTTGAAAAGCAACTGTTACCAGTGTCATCAACGCGTGCTGTGCAACGGCATCTTCTGCTTTTTCTGCAGTTTTGTATGCTCCAGGACTTTTGAACAATTCACCAGCCACTGTAACTGTTGCCTCAAAGTGAAGATCACGAGATGAGCTCTTCCTTTTACTATGGTACACAGGTTCACCAAGTTTTTTTCTTTTTGTGTACATCTGCAGCTTCTTCTTGCACTGATAGTGAGAATCTTCTGTAATAAAGCAATAATTTAGATATTCAAAAGAGAAGCAGAGTTACATGGAATAGAAGATAAAGTTGCAAAATACCTGCCAAAAATAAATTAATACTAGTAATAAATAGAGTTGAAGAAGGTACTTCATACACTACATGGGGATAAACTTTTACTATTTTTACTGAAAAGAACTCAATTCTGCTTTAAGTACCAAGTGAAACCTCATTTTTCTCAATGTACTTTACTTGGAAGACACAAAAACAAAAATCATGTGATAAAGCAGTAATAGAGTCCACAAAATACTGAAGTGCTTCTTGTTTGCAACAAGGTTTTACAACAAAAGGAAACTTTTTCTTCTTCTGAACGACTCTTAGATGAATAAGAAGCAAAAACAATGGTAATGACACAAAAAAATTTGAAGTGTGTTTTTATCAATGAAATAGAAAACCATCTTAAGATTGTCACCTTGCTTGATCTCAGAAATGTTTAGGTTACCCTGCAGACTTTTGCATGCTCGCTCAATTTTTGCTAGTCCAATATCTTTTATAGCTGGAAGTGAACCACCTAATAATTAATAGAGAAAGATGTTAGTTACTTTAAAAATTTACAAAAGCACCATGTGCAGCAAGGTTTTACAACAGAAGAAACAATTTTCAAAAAAGAAAATTATAATGAAGGATTCTTAGATGAACAAGAAGCAAAAGCAATGATAATGACACCAAAATCTCAACCAAAAAAAATAAATTGAAGTGTATTATGTATCAATAAATCTGTCTAAACCTCTTCACCTTGCTTGATCTCAGAAGTATTTAGATAATCCCGCAGATTTTGGCATGCTTCCTCAATTTTTGTTACTCCACTATTTTCCATAGTTGGAAGTGACTCACCTAATAGTAAGTAGAGAAAAGCATGAAAAGCATAGGACATAAACTAGACATAAACTTCTTTCCAAATATGAATATGATGCTCTTCCTTAGTGTAAAGACAATAACTTGATCCATGCAAAACAATAACCAGATGCTTTAGACAACCCAACGAGAAGAAAATACTTAGATATATAGCTTTCTGTATCAACAACTAAGAGAAATAGAGGTCAGAGTCACAGTATACTCACAACCAATGAGGTTATCAGTCTTATATCAGTAATTGTAATATGGCCAAATTTTCATGACATTTGCCATGACATAATATCCATTATAACAAAATTTGTGGATCATGACATTTTCCATGACATAATATCCACTATTAGGCCAAGAATTTCTTGTTATAAATAGAAGAGCTTCTCCTCATTTGCAAACACGCCAATTCAAGAGCTTTTCACTCTTGTCTTTCTTTCTCCTCCTTTATTTCATTATAGAGTATTTTGTAAGAGAGCGGGTGTTGGGAAATACTTGTGTGAACCCTTTCTTTGGAGTGATCTTGTGAGGTTATTCTCTTGGGATATTTGAGACTAATTAGAGTATTTACTCTAATTTTGTACTCTCTTTTGTACTCTTGTTGGTATAGTAAAATTGTTCCTCTCCGCTTGTGGACGTAGGTCTCCTTGACCGAACCACGTTAAATTTGTGTCTTCTTTATCTTCTTTAATTGTCGTTATTATCAACTTGCATTGTCTTTGTTATTGTCATTATAACGTTGTTTGGCTAAATTCCGCACTACCCGGTAACTCGATCCTAACAAATTGGTATCAGAGCCAGATCTAATCGGGTTAGTTTAAATAGCCAAAATGACTCTAACAAAGTCTTATATTGAGAAATTTGACCGAAGTACAAATTTCGGAATTTGACAATTAAAGATGGAAGCTATCCTAATTTAGGATGGCTTAGATTTCGCACTGCAAGGAAAAGAGAAGATGCCGGATAAAATGACAGACGATGAGTTTGCCGTCATAGACAAAAAGGCAAAAGCAGGTATTATTTTAAATCTTTCAAATGAGGTTTTGCGTGAAGTTGCAGCAGAAAGCTCAGCCAAAGACATATGGGAAAAGCTTAAAGCCCTATATATGAAAAAACAGTAGAAAACAGGCTTTACCTAAAGCAAAAACTCTACAATTTTCGTATGGCTGAAGGTACCTCTATACTTACACATCTTGATACTTTTCATTCTCTTCTTATGGATTTAAGTAACATAGATGCTAAAATCAAAGATGAGGATCAAGCTGTGTTATTGCTTGTTTCCTTACCCCAGTCGTTTAAACATATAAAAGATACTATGCTTTATGGAAAGGATAATATCTCTTATAAAGATATCAAATCTATTTTAAAATCAAAAGAACAAATAGATAGAGATATTACTGGGGAAACTAGTGGGAACCAAGGGGAAGCCTTATTCATAAGAGGTAGATCCAATAAGAAAGATTCAAGTAGTGAGAAACCTAAATCAAGGTCAAAATCCAGATACAGAAATGTCATGTGCAAATATTGTCATAAGAAAGGTCAAATTATTTTCTGAATGCTTTAAATTGAAAAACAAAGAAAAGCATACAGAAAAGAAAAATGAGCACAAAAATACTGACACTGCCGAAGCAAGTGTAGCTGCTGATGAGACTGAGGGAACTATTTTTTTAGCAACTAATAATAGTTTCAAATCTAACAATAAGTGGATTTTAGATTCGGGTTGTTCTTATCATATGTGTCCCAGTCGGGATTTATTTACCATATATGAATCTATTGGAGGTAGAGTTGTCTTGATGGGCAACAATGCTGCCTGCAAAGTTATTGAAAAAGGTACAGTCCGAATCAAAATGCACGATGGTGTTGTGAGAACTCTCACCGATGTTAGACATGCTCGTGACTTGAAGAAAAATCTCATCTCTTTGGGCACTCTAGAATCTCTTGGGTGCAAGTACACATGTGAAGTTGGAGTTCTGAAAATTTCTCATGGTGCTCTTCTGATCATGAAAGCACACAGATTTGGTACGTTGTATACTCTTTTGGGATCTACTGTTACAGGTGCTACTGCAGTTTCAATATCAGATAAATCGGATTCTGACATCATCAAATTGTGACATATGTGATTGGGGCATATGAGTGAAAAAGGTCTTTCCATCCTCAGCAAAAGAGGTCTCTTATGTGGCCAAAGTACCGAAAATATGGAGTTCTGTGAACATTATATGTTCGGGAAGCAGAAAAGAGTCAGCTTCAAATCTCCAGCAATTCATAAAATAAAAGGTACTTTTGATTACATTCATTCAGATCTTTGGGGTCCTTCACGTACCCCATCAAAAGATGGTACCAGGTATATGTTAACTTTCATTTATGATTATTCAAGGAAAGTTTGGATTTATTTCCTGAAAAATAAAAATGACGTTTTCTTAAATTTCAAACAATGGAATATTTTGATTGAGAAGCAAACAGGAAAACAGATTAAGCGGCTTAGAACAAATAATGGCTTGAAATTTTGCAATGATGAATTCAATGAATTTTGCAAGAATGAAGGAATTGCTCGACATCGTACTATGAGAATGACACCTCAGCAAAATGGTGTGGCAGAAAGGATGAATAGAACTCTTTTGGAAAGGGCTCGTTGCATAATTTCAAATGCTGGGTTGACAAACGCCTTTTGGGCAGAAGCTATCTCTACAGCTTGTTATATTGTCAACCGAGCTCCTTCTGCACCTTTGAACTTTAACACTCCAGAGGAAATGTGTTCAAGTACTCCTGCTAATTATTTTTATTTAAAGATATTTGGTTGCCCTGCATACATGCATGTAACTGATGAAAAATTAGAGCCAAGGGCTAAAAAGTGCATTTTCCTTGGGTATGCATCTGGGTGAAAGGATACCGACTATGGTATCCTGATCCCACGGCACCAAAATTTATAATTAGCAGAAATATAACCTTTGATGAATCTTCTATGTTACATTCTAGAAAAGAGTCTTTTAGTTCTTGTAATACAGATAAAGGAAAGAGTACACAGAACGAGGTGGAGATTGAGATTGGCATTCCTTCTGAGCCAAGCTCATCAATTTTGGAGCAAAATACAGTTAAAACTCCTGAAATTGAGACAGAAGCTGAAATTCCTGAAGTTAAGACTCCTGAAGTTGAACCAGAAGAAGAGGAGTATTCTATAGCCAAACATAGACCAAGAAGAGAAGGTAAACAACCATTAAGGTTTGGAGAATATGTTGCATTTGCTTTTTCAGTTGCACAAGAAACTGAAGAAATTGGAGAACCATCAAAATATTCAGAAGCAGTTTTTGGTGCTGACTCAACCAAGTGGATGATTGCAATGAATGAAGAAATTGAGTCTCTCCACAAGAATGGTACTTGGTCTCTTGTGAAGCCGCCATCAGGAAAAAGAATTGTTGGTTGCAAATGGGTCTTCAAGAAAAAGGATGGCATTCCAGGGGTTGAAGATGCGAGGTATAAGGCACGATTAGTTACAAAGGGCTATAGTCAGGTACAAGGAGTTAATTTTATTGATATTTTCTCACCTGTTGTTAAATATAGCTCTATTCGTGTCTTGCTTGCCTTCGTTGCCATGTATGATTTGGAATTAGAACAACTTGATGTTAAGACATCTTTCTTACATAGCGAACTTGAGGAACAAATATACATGCATCAACCCGAAAGATTTGAAATTGAAGGAAAAGAAGATCATGTTTGCTTGTTGAAGAAATCTTTGTACGGATTAAAGCAGTCTCCAAGACAATGGTATAAAATGTTTGATTCATTTATGTTGGGTCATGGTTATTCGAGGAGCATGTATGATAGTTATGTTTACTTCCGGATGTTAAATGATGGTTCATTTGTGTACCTATTATTATATATTGATGACATGCTCATTGCTGCTAAGGATTTAACAGAAATTTATAATTTGAAAAGTCAGCTAAAAAGTGAATTTGAGATGAAAGATTTGGGAGCAGCTAAGAAAATTCTTGGCATGGAGATCAAAAGAGATCGAAAAGCAAACAGGCTATTTCTGACCCAGAAGAAGTACTTGGAGAAAGTCTTGGAGAGGTTTGGCATGAAAGATGCTAAACCAGTTAGTACCCCTCTTGCTGCTCATTTTAAGTTATCAGTTGCTCAGTCCCCATAGTCAAAGGAAGAAGAGAGGTACATGGCACAAGTTCCTTATTCCAGTGCAGTCGGCAGTATTATGTATGCAATGGTTTGTACACGTCTAAACATTTCACAAGCAGTGAGTGTGGTAAGCCGGTATATGGCTTGCCCTGGTAAAGCACATTGGCATGCTGTGAAATGGATTCTCAGATACTTGCGAGGTACTTCAAACACATGTTTGGAGTTTGGGAGAAATACTAACACTTTGGTTGGTTTTGTAGACTCAGATTATGCATGTGATCTTGACAAAAGAAGATCACTAAGAGACTATGTATTTTGCATCGGTGGTTGCACTATTAGTTGGAAAGCTACATTACAACATGTAATAGCTTTATCTACTACCGAAGCAGAATATATGGCAGCGACCGAGGCGATCAAAGAAGCTTTATGGTTTAAAGGTCTATTTGCGGAACTCAGTTTACACCAAAATGATATTACCATTTTCTGTGATAGTAAAAGTGCTATTCACTTGACTAAAGATCAAATGTATCATGAGAGGACGAAGCACATTAATATAAAGTATCATTTCATCCGAGAAACCATTGCTGAAGGAAAAGTCTCTGTTCAGAAGATCAACACTAGAGACAATCTTGCTGACATGTTCACAAAACCTCTTCCAGTGTCCAAGTTCAAGATTTGCCTGAACTTGATTGGCATTTATGAAGAATGATTTTGCCCATTGGGGTTTTTGCGGAGAAGGTGGAACAAATTTACTATATATAAGCCGGAATTAGGCCAAGATGGAGATTTGTAATATGACCAAATTTTCATGACATTTGCCATGACATAATATCCATTATAACAAAATTTGTGGATCATGACATTTGCCATGACATAATATTCACTATTAGGCCAATGATTTCTTGCTATAAATAGAGGAGTTTCTCCTCATTTGCAAACACACCAATTCAAGAGTTTTACACTCTTGTCTTTCTTTTTCCCTCTTTATTTCATTATAGAGTATTTTGTAAGAGAGTAAGTGTTGGGAAACACTTGTGTGAACCCTTTCTTTGGAGTGATCTTGTGAGGTTATTCTCTTGGGGTATTTGGGACTAATTAGAGTATTTACTCTAATTTTGTACTCTCTTTTGTACTCTTGTTGGTATAGTAAAATTGCTCTCTCCGCTTGTGGACGTAGGTCACCTTGACCGAACCACGTTAAATTTGTGTCTTTTTTATCTTCTTTAATTGCCGTTATTATCAACTTGCATTGTCTTTGTTATTGTCATTATAACGTTGTTTGGCTAAATTCCGCACTACCCGGTAATCCGATCCTAACAGTAATGCTGATGATTTCTTAGTGCTGAAAGTTCATTTCAACTGCACATCCAGGTCAAAGCCAAAAAACATTATACTAGTATATGTTTCGGAACAAGGACAAAACTAGTTCTACAGTTTCTGTTGCTCCTTGAATATCGTATATTTAAAGTTTAGTTATGCTTTAAAGCATCCTATTCCACCAGTACTAATAGGACATTAAAAATGCCGTTTCACTCCGTACAGATGTAGTACCGGCATTATGGTAAAAGGAAACGAGATTTCTATCTCAATATTAGAACTTGAAATCAAGAAGGAAGCATCTTTAACAAATCTCTCAACAACAACAACAGTCCAGTAAAATTCTACGAGTGGGGTACGGGGATGGTAGAATGTACACAGACCTTGTCCTTAACACGGAAGGATAGATAGGTTATTTCTGAGAGACCTTGAGAACACTTTAACAATTCTCTCATTTGGCATTTTAAGTCTAAGTCTTAAATATGTTTCTGGTAGATGTTTCAAGCAATGGAAGAAGCTATTTTCCTATTCGAATATTGTACAAGCATACAACTTTGCTGTCTATTCAATAGCCTTTCTCCTAAGGATAATGTATCAAACTATGCAGTTCCAATAATCCTAGAGAAGCAAAATACACAAGGATTTAAATGTGAATGAGTCAATCATTTGTTCTCAGTTGCTAATGGACTACACATTTTAAACACCTGATATTCGTACTCAGAGTTTAGAAATAGTGTGTATATAACTTAAATCTGCATCAATATAGTCAAACATATTAGAGATATAATAATATCATGTACCAGAAGTAAAGTGAAGGAAAGCAAACTTAGCAGCTTCATTATGGGCTTCTTTAGATGATTTGCAGAAAGTTGGAGAGTAAAAGTTGATGCCATCGACAACTACAGAAGCTTTGAATTGTGGGTTGTGCTCTGCTCCATCTTTCATACAGCAGTATTTAGGAAGTCCCCATTTCTTGTTTTGACACAATTCTTGCAGCTTCGACTTGTACATTTTTTCTCTGCTTCTGCTATTCCTTTTTTGCTTTCATGCAAGTTCCATATATAAAATATACACAGAGAAATGTCCCTCCCCCCCCCCCCCCCCAACCCCAAACTTTATTTTTGGGTGTAAATTTGCAAACATCATAAAGGAACCCCTCCTCCCCCCTCAAACTCACACAAAAATCCCCCTGCCCGATCATGTTTCAGTACTATCGCAAAGCTGAGTTGGTGTATGTACGGATGCTCTGTGCTTTTAGCATTTGGCGACATCTCCATTTTTAAGTTTTAACTTGGGTTAATTTGTTAATTTCATGTCTTGTACTAGCAGAGTTACTACAATTTATTTTTGTCATATTAAACTAAGTGAATTATGTGGAATTAAGTAGAAAATACAAATGACGGGAATCCCATTTTCGGGAATTGCTTGTCATAATTTTCCTCTGTAAATTCAACGTGCAAAATTGGTTTATTCACATTATTTTAAAAAAAATATTAATTGCACTATAGAAGAAGTTCAATTTTAAGATGGAATTTATAGTGGCAAACGTTGACGTGGCAAGCGACATGTAATAACTAGCGCCAAAACTTAACTCTTATCATTTGACATAATGGAATCGGAGCTTATAGGATAACTAGTGGGGGTAATGTGAACAAATTTATGCTGTTGTCAACAAAGAATGAGTTTGTGTATGTAAGAAAAACAGAAGATACGGATGTGCTACAAAAATGTTACTACTCAACAAGAAATAGAAAACTGCAAAAGTACTACTGGATTGTTACTCTTTCTAATCCTTCCACATAAGGCTAGGGGGAAGGTGTCATAAAATGAAAGTTACAGGAAGTTACAAGCATAGTTTTCATGTCTATGTTGGGTGTCTCCACATAAGGCGAAGCCCAGAAAAGGCCAGTTACTCCATGTAAATCAGACTTATCCATATGTAACTCTAGCATCAGAAATTTGCAGTTTAATTTAGGAATGTGTACTCATTTGTATTGCATCATGCACATGACCTGGTGAAGTAAACCAAATGAAATTAGTAAAGAAAGGAGAAAGCAATAAAACAACACCAAAAGGAAAGTAGTGCACAACAGAGAGGCAGTGTTGTGAAATCAGAAGTTCTTAAAGCTTAAAACTATAACGGATGGAAGTCCGTTGTTGCACCGTGTTAACCATGAAACATGTGTGCATAAACACACAGAGTTTAAGCCAACTCCAAATAGATTGCCTTTATATATTTTGGTTTATCTGTTAAGAAAAATGGACCATCTTGATGTACCATATGAGTAGTGTCACATCTGTCCAATACTCGGGCCAAACACGCACGTAATCTAATCCTTTAGGCAAAACTATGCAACTTAATTGGACTAGGATTGTGGGCTACAAAATCCATCATAGGCTAAGTTAAAGACTTTCCTAAGATGTGTAGATGTGATTATGGGATGAACCAACTTGCCTGATCAAGCACAAAGTCAAAAATATAGCGCAAATGGTGTTGCGTGATGTTCTTACCGATGGCAGATTGGTTCATAAAAAACTCAATGAGCTAAGAGATAAAATTAATCAATTAAAGGAGAAAACATGGGACAAACCTGAACTCCTAGTACCTTTCAAAAGAGTTCATAGTCCAACCTTGATTCTTATCAACTACCAGTACAGAAAAGGACACCAAGCAAAATAAAATCCAAAAGTCGTAAAACCTAAAGCCGTTTTTTCTACCATCTCATGCGTCTTTGATTTTCTTAAAATCGACAACGGCGGCCTTCATTGAATATTACCTCAGTTGAGGCTACTTGAATTGAATGGCTTCTTAGTCTTTGGGTATGCATTCAAAGTCTGTCTGAATTTATCAACTCATTATGTGCAGCTTCAAACTGAGAATAAAATACCAGAGAAGAATAGAAACTTATTTTTGTGGTTCATGTTCTGAGTCAATAAAGTAATGTCCTTATTGTAATGGTCGACGAAAGAGGAATTAGATCTGCACATGCAGAAGAATACAATGATAACTTGCAACCAAAATATTCACTATGGTGCAAAAATGTAAAATTAAGATAATGAAACAGAATTTCCTTTCAGTATTTAAGAAATTATGGATAAGTTACCCAAGCTAACTAAAGCCTGCACTCCAAAATCTGCAATAGTGACTGGGGTCAGGTCAATTTTCTCAAAAATCCTACTATCACTTGAGAACAACGACTTCTTCACCTAGAAATCGTAAAGAAATTAGCATTCTTTGTTGGATAAAATGGTTGCAATACTTGACAAGCGGACTACTGAAAATAAGCAAAAAGATGGCTATTGGAGAAATGCTTAAGTTTCAACAATTTCATTTATCAGAAGTATAGAAGTAAAGCAAATTTCACCTGAACTAACTGACTACTGTTGCCTTGTTTGAGATAAGGTGCACTCTAACATTTTTCAAAGATCTTCAATTTTAAGTACCTCAGAACAATTTCTATCACTTTAGCAATGTGCATTGGCTATGAAACTACTTAAATGAGTGAAAAAACTGCAGTAAGCGAAGCCATTCCAACCTCACATTCTAACCAATTTCAAGAACTTTAGTCTGAAGCCTCATATCTTTCAATTAAACTCAAAGAAGTTGTTCAAAGGCCATGAAAAGGAAAAATAGCTTTGAACTCAAAATAATAGAATAGTTTCCAAATGCAGCCAACAGATAAAACTCCTCGGGTCCCAACTTATATTTGGGACATGCGAAGTTCCATTTCTATACAACTTCCGTAACTTTTTAGAATTATCTTCACTTCAATATTTTCTTCCACTTTTATCAACATAGTAGTAAATAATTATATAAGTCTACTGTAATTCAAGAATTATATAATAAAATTAATTGTTGAATCTACCATCCATTTTATTATCGGGGTTAGATGGTGACGAAGTTGTAGGCAATTATGTGTGGTTGTGATCCAATTCGGATCCCAAATGCCATCTTCCGTCCATTTACAAGCCTAATCTCATGTAAAGCTGATTTATTGGCCTTACCATTAGTCCATTAGTCAATAAGGAGGAGTAGTCTTCTAGTTCGCGTTGTTCAAACATTTAAAGAGTGAATTGTAATGAGAACTGCACCTTTCTTTGCTCTATAAATAGAGCCAACTGACGACACGTGGCATGAAGACAACAGTTCCAGCTTCAGATGCTTTGAAGCGAGTTGATGTTTATCCCGACATTATTTATCTACAACAAGAAAATAGGGAAATAATATGGTCAGAGTTAATCTATGTTATGAGCAATAATAAAACAAAGAGAGCAATTAGAAACGTCACAATCGCTTTAGGACGTAATCAAATTTTATCTGAACTTTTTAATTTGGGCAATTAAAGCAATTAGTAGTTGAAATAACTAATCATTATAATCTTCTTACTGCTAATGAAGCATCTTAATTAATAGTCAGAAAAGAAGAATAAAATGCAAAATTCACAAGAAAAAAAAAAGAATTCAGTCACCTTTCCCCTTTCAATTAGTTATACTAAGGGGATGGATAGCAATTTTTATATCTAAAACATACATCTATTATATATATCCATTGTTCCACACCAGTAGCCCCCTAAGTAAAGTAAGAAACACAAAACCTCAATAAATTTGTAGCTCTAGCGGCATCTCAAATATGTTGCAAGAAACTGATTTTCGTTTGATACTGAAAGTGTCTGTCCCTTTTTTCCATAAAGAGGTTCTATTGATTCTTTATTACTCCCATTTCTACAGCCATAGCAAAAGGGAAAAAACTCTTCGCGTAATCATCCATTGGCCTAATCATTAAAATTTGCATAGCCTAAAACAATGTGTCTGATGGATGACATTTTTATTGTATATAAGTTGGCACAAAGTAAACATGTTTATCAACTCAAAATACAAAACAAAGTATTCCTATATCAGGACAACATTTTGAAGATCCAGAAAATAAATGCTACACATAAATAAGAGAACATTATGCATGGGCAAGTGTAGGTAGATATGAAAACATTAATACGAAAAATATTATGGTTAGGTCTGATAAGCCTTCACAACCTCAAATGTTCTCAATGTACTGAAAATACATATCTTTCCTAAAACGATGATTTTAAACAAACAAAAATAAAATTGAGATTAAATAAAACGAGGCATGTCAAAATCAAAGAAAAAATGAGAAAGAGGGTACAAGAGAATACAGAGAAAAAATATCACAACCCGTAACTCAAAGGATTGTCTTTTGAATGATTTTACCATATACTATGTTAGAGGTAAAAAATCATCATGGCTAGCTGAAGTAGACGGTCGGATCAATAATTTCACACAATTTGAACTCTTTGCTCTCGATAAGGCAACGTAAAGTTGACCATGTGGGAATATAGGTTCCCGCAAATAAATTCCAACGAAATCTAAAGTCTGACCTTGTGCTTTATTATTATCATAGAAAAGCATAGTCTAACGGAAAATTGTGTTCTTTTAAATTGAACATGCATTTTTTCATCCCGTAATGATAATAGCGGAATTCTTGGGATAAATACGTGCATATTTTTGAAATCACATGTCGTAATCTTAGCGCTAAATAATGTGGCTTTTAAAATTACAGTAGGTTAATCACATGATATTACATAAACCTTCACATGAATTTAAATTTCACAATAATATAATTGGATAATTCTCTTTCAAACATAATTTATAAACATAATTCATAAGGGGGCAAACCAGAAGGATTTAAAGTGTGCAGTAGGTCTTCAAATTGTGTTTGGTTATTAAATTCAATAGCCTCATCGGTGCCAATAAATATTTTTGATTTTCTAGTGAATCGATCAATAAGCATGTCATTAATTTCATCGACGAATCATTTTTTGTTGTCAAGATCACACATGAATCTGTACAAGATGCATTAGAGTATGACGAATCCAAATTTGAATATGTCGTTGTGAATAGTTTATCTAGAGATTCTTTTTTGGTTGTGTAAGGAATAATCAAAGAATCTAGAATTTCAATCTTGTTTGCTGAATTGACTTGTTCTTGTCCATTTTCTTAACAAATAATCACAAATGCACGATCTGTTTTTGCTCTCATATTCTTAGATAACTTTAAGTTTTCAAGTTTATTCCAAATACCAAAATATAATAAACTTTCACTAATGAAATCTTCTTCTTCTTTTCGTAGTGTACAACGGGAAGAGTTTGTCTGAAATCACCTCCTAAAACTACAACTTTTTCGCCAAATAACACATTTGTATCCATAAAATCTTTTAACAGTAGATTAAAAACTTCCAACATTCCTTTTTTGGCCATAGATACTTCATTCCACACAATCAATTTTGCGTCTCGAATTAAACCTGCAAATGAGCTTTCTTTGCTAATGTTACAATTGGCATTTTCATCGATGACAATAGGAATTTTGAAACGCGAATGTGTAGTACGTCCTCCCGGGAGAATAGAAGCAGCAACACCAGAAGTAGCTGTTTCTAAAGCTATATATCCTATAGATCGTACAATTGCTAATAAAGCACGGTACAAAAAAGTTTTTCGTGTTCCTCCTAGACCATCTATGAATAATTCACCCGATTTATTCGAAAATATACTTTCAGTAATCACATTATATGCAATCAGTTGATTTTTGTTTAATTTCGTGTGTAACAGTATATCATCTTCGCTAATAATAATAGATCTTTCAAAATGGATCTCTTTTGCCTCTTTTGCTGCCGTAGATGGCCTGATAATTTTTGGGATAAGTTCATACTCATTTACATCATGATCCATGGAAGGTAAAATGTCATTGATATGGTTCAGAGTTTGATATCGAATTTCTCTTCTTTCAATAGTTTGCAACGCTTTATAGTCTTCGGTCATCGATTCTTACAAATGAAGTAGCCTACTGTAGAATCACAAACATGGAGTTTACAAGCAACAAGTATGAAGGGAACATGCATTTTGATTAAACTTGGTCAAACATCAGCCAATATCATTAAATGTTAAATAAGATCTAGATCATGCATGCCCCCTAATTCTTACTGCTAACGAATTTAAGAGAAAAACAATGGGAGCAACTAGCAGCCAATTTTCCAAGACATGGTGCTGAACTAACAAAAATATGCACTTAAATATACAGATAATTATCAGAGGGGGTATTTGAATCTCTTTTTAATGAGTTAAACCCGATCTAACAAAGGCGAGAGAATACACATTTTAAGTAACTATTCCAGTAGGTATAGCTTGATTCCATACAAGCACTTTTGAAAGTATAACTGAGTTGGAAAAGGAAACAATATATGTTTGATAATAACTATGGCTATTCACAATTTTGAAGCATGCAACCTACAGATATATACAAGGGGAACAAAGATATTTGACTAAACATAAATAGCCTGTAAATATCACCAACTTATCACGATCCAAAAATTCGACCAAATGGGTCGTGATAGCGTCTAACACTACTGGCTAGGTAAGCCAACACTTAACAACAAATAAAGAAGCAAGACTAACAATTAACAATATATTAATATAGAGTAAGAGTAAAAGCTCAGAATACAAGATAAGTCTAAAATCAAATGTTGTCCGATAAACCTCCTAAGATTTGGTGTGACAGAGTACATGAGCTACTAAGAATACTACATACAATGTCTGCAAGGAATACAATACTTTCTGATACAATAAACAATAATGAAAATAATGAAAAGGTGACTCTAGGGCCTGCGGACGAGGGTGTGCAACTCTATCTTGAGTCGCCTATCTGATAATAGATAAGCACCTCTCGGGACTCCACTAGTTTCAATGTCCGAATCTACACAAGAAATGGAGAAGTGTAGTATGAGTACAACCAATCCAATGTACTAAGTAAGTATCGAGCCTAACCCCGACGAGGTAGTGAGGAGGCTATAACAAGACACTTACCATATAAATATGTACAGTTAATAAGAAACAGAAATAGCAATAGAGATAACATATAATAACAGGAATAAAGGCAGTAAATAGTAAAAAAGGATTCAATAACAGAAGTAATAACTAAATTTCTTGAGTAACATAATCAAAACCTTTTCAACTCAAATCAATGGGGAAGAAACGATATCCGTGAACTTCATAGTCAAACCTACAAAGGGAGAATATATCACAAAGTAACACCAGAATTCATATTAGGTTGTGACGCACAACCCGATCCAACTCGCAAAATATTATTACGGTGACAACCCGATCTCAAGGCCATACTATTGTTGCGGCAAGCAATCCGGTCCTTATCATAATAATGTTGTGGTGGCAACCGTATCCGACATACCAATTCGCATAGAAACATCCAACAACACAACCAAACATGGCGAGGTTTATACGAGGAAAATAGATAAACACAATTTACTAAGGAAAAGATGAACACGAACAAGGAGTAATGACAATCCCATATCCAAGAGCTAATCTCACTCGTATAACTCAATAAGAACCCAAACAAGGTTATTAACATGCAAACGATCAAGTGGTCACACAAACCAACATAGCATAAGTAAATAAGACATAAAACAACTATGGTATGAAATAAGTATAGGCATGTACAAGTAAAGGTATATATCAAGTAAAGGCATGGGACAAGTAAAGACATGTAATGAGCAAATGCATGAAATAAGTAAAAGCATGAAATAAACTAGTTCTACCCCTATGCTTTAACTCATGACAACACATATACACTCGTCACTTTGCATATACGACGTCCCCAACACATAGAACACGTAGCAAATCGACCAGTCTCATCTTAATTTTCTCAAATTGAGATTAATCACGACACTACCTTTTTACGGAATAAATCAGCAATCCAATACCGTTTTTCTTTTAGAACAAGTCTCCAAATTACTAGAATCTAGTCAATGAATACTCAAATGAGTTAAAACAAGCTTTAAAAACTACCCTCGTAACAAAAAGGTTCGATCTTTAATATTTTTTAAAAAGTCAACAAAAAGTCCACCTGGTTCACTTGGTCGAAATCCAAAATCAAGATCAAATTTTGATTATTCATTCATCCTCCAATCCAAATATGTATTTCGTTTCGAGATCTGACCTTAAGTCAAGGTCTAAATCTCTAAAATATCAAATCCTAAGGGTCTATCCAAAAATCATATTTCTACTATATGAAAATCAAGATTTAGGAATAAAAATCTATGGAAAGTGATGAAAATTAATAAAAATAAGTTAAAGTTACTAACCTTTGAAATTGAAAAGAAAACTGTTTCCAAAATTGCCTCTAGGTGAAGTCTAGGTCTCAAAAATGGAATAAACTGAGCTAATCCTGAAATCTCTTATTTTTATCCCAGCTGTAGATGTCGCAACTTCAAAGAGGCACTAAGCCACAAAAGGTCGCAAATGCGATCCCACCTTCACAATTTATGAAGCTGGCCACCACAACCCAAATGCGAACCTCGCATTTGCGAGCAGATCTGATGACGGTAGCACTAGCAATTCCTAGAGTTGCCAAAGCAGTCCAAAACTAATCTGAAACTTACCCGAGTCCCTCGGGCCCCGTTTCAAACATCCATACAAATAAAATAACTTCGCACAAACTCGCTCGAAATTTCAAAACGTCAAAATAACATCTATAATAAAAAATCAAGCATTAAAACTCAAGAATTTCAATGTTCATAAACTCAATTTTTTTCTACTTTCAACTAGTAGCGCTGAAACAGCTTTGAGTCACCGCGAACCCAAGCCAAACATGCTTACAAGTCCAAAATTATCATACGAACTTACCGAAATCGTCAAAATACCGACCCGATATCGTTTACCAAGAATGTTGATTATGGTCAACTCCAACAATTTTAAAGTTAAAAAATCAAGTTCTTTTTGTTAAAACACATCCGGAAATCGAAATGAACCATGCACACAAATTATAACTCATCAAATTAAGCTATTCAAGCTCTCAATTAACGGAGCGAAAAATTAGAATTCAAAACGACCTATCGGATCGTTACAACTTACAATAAGGTAGAGATAATATTTGTATATATACTACTCTCTTCATTCCCCACTTGCGGGATCATAGTGAATTTGTTGTTGTTGATATATAACCGTTGGTACAATAAGAACATGTCACCTGCAATGTTGCAAGAATAACTTCAAGAATCGTAGTGCCCCCACTTCTCTGTTGAATTTCGCAATTATTCCACTAATTAGTATATGGTGGCAAACGCGCAAAAAAGTTAAAATAAAAAGAAATATAAAAGGGATCGCATTTAATTAAAAGATATTAAACGATAAATTAATGAGAAATGAGCTTTTGCAACCTGTAAAATGGACTGCAAAATAAGTAATACACGACTTTACACCTTCCAATAATTAACATTAGTCTTAGGCAACAAAATAGTGAAAGATATTTGGAAGCATGTTTGAGTAGTCTAATATCAAATGGATGACGTTATGATCTTTGTGGGATCAGTGCAAGTTACTTCACTAAATAACACATACCACATGGTCCGTCCATCATGTACTCTTGATTTTTTGATTAATCTTGTTTGGCTAAACTTCTAAATTCAACTTAATTTTAAAAGTGATTTTAACAAAATAATTTTTAGGAAGAAGTAATTTGTGATTGATTAATTAATTTAATAAAATTATGTTTTACTGTTGCTCGAAAACTACTTCTGCTTCTACTTAAAAACACTTTTTCTCCTTCTGAAAGTTTGGCAAACACCTTAACATTAGAAGAAGAAAAAAATACACTTTTGACCCAAAAAAAAATACTTTTGGCCAAAAAAAAAATTTGGCCAAACATGCCTTAAGTTTAAGTACTATTCTAATGAGTTACATAGTTTATTTTTAGCTTCGGTACAAGAACTCTTTTATCTTTTAATTAATCTGTAAATTGGATCAAAAAATGCTTTGGTCGGTCGGATGTCTGATTGCTTTGTAGTATTATATTCTCTTAAATTATCTTATTATTCAATTTCATTAATCTTTGCCAATAGTTGGCCTTTTGCATTGCCTAAGATAGATTACCTATATGATTGATTCACCTAATCTATGCCAACTAAACATAGGGGAAAGGGTCCTAACACATATGTGAGGGGAGTAGAGTACGGGGGGTTGGGGGGTGGGGTGGATTCGGAAATTTAAATTTATAGGTTTTTAATTTTAAAAAATAAATTATCTATCTATCTCTCTAGATATCTCTGTATCTATAAGTAGATTTTTTAATAAAAATAGGATTTTGGACAAAATTACTGGGGTTTATCAAATTCATATTTAGAACTCTAGCTCTGCCCCAGGGGTGAGAGATCACAGATTAAAATTTTTTGGAGAAACATTTTGAAATCATAGTTCACTGCATTGACCGTACGAAGAACACTTCAGGAAATCCTGGGGCTGTTTGAGTGGATTTTGTCACATTTTTAGTTTTTTACCAGAGAAATCGAGACATATATGTCGCTTTCAGAAACCCGCTTCTCTCTCTCTCTCTCTCTCGAGATCGATTTTTCTCTCCTTAAGTCGCAATCAAATCACATAAATAGCTATTTCCCACTCCTTCTCTCTCTTCTCTCTAGGATTGCTTTCTCAACATTCTGATCCAGCTCATAACTGAACATAATCACATTTGCTTTTATGCTTCAACTCCTCTACAATTCATAGTCTTCCTTTGCTCCGATTGATGCCTTTCAATATGTTCACTGTGAGACTTCGAAGTCACTCTATTATTTTATTTTTATGTTATTTCCATTATGTGTTTGAATATAGTGTTTTTAAACAGATTATGAGGTAATGTAAGTGTTAGAATGACCTTGTTACTATGATCCACTGAGATTTAGTTCTTTGATTTATTTGAATGAATAGTTTAGTGTGGAAATGAGTTGTTGGTTTTCCAAATTGTGAAATAGGGATCGGAAACTAAAATGTGGCAACAGGGAGTGAGCGAATGAGTGGGACGGAAGTTACGAGGATGAAGCAAAAAGCAGCTCCAGTACCGCTAGGGACTCTTATCAGTCGTGAACTGCGGAGTGACAATGTGGAGAAGCCTACGGTGAAGTACGGGCAGGCTGGTTTGGCCAAGAAAGGGGAAGATTATTTCTTGGTCAAGCCTGATTGCCAGAGGATTACGGGGAATACATCCACATCCTTTTCTGTTTTCGCGGTAAACTGAAATTACTTAATCATTCTCCAAATCTGTCATTTGTTTGTGAAGTATGATGAAGACAAAAGTTGCTAGTTGTTTGTATGGATTTCTGAGTTTTGGGCTTTTCTTTGGTAGATTCTTGATGGGCATAATGGTATATCAGCTGCTATATTTACGAAAGAGAATTTGTTGAACAATGTATTGAGTGCTATTCCTCAAGGACTTGACAGAGAAGAGTGGCTCCAAGCCCTTCCTCGCGCACTAGTCGCTGGTTTTGTGAAAACTGACATAGAGTTTCAGCAAAAAGGCATTTCCCCCAGATTTCTCTTCAATATGTTCCACTTCTAGTAGTCCCTTTGTTCTCTAAATTACTCTTCTTATAACCAAGTTTGATGTTGTTGACAGGTGAGACATCTGGAACTACTGTTACCTTTGTTGTGATCGATGGGTGGACTATTACTGTCGCATCTGTTGGAGATTCTCGGTGCATATTAGACACCCAAGAAGGTGTGGTCTCTTTGTTGACCGTTGACCATCGATTGGAAGAAAACGAAGAGGAACGCCAGCGTGTAACCGCAAGTGGTGGTGAAGTAGGAAGGCTCAATATTTTTGGTGGTAATGAGGTATCAACATGTGAAGAATTTTCTGACCTTTGCTTGTTAATTTTATGAGATTGGCTCAAGGGGAATACATATTGATGTTCTCTCTGTGAAATTTGATTGGTATATAGGTTGGGCCTCTGCGTTGCTGGCCTGGTGGATTGTGCCTATCAAGGTCAATTGGTGATACAGATGTTGGGGAGTTTATTGTTCCAATACCTCATGTTAAGCAAGTGAAGGTGAATAACCTTAATAAACCATTTTGCCTTCTAATTATACTACCATCCCTTTTAAAATATAATTTGATTTCTCATCTTTTGTTAGCTTTCAAATGCTGGGGGAAGGCTTATTATCGCCTCTGATGGTATATGGGATGCTTTATCATCTGATTTAGCAGCACAATCTTGCAGAGGTTTGCCAGCAGATCTCGCTGCGAAGATGGTTGTGAAGGTGTGGATGATTTTGAGTAATATTCATTTAAATCTTTTTATTTTTATGAGGTTGTCTCTAAATCTGGAGTGGTCTATATAATACAGGAGGCTCTAAGGTCACGAGGTCTGAAAGATGATACAACCTGCTTGGTTGTTGATATTATTCCTTATGACCATCCTGTCTTGCCTCCAACACCTAGGAAAAGGCAAAACTTGCTCAGTTCATTTATCTTTGGGAGGAGATCACAAAATTCAAGATCAAAAAAGCTTTCTACCGTTGGTATTGTGGAGGAATTGTTTGAAGAGGGCTCTGCAATGCTTGCTGAGAGGTAAGGTGTATTTGTTAGTTTTAGCGTCGTTCTGCATGTTTGGCAACATGAGAAGTTTCCTACAATTGCTTTAGTGCTTCATTGAATGTGGCAGACACTTGGGTGATTGATGATTACATTTTATTCTGGAAATGGAACACAGCTGAAAACATGCACTCCGTGAATGATATTAACAAGTGCTCCATGTATTTATTTCTTTATGAAAAAATAGCACTGTCTGTAGCTTCTTTGATTGCCAATTGATGTCCTAGCTAGAGGAGACATCTTCGCTAATTATTAAAAATTTATTCCTTATACATTATCTTGATCTTTAACTTCTACTGAAGCTACCACGTCTTCTTGTAATCCTTGTTTTTAAATTATTATGGATGTGAATGTATTTGTTGTATGGCTAAAAGAAATTATTCCATGATTTTACCTATATCAGCAGTGGAACTTTACCCTCTTTTCTCTACTTTCTCTGTTCGATAACAAAGGATAATAGTCAATTTCACTTACTTAAAAGATATGGTAATAGCTGAAGAAATAATGAAGTAATAGTTGAACAGTCTTCCAAACATGCTTGAAGATGAATTTAGATCAATTGGATGTCAAAGGAGAAAAATAAAGAAAACAAGTGAATGAAGTTTATCGTCCCAGCTAATGTTAATTTGTTCAATAAATTTAGCTCTTAACACTGGAGAAGGATATTTCTTATTTATCACTGGTTGAAAAGAGTATAAGTCGGGAGTTGTTTCCATTCGAGATTGGATGAAGATAAAAAAACTACTGATACAGGTATACCTATCACCTAAGTTGTTCCGACACGGCGGTTTAGGTGCCGCACCTACGTCGACCCGACACTTGTATGGGTGTGGGTATGGGATTCCGTACCGGATTTGGTCAAACAATTTTGGGTACTTTGACCACGACGGATGGAAATATTTGAGACAAGATACAATTTGATTCCCGAAATCAAAACCAAAACTATGGTAAAATTTACCAGCATACCTTATCTGGGAAATCAATCCTTTACTTATCTACAACTTGAGAATAAAAAAGAATTCCACACTTTACAAGCTATACGTAAGTATTCAACAAAATTTCTCATTATTTAGAAATATTTTTATATATTTAAATTATATTTAGCCGGATCCCCACACTCTTATCCGTACTAGGATCTATATCCCCGAATCCTAGAATTTACATCTCGAAGGATCCGACCTCTAGATCCGTAACCGTGTCGGACACCCGCACCCGTGTCACCAAGCAACTTACCCTTTCACTATCAGACTATTGTACTTTGGTGTTGGGGCAGGGTTAAGACATTCATGTTACCACAGTGCTTGCTAAAGATACACATGCTTGGATCTAAATCCAAGTAATGATTACATCTACTGTTTTGTGTCGTCATAATCTGTCTCGATCTTGCTGAGATAGCTCGTAGATATTCTTCCAAAAACCTCGTACATGTTACACAGTTTATCTTTATCATCACCAGTGCTTAAGCTTTTTATATTCATTTCTCTTTGTAGATATATGGGATTTTTTAAAAAGAAGCAACAACATTTTGGTGGCTAAGAATGATTTACTCAACTGTTCAGCTGTTTGGTTTTCGGACATTGTTGCAGTGAAAATTTGGAATTTATGAATTAGTAAAGAAACTAAAAGGGAAAAATGATTTACAGAGCGTAGAGTTCAGAGAACACTAAAATTGAAGAACATGGCTTGTTATATAAGCACTTGAGAGAGCCAAAGAATCTTGAAGAGTTGAGATGTAAAAATAAGGACAGTGCATTGACTTGCCCTACTGGTCCATGGTTTATTTTTCCTGGAGAGAAAAAAGGAGATTGAGTTTGCATTTTCATCTCAAGACTCAAAACACATAGGAAAATTTGTCCGCGCATATGTCACGCATTATGGTCGGGTTTCTTATCTTCTCTTGTGAACCTGCAGGCTTGGTAAAGATTTTCCTTTGAACTCCAGCTCTGGGCTCTTCAGATGTGCTATTTGCCAAGTTGATCAGCCAGCAAGTGAAGGTTTATCTGTTAACTCCGGCCCTTTCTTCTCACCTGCGTCAAAGCCATGGGAAGGTCCATTCCTGTGCGCAAACTGCCGTAGGAAGAAAGATGCAATGGAAGGCAAAAGGCCTAGTAGAGCTGCACTAACTGCTTGACCTCGTAAATTAGTATATTCTCATATTTTTTGCCTGGCGTGTAAACATGCTTGGTTCTCTTGTTGCTGTAGATGCATGTGTGAAATCTAGTGAAAAAAGGTGTAGATGTTTGGATTGATTCCCCTTTTTTGCTCGGTAAGTAGTATTACTAACCAAGAATGGACAGGCTGAATCATATGATTGTGATAGTTTGATTACAAACAGCTTTACTTGAATGTCTCAGTAAAGAATGATAATTGTAAAAATATTGTTTACTAATGTATCTCATATTGTGGTTGACAAGTTTCCGAATATCCAGTGTAAAGGTCGATCTGTTCTGTAAATTGCCAAATTGATTATATTGCCGCTTTGATGTTTTGTTTTATGGGACATGCTTATGATCTTCGATTAGATTTTCCAATTACTTGATTCAATCCACTGAAGTTGAGGGATGTCTCTCTCCATATTTGTTGTCAGTTTAGTTCCTTAGCAATTTACTCCTGTAATTCCTTTTTTTTTTATTTTTAAAACTCTGTTTTCCTCTGCATTTGGCACTAATATCTTCCGATTATTCTATTTCCTTATTTACTAATATATTTTTCATCACTATTTTTTTTTTTTGAAATTTTTACCTTCCTGTACACTATTTGAAAGCTTATTACCCTCCATACTCAAGTTTCAATTTAATTACATGGTCATATACAATTTACCAATTATATACAAATAAGTTTTAAATGAGTATCCCTTAATATTAGGAATTGAATAAGTAATATCACTTATTTCTTTATCCCTTTATACTTGTCCACTCTCTTTCTCCGTCTCTCTCTCTCTCTCTCTCTCTCTCTCTCTCACTCACACTCTTCGTCTCTCTACTCTCCTCTGTTTTTCCCCAATTTTTCTTTATTTGGTGTTCTTTATTTTTTTATACTTTCTTGTTGTATATAGTTTTAATGAAATTTATCAATGAATTTTAATCGTTTTAACTTAGCAATTTCCTTTCATGTTTCACAATTGGTGTTCAAATTAAAATTGTCAATCAATAAATTTTGAAATTGTTTGGCCCTCTACCATTGACAACCATTAAAAAACTTTGAAACTTTGAAATCGAATTTCAGTTTTCAAAAATCATTATTTGTTTGGATTGGTATTGTTGCAAACAATTGAGAATATTATTTGGAGTTTATATCTCAATTTTGAGGGTGTTTGGTGAAGATTAGACTTGATTTTGACTGAATTTCAGATTGAAACTCGAAGAAGAACACATGACATACAATATACCTACGAAATTGTAGTAAAGTTGTAGTATAATTGTATGTAAATTGTATTCTGTTGTGTGTGTGTGTATATATATGTGTGTGTGTGTGTGTGTGTGTGTGTGTGTGTGTGTGTGTGTGTGTGTGTGTGTTGTATGAAAGTTGAAAAATAGTTGTATAATGTATGAATCGTTGTATAAAATTTATATTTAAGTTATTAATACTATCTTTTTTTATATAAAATTGTTGATATGTATCAAAATTGTATCAAGAGAGAAAGTTTTGATTGGAATTTTAGAGAGGAAGAAATACACACCACATACAAAATATATATAAACCAGATACAAAATATACAAAAAATATATTGTATAAAATTTGTATAAAAATTATATTTAAGTTGTATGATATTATAGTTGTACTTAACTGGGTGGAAATAATGTATAAAAGTTGTAGATAAGTTGCAGATTAGTTGTAAATAAGTGTATACTGTATAGTTAGTTGTATGGAATTTATTTTTAGTATGTATGGAAGCTGTAGATAAGTTATAAATAAGTTGTAGTTGTATAAAATTTATTTTTAGTTTATATGATGTTGTAGATGTATTAAATTTTTACGAAATTTATTTTTTAATTTGTATGTTGTTGTATCATACAAATTTATCATCTCTCTCTTCTACTTACGCTTCAACTCCAACTAATCTCGAGATCATTGATATATATGTCCTGTTTGCGATATTCACCACTGTTACAGAAGCTTTGAAAAAGGACATGGAGGATAACACAAATCTGTTCCGAAATTCTGGGATGAACTAGGTGAAAATGAAAAAGATAAGTCAGTTAAGAAAAGCAAGGATTCTGCAATGAAAGAAACAATTTATAGTCTTTAAGGAAAACCATGGCACCTAAGGAATGCAAAATAATTCTGCAATTAAAAGGAATAGTTGATATGCAACTATGGAAACAACGCAGCAATCAGATGCGTACTTGGCAAGAAAGGATATTGCATTTAAAGTTATGAATTATCTACATATGAAGCGTGACTTCACTGCCCACAAATTTTGGCTCTCAATTACGGGAATTTTGGGTAGAGAGAGGTAGCAGAGAATAAGAAAATTAAGGGGAGGAGAGAAAAAAAAGGAAAATTGTGTAACTAAATCCCCTAATTTAAGGCACTAATAATGGATTGAGAGCCTTTTAAGGTGGAATGTATATAATTTGTAAGTAATCCTTGTTTAGGGCGGGTAATATACAAAATTAAAATAATTTTGATAAATAAGTTTCAAATATTGTATAAGAACGAAATTTTTTTTTTTTTTTTTTTGAAAGATCGAAAAGGAGAAAAAAGAGAACTAAGGTCCAAATTCGTACTTGCACTATTTGAATTTGTATAATTTTGCTGTGTTAACTTTTGGTCTATTATCCTTGTAGTTAGCGAATCATTTCATAAGTGCCTTGTCATTAGTGGAGCTTTAACGTGAAATAGGTGAATTTCACGTGTGCAATTGTTTCGAGAAAAAGTCTAATTTTATTTCCCAATTTTTGACTAAGGTTTAAAATACCTTCAGGTTGGAGCTCCATTACGGAGTTAACGGCAAAAATGAGACTTTATCTAACGGCTTGAGTAATATTAGACCAAAAATTTAAAGAAAGAGAAAGTTGTTTCATTTCAAATAGTTTGACCAATTTCCTTTAAGTTAATACGATTGCAACCTAACCTACCATGTCCAAATAGTGGTGACAAAATGGTTAAAAGAAAATAGTTATCTATCCATATTATCTATTAAAAAATAGGATGAATAATGAACATTTAAAAAACGGATCAAATATGGATAAGAACCATATTATCCACTTAGAAAATGGATAATCAATTGATAACTAATGGTTAACTTTTACATTTGTAAGGTCTCAAATTTGGGGTTCTTCAAGTTTATGAGACTAGGAATTTTCCTAAAAGTGATCATATTCAAGAAGTTATGGATAAATATGGATATTCATATTATCCATCCATTAATCAATTTTTATCCGTATTAAATATGGGTCCGATCGGATAATTTATCCATTTTTATATTATTTTTTTTGACCCATTCATATTCGACCCGACCCGCCTATTTGTCATCCCTATGTCCAAACAAATAGATTTTGCGAACCAAGATGAGCTACGATCTCAACTCCAAATGATGCTACCACAGCATAATTAAGATTGGAATCCCAGCCCTGACCCACGTTTTGTCTATGGCAAAATGGATTGAAAGGAATAGTTATCCATAAAAATAGATTGAATAATGATTTTTTTTAAAAATGGGTCAAATATGAATAAAAATTATATTATTCACTTAGAAAATGGATAACCAATGAATTAGAAAATAGATAATCAATGGATAACTAATGTGTTTAACTTTTATATTTGTAAAGACTCAAATGGGGGTTTTTCATGTTTGGGAGACTATGAATTCTCCCAAAAGTAATCATATTTAAGAAGCCAGGGATAATATGAATATCTATATTATCCGCCGATTAATCCATTTTTTATCCGTATTAAATATGGGTCGGGTAGGATAATTTACCATTTTTTTATTACCCATTTTTGACCCATCCATATTCGATCCGACCTGTCCATTTTTCCACCCTTAGCTATGCATGACTCAGTTGCAACATAACGTGATCGATCCCAAAACAAGGTCTGTAGTAGCATCCCAAGGAGCTACAACCGCAACACAATGTGAAAGAGTCAGACTTCTATAAATAGGCAAACTTTAGGAATTTATAAGGTTGGTGCCATACCTTTTTGAATGTAGTAGTATTGCGATTTACGAGGTCCAAATGTAAATATTTGTTCGATTTGATCAACTTTGGACTTCAATTTGAATTATTTACTTCTTCAATTTATATAAAAATAGATCGAACGAAAGAATATTAAAATAATGACAACTTGGTGCAAATTAAGATACTTCCAACAATATTACTATTAATATCAATTTTTTCTTTCTACAGAGTACTCTATAAATGCATTCATTAATGATCGATCTATATGTAGAACTTTTTAAATTTTCAACAATAGCTAGCCGGAAGAGATCGGGCACTACTCTTTGAGTTCAAGAAGTAAAGAGCCAGGAGAAATCATGCCCTTTATATTTTCATACATATATAAAAAAGAAGTTTAGAATCTAACATGGTACCCTCCAAAGAACTTGTCCATTTTAAGAGAGTGGTATTCAGATTAATCCTAATCCTCCGTGATGTTTTCTCTTTTCTATATTTACCCTTTCTTTCTAGGTAAGTACTGGTGCTATGACCAACAAGGTGGAAGATCCTCCCCTGGTTCGAATCACCCTGAATGAAGAGTAGGCGTGCAAAGTTAGTTGGTATAAAAATTAGGAAAGAGAAAGAAAAAAGTTTGAAGGAAAAATAAAAGATTAAATAAAGTAACAATATTAATCCTAAACAACCTGTTAAAGAAAATGCTAGTTAGTTAATCCATCCAAAATGTAAAACAAAATCTGAGTCAGAGAATAGAATAGGAGAAAATAATTGGAGAAATTAGAAGATGAAATGGAAAAAAAAGGTTTCCAAAAACTTGAAGAGAATTAATGTTGTTCTTTTCTCTTATTTTTGTTGTTGAATGGAGACCACGATATTTTTTTTCAGATATTTAGAGGAGGAAGAAAGAGATGGATAAAGGAGGGAAAGCACAATTAGAAAAGAAAGGTAAAAAAAATAAATATATTTTATCTAATGCAGCAGCCAATTTTTTTTGAAAAGTGTTGTCAAATGGGTTCTATCCCTCACCAGTCACCACCAAGGAGGAAAATCTAGCCATTTGCCACGGGCACTGTGACATGATTTTTTACTCAAGGTGGTAGTCTACATATTTATATCATTTCTTACATTTACACAATATACTATACATACAATCTCGGCCAAAGCTTGAGGGTGGTGTGCCACCCCTTGGGCTTTAATAGATCCAACCCTGCCTACATACTTCAACACGGTCAAAAGAGATATTTTCAGCCTCCAGCCTTCTTCAACCATCAAGATGAGATTTTAGACTAAGTTATGATAACATGATAATGCCCATTTTTAATACCTGACTAGGTTAATCTAGATTTTCAATTGACCGCAAATCAAGACTCAATACCTAGGGCTTTTGAAATTACAACACTTTGAGGTAATTGTTGATCTTCTCCACTCTTGACTATGGCTCATTTAGCTTATGGGCAGGGAGGTTGGGAATTATATGGTTGAGTCAATGACTTATCACTTACACTAACAATGGACGGATTAGGTGACCTAGCGTTGGAAAATAATAAGTACTAACAACTGCACGATAAGGTAGCAGCAAAAGAATACCTATGTCTAAACTTTTTCAATCTACTTGAACCAAGAAAATACCTCTAACACAAGCACAAATGTATTCGAGCAGCAGCTATAGCACACAACCAAAAAATTTAGCAAGGCAAAAATAATCAATTGCAAGAGACACAAATCTAACGTGAAAAAATCTCTTCAATATGAAGAGAAAAAATTACGGGACCAAAGCTCCACTAAATAAATGAAGACTTACAAAAACTACAATATCAATGCTAAACACAGAACAACAATAACAACCAAAAAAGAAAATTGGAATAAAATCACAAAAAATGCAAGCTACGATTCATGACTTCAAAATATGATGCTACAGGACTTTAAATCATGTTTAGTCAATTTTTGATCGAAGATCAAAATATTGAGAACATTCAATTCAAATTTTAGCTCAATCCAACTAGAAATGTTATGAGAATCATAATTTGAAGATGGCTGATCAAGCTGATTTTTCAGCAGAAAAATCTACACACTCTCTCTTTCTATTGTATTGAAAATGGCTGCTCTCTCTTAACCACTCTAACCCCCCAAATCAAACCAAAAAGATCTATTTAACGTGTGGGCTAAAAAAATGGACTGCTCCAAAAGGTACTTATTTATACACATAGGAAGAGAAAATAACCCAAAAGCTAATAATTCTCTCCCTCCCAACTATGTGGAGGAGACCGCCATTCCGGTAATTAAGAAATATTCTTCAAACTTCCCTCTTGACAAAGATTTGGTGAACGTATCGGAACCATTTTCATCCGTGTGAATCTTCTCAAGTTCAAGCAACTTAGAATCCAACACATCACGAATCCAATGATATTTCACATCAATATATTTAGACCTACCATAGAATATAAATTTTGCCAAGATGAATAGTACTTTGACTATTGCAATAAAGTACATACTCTCTTGAGCAAAGTTAGTTTTCCCCAGAATTATTTTTATCCGGAGCAACACTTTACAAGGCAGTACACTCAACTTCTATAGTAGATAGAGCAACATCATTTTACAACCTAGATTTTCATGGTACAAATCCCTTGTAAAAGTAACTAAGTAGCTCAAAGTAGACTTACGAGTATCAACATCACCTACTATATATGAATCAATGTAACCACAAAGAATAAACTTCCTTGTCCCAAAACACAAATTCAAACTAGAAGTGCCAAAAAAATATCTCATTATTCATTTCACACCAATCTAATGATCCTTCTTGGATTAGAAAGAAAACGACTAATAATACCAATAATGCGAGAAATATCTAGTCTTTTATAAATCATTGCACACATCAAACTTCCAACGGTTTAAGCATAAAGAAATTTTTTCATGTCTTCCTTCTCATCATTACTGGAAAAGACCGCTTCATGCTCAATTTGAAGTGCATAGTTAAAAATGTACTAACAACCTTAGCTTTATCCATGTTAAACATGCGAAGTACTTTTTAAATGTATTTCTGTAACGATCCGGCCGGTCATTTTGAATATTTTAACTCGTTTTCCTATTTATTACCCCCTCTATATTTAATTATGGTTATGTTCCTTATCGGGGCAGTAGGTTTGGTCTCAAGTGAGTTTCGGAGTGAATTGGGACACTTAGTCCCAAAGTAGAAAGTTTAAGTTGGAAGAGTTGATCGGAGTTTAAATTTTATGTAGACGACTCCTGAATTGAGTTTTGATGGTTCCAATAGATTCGTATAGTGATTTTGGACTTAGACGTATGTCCGGATATTGATTTGGAGGTCCGTAGGTGGATTTGGTGCTTTTTGACGAAAGTTGGAAAATTGAAGGTTTAGAAGGTTGATAGGTTTGACCAAGAGTTGACTTTATTGATATCACATTCATATTGTGATTCCGGGAGTTGATACAGCCATCTGGGACTTGCATGCAAAATTTGAGTTAATTCGGAGTTGGTTTGATATGATTCGGTATTAGTTTTAGAAGTTAAATGTTCATTAGTTTACTAGGCTTGAATTGGGGTGCGATTTGTAGTTTTGATATTTTTCTAAGGCCTCAAGTAGGTTCGTGTTGTATTTTGGGACTTGATGGTATGTTCGGACAGGGTCCCGACCCCCCCGAATGTGTATCATGTTGAGTTCAGATCTATTGGCACTTAGAAGGTATTGCTGAAGAATGCTGGAGTCTGGTGTTTTCGCACCTGCGCTATTATGGCCGCAGGTGCGACGCTGCAGAAGCGGCTTCATGGCCGCAAATGCGAGAATGGGCTTAGGGAGCTGGGTCCACAGGTGCGGACAAGTGAGCGCAGATGCGCAACCGCAGAAGCGGATTTTTGTTTGTTGGTTTGGGACCACAGGTGCGGTCATTTTTCGCAGAAGCGGACGCGCAAAAGCACATATGGGTTCGCAGAAGCGGAAGTTCTGGGCTTAAGTGGGAGCCGCATCTGTGATACATTTTCCACAGATGCGAAGTCGTAGATGCAACAGTGAGCTCGTAGGTGCGAAATGCCTGGGTTGAAATAGAGAAGATCGAGGGTTTTATTTTATTTCCCACTTTTTGTGTTTGAGAGCTCGGTTTTGGGCGATTTTGGAGGGGATCTTCAAGGTTTTGATCGGGGTAAGTATTTTTGACTTGGATTTATTCATTATTCATGATTCCATCTTTATTTTAATTATTTAATTAGTGATTTAAGTTGGAGAAATTGGGGATTTTTGTAAAACCTTTCCTAAATCATAAATTGAGGGTTTGAAGGTCGATTTGAGGTCAGAATTGGAATAATTTTAGTATGGTTGGACTCGTTTCAGAATGGGTGTTTGAATTTTGTGAGTTTGGTTGGGTTACGAGGTGCGGGGCCGGGGTTGACATTTTGAGTTGACTTTTCGATTTTCCTTAAAGATTAAAACTTTATTATTTAGAATTGCTTTCTATCGCTTGTATTTATGTTATTAAGTTATTTTGGCTAGATTCGAGCCGTGCGAAGCTGGATTTTTGCGGGAAAGGCTTATTAAGGGATTGATTTAGCTTGTTTGAAGTAAGTATCTTGCCTAACTTTGTGTGGGGGAACTACCCCTTAGGCCTTGATTTGATTTGTGTTATTCGAATTATGTGAAAGACGTGTATACGAGGTGACGAGTGTACACGGGCTTATATGTGGTATTTTGACCGGTTTAGACTCTTAGGTTCTTTCATGCATTTAATTGGAAATTGTCATGTCATGTTATATCTTTCATTGTTAAATTGCTCTTACATGTGTTACTTGATGTTGTTATCATATGTTCTGTCTTTTATTGTTAAACATGCTCTTATATGCCTTAATTGCCATTGCTACCTCTCTTATTGTCATGTTACCTCTTTTATTTTTGAGTTATTATTATTTGGAGTTGTTATTACACGATTTCTTTTCGTGTTGAGTTATTATCATGAATTTAGTAGATACTATTTCATACCATCTCTTTTATTGTTAAGATTATGTTGTACATTTAAATTAGAAATTGTCATTTAGTGGAAATACCATTATTTTTGGGCTATTGAAGTTGAAGTCGTGAACAATTATTGTTGTTTTCTTTATTATATTACCCGTATTTGTCCGTATTTGATTCCTTGTTGCTCTCATTATCTGTTCACGTCTTGTTGCTTTTACTGTCTTAATTTCCGTTGTTAGCTTACATTATTGTACTGTTTTATTGTTAATATTTCCTCGCTTTTCAATTAATAGACTATACCAAACTTTGTTCAGATTTTATTATCCTAGTAGGTGTCTTTACCTGGCCTCGTCACTGCTCTACTGAGGTTAGGCTTGATACTTACTAGGTACCGTTGTGGTGTACTCATGCTATGCTTCTGCATATTTTTGTGCAGATTCAGGTACATCTGCTCGTGCCGGACGCCAATGATCGTATTGTTATCTCCGGAGACTTCAAGGTACACCTGCTCGGCCTTCGCAGGCTTCAGAGTCACCTTTTGTTATTTTCTTTACTACTATTTATTTTATTATCAGAGAGTTGTATTAGAGATCTTAGTACATTCTGTAGAGCTTATGATTCAGTTCCACCGGTTTGGGGATCTTGTTACTGATATTTCTGCTTTGGAATTATTATGAGCTTTATCGATTTATTTTATTATCTTAGTTTGTTATTTCTGTTAAGCTGTTCATGAATGCTAGTCTTGCCTAGTCTTAGAGACTAGGTTCCATCAAGACAACCTTAGATGGGATTTTGGAGTCATGACAAGTTGGTATAAGAGCTCTAGGTTCATAGGTACTACGAGTCATAAGGAAGTTTAGTAGAGTCTTGAGGATCGATACAGATACATATATATACTTATCTTCGAGAGGCTACGGATCTGTTAGGAAAATTTTACTTCTTTGAGTCCTTATCGTGCGAATTTGTTGATTTCGAAATCTGAGTTTTTACCTTTCTATTATCTCACAGATGGTGACTACTCGCACTGATGGGTTGGAGGATAAGAAACCCGCCCCCCTACTAGATCCACGAGGGGCCGGGGAAGAGGCTGAGGAGGGGCACGTGCTGTAGCCAGAGCACTTGCCCGAGCAGCGACTGAGGAGCCACCTGTAGCTCTGGTTGGGAGGGGGGGGGGCACCCAAGGCACCTATTGTCACCCCTGCACTTCAGGAGACCCTAACACAGGTTTTGAGCATGTTCGGCACTCTAGCTCAAGCGAGATTGATTCCCCTTGCACCAGCTACATCTTAGGCTGGGGGGAGGAGCTCAGACTCCCGTGGCTCGTACCCTAAAGCAGCGGGCCCATGTTGATCACATCCCGAGAGTTATGCCAACACAACCTGTTATTCTGGTTAATCTCGAGGTCAGGGCAGAGGCATCTGAGGAGGAGCAACTGAGACTTGAGGGGTTCATGAAGTATCACCCTCCTACTTACAGTGGCATAATTACTGAGGATGCGCATGATTATTTGGACAAGTGCCACCGTATTCTCCTCACCATGGATTTTGTGGAGACGAGCGAAGTTGCCTTTACTACATTTCAGCTGTCTGAAGCAGCCTATAGGTGGTGGCAGGATTACGAGGAGAGTAGCCCAGCCGATGCAGCTTCACTCACTTGGATTCCATTTTCAGAGATGTTTTTGAGAGAGTTTTTCCCCAGACACTTCGGGATGCATGGCGCACAAAGTTTGAGCAGTTGCATCAGGGGACTATGTTAGTGACAGAGTATGCCTTCCGATTCAGTGAGCTATCCCAACATGCGCATGCTTTGGTTTTTACGGTCAGAGAGCGGTCCCGCAGATTTATCGAGGGGCCCCGTCCTGGTATTAGATTCAGCATGGATCGGGAGTTGGAGATGGATACTCTATTTTAGCATGTAGAGATCAGTCACAGGTTGGAGAATATGCGAGGCCAAGATAGGGAGGCTAAGAGGCTTCGAGGTCCTGGAGGATTTAGTGGTGGCCACGCTGCAGTTTTAGCCCGTCATGGTACAGGGTATGTGAGTCGTCCAATTCATTCACCACTTCCAGCTACTAGCAGTGCCCCGGCTACCCCGAGGTCTCAGGTTCCCATTTTTCACTGCCACTTTCTAGTGTACCTCCTGCACGGGGTGCCTTCAACGGTTAGTCTAGCAGATCAGGTTAGAGTTAGTTTCAGTATCCACGACCACCGAGAGTTTATTTCGAGTGTGGTGAAACCAGAAATATGGTGAGGGACTATCCCAGACTTAGGAGGGGTGCACCCCCATAGACTACACAGGCTCCATGTATTCCACAAGGTCCGCAGGCCATGGTTGCTGCTCCAGTTGCCACTCTACCTGCACCGCCAGCTAGGGGTGGAGTTCAACCGGGTGGAGGTCGCCCTAGAGGGGGAGGCCAGGCCAGATTCTGTGCTTTTTTGGGTAGGATGGAAGTGGTTGCATCAGACGCAGTCATCACAGGTATCGTTCCAGCCCGTTAAAGGTATGCCTCAGTTTTATTTGATCTAGGCTCCACTTTCTCATATGTTTCATCTTACTATGCTCTGTATTTGGATATATCACGTGATTCTTTGAGTGCTCCTATATATGTGTCTACGGCTGTGGGAGATTCTATTGTGGTAAACCGTGTTTATAGGTCATGTTTAGTCACTATTTGTGGTTATGAGACTAGAGTTGATCTATTACTACTCAATATGGTAGACTTTGATGTAATCTTCGGCATGGACTGGTTGTCGCTCTATCATGCTATTTTGGACTGTCACGCCAAGACCGTGACATTGGCTATGCCAGGGTTGCCGCTGTTGGAGTGGAGGGTTACATTGGATTATATTCCTAGCAGGGTGGTGTCCTTTCTAAAGGTACAATGAATGGTTAAGAAGATGTGTGGTGCATACTTAGCCTTTGTGAGAGATGTCTGTGCTGATACTCCTACCGTTGAGTCAGTTTCAGTAGTGAGAGATTTCCCAGATGTATTTCCAGAAGACCTACCTGGCATGTCACCCGATAGGGACATTGACTTTGGTATTGACCTGGTGCCGGGCACTCAGTCCATTTCTATTCCACCATACCATATGGAACTTATAGAGTTGAAGGAGTTGAAGGAGCAACTTTGGGAGTTGCTTGATTAGGGTTTTATTCGACCGAGTGCCTCACCTTGGGGTGCTCCAGTTTTGTTCGTGAAGAATAAAGATGTCTCCATGCGGATGTGTATTGATTATAGACAGTTGAACAAAGTCACGGTCAATAACAAGTACCCACTACCGCACATTAATGACTTATTTGACCAGATACAAGGTGCTAGAGTGTTCTCAAAGATTGATTTGAGGTCAGGGCATCATCAATTGAGGATTCGGGACTCGGATATCCCGAAGACTGCTTTCAGGACTCGGTATGGTCACTACGAGTTTCTAGTGATGTCATTTGTGTTGACTAACATTCCAGCAACATTTATGCATATGATGAACACTGTATTCCAACCATATCTTGATTCTTTCTTCATTATATTCATTAAAGACATATTGGTATATTCTTGCTGTCGGGAGGATCATTAGCAGCATTTGAGGATCGTGCTACAAACCTTGAGGAAGAAGAAGTTATATGCAAAATTCTCCAAGTGTGAGTTTTTGAATGATTTGATGGCATTTTTGGATCATGTGGTATCTACCGAGGGGATCAAGGTAGATTCAAAGAAGATTGAGGCAGTTCAAAGTTGGCCCAGACCGTCTTCAGCTACTGAGATTCAGAGTTTTCTTATTTTGGTCGGATATTATCTTTGTTTTGTGGAGGTCTTCTTGTCCATTGGTGAACCTTTGAACAGGTTGACCCAGAAGGGTGCTCCATTCAGGTGGTCCGATGAGTGTGAGGAGAGCTTTTAGAAGCTCAAACTGCCTTGACCACATCTCTAGTTTTGGTTTTGCCTTCAGCATCGGGTTCATATACAGTTTATTGTGATGCTTCGCGGATTGGTATTGGGTGTGTCTTGATACAGGAGGGTAGGATGATTGATTATGCTTCACGCCAGTTGAAGCCCCAAGAGAAGAACTACCCCGTTCGTGATCTAGAGTTGGCAACTTTTCACGCGTTGAAGATTTGGAGGCACTATCTCTACGGCGTGTCTTGCGAGGTATTCACAGATCATCGGATTTTATATCATTTGTTTAAGCAAAAGGATATGAACTTGCAGCAACTGAGGTAGTTGGAGCTGTTAAAAGACTATGAAATTGCTACTCTGCATCATTCCGGGAAGGCCTATGTGGTGGCTGATGACTTGAGTAGGAAGGCGGAGAGTATGGGTAGCCTTGTATATATTCTAGTTGGTGAGAGAGCGTTAGCATAGAATGTTCATGAGTTCTCCAATCTGTTTGTAAGATGGGATGTTTCGGAGCTTAGCCGAGTTCTAGCTTGCGTAGTTTCTAGATCTTCTTTGTATGAGCGCATCAACGTGCGTCAGTATGACGACCCTCATTTGCTTGTCCTTAAGGACACAATACAACACGGTGATGCCAAGGAAGTTTCTATTAGAGATGATGGGGTGTTGAGGATGCGGGGTCAGATTTGCGTGCCCTATGTAGATGGGTTACATGATTTGATTCTTGAGGAGGCCCATGGTTTGCAGTATTCTATTCACTCGGGTATCGCAAATATGTATCTTGATTTGAGGCAACACTATTGGTGGAGAAGAATGAAGAAAGATATAGTAGACTATATGGCTCGCTGCTTGAACTATCAGCAACTGAAGTACGAGAACCAGAGGATGTACGGTTTGCTTCAGAGACTTGAGATTCCCGAGTAGAAATGGGAGCGTGTTACCATGGATTTCATTGTTGGGCTCCCATGGACTTTGAAGAAGTTTGATGCAGTTTGGGTTGTTATGGACCAATTGACCAAGTCAACACATTTCATTCCGGTGGTGACTACCTATTCTTCAGAGTAGCTAGCTCAGATCTATATCCGTGAGATTGTTCATCTTCATGGTGTGTCAGTGTATATTATATCTGATCGAGGCACGTAATTTACATCACACTTCTGGAGGGCCGTGCAACATGAGTTAGGCACACGACTTGAGTTAAGTACAACATTCACCCCCAGACGAACGGGCAATTTGAGCGCACCATTCAGATCTTGGGGGATATGCTACATGTCTGTGTTATGGATTTCTAGGGTTCATGGGATTAGTTATTACCTCTTATAGAGTTTGCCTACAATAACAACTACCAATCGAGTATTCAGATGGCTCCTTGTGAGGCCTTATATGGGAGGCAGTGTCATTCTCCAGTTGGTTGGTTTGAGCCGGGGGAGGATAGATTGTTAGGCACTGATTTGGTTTGGAATGCCTTGGAGAAAGTCAAGTTGATTCAGGATCGACTTCGTATGACACAGTCTAAACAGAAGAGTTATACTGATCGGAAGGTTCGTGATGTAGCATTTATGGTGGGAGAGAGGGTTATTCTTCGAGTTTCACCCATGAAGGGTGTGATGAGGTTCGAGAAAAAAGGCAAGTTGAGCCCTAGGTATATTGATCCTTTGGATATCCTTGAGAGAGTGGGGGATGTGGCCTACAAACTTGCATAGCCACCCAGCTTATTGGCAGTTCACCTAGTGTTCCATGTTTCCATGCTCCAGAAGTATTATGGTATTCCGTCCCATGTATCGGATTTCAGCTAAGTCCAATTGGACAAGGATTTGACTTATGTTGAGGAGCCGGTGGCCATCTTGGACAGGCACATTCGAAAGTTAAGGTCAAAGAACATTGCTTCAGTGAATGTTCAATGGAGGGGTCAACCAATTGAGGAGGCACCTTGAGAAATCAATCATTATATGCGTAGCCGTTATACTCGCCTTTTCAGCACTTCAGGTATGTCTCTATACTCGTTCGAGGACGAACGTTTGTTTTAGGAGGGGGAGAATGTAACAACCAGCTGGTCGTTTTGAATATTTTAGCCCCGTTCTCCTATTTATTGCCTCCTCTATGTTCAATTGTGGTTATGTGACTTTTCGAGGTGGTTGGTTTGGTCTTGAGTGAGTTTCGAAGTGAATTGGGACACTTAATCTCAAGGTTAAAAGCTTAAGTTGGAAGAGTTGACCGAAATTTGTTTTTTGTGTAGACAACTCTAGAATGGAGTTTTGATGGTTCAGATAGCTTTGTAGGGTGATTTGGACTTAGGCGTATGTCGGATATTGATTTGGAGGTCTGTAGGTGGATTTGGTGCTTTTTGGTGAAAGTTGGAAAGTTAAAGGTTTGGATGATTGATAGGTTTGACCGAGGGTTGAATTTATTGATATCGGGTTCAGATTGTGATTCTAGGAGTTAGTATGGGTCTGTTGTGCCATTTGGGACTTGCATCCAAAATTTGAGCTCATTCGGAGTTGGTTTGATATGATTCGTGTTGTGCTTTGGGATTTGATGGTATGTACGGACGGGTCCCAAGGGCCCCAGCTGTGTATCGAGTTGAGATCGTACCTATTGTTATTTATTGAGATATCCTCCTTTGTTGAGTATTTCTCATTCATTATGCTAATTTGAGATTCTTGTACTCATTGTGGTTGAGCCATGGGCTATATGTTGCGGTAACATTGGTATTGTGATTTTTGCAAGTTGTGAAAATATGGGCACATGTGGTGCAAGATGTTATTGTGTTGTAATATTAATGCACATGTGGCAGTATAAGGATAGAGGTTGATGCGCATGTAGCGACATAAGGTGGGATTTATGTGCGTGTTTCTAGCAAGGGAATTACTTGAAGCCACGCGGTGACATAAGGGTGCTAAAGCACGTGTAGCTATTTCAGAAAAATGTTTTTAAAAATCCAAATGTAAGGCTCACGCGGCGATATAAGGAAAGATTATGATTGTAACTTGTGAAACGAGATTATGAGATGTGGTACCTCAGTTGTGATTCTTGTTGTACTTTCTATGTTAAAAGGCTTGTTGGTTGAACAATTCTTGTTGTTTTCTTCATTGTCTTACATGTGTTTGTCCGTATTTGATTACTTGTTGCCCTTATTATGTGTTCACTTCTTATTGCTTTTATTGTATTAATTTCCGTTGTTAGCTTGTATTAATATACTGCTTTGTTGTCATTATGTCCCCGCTTTTCAATTAGTAGACTATACTATACTTTGTTCTGTTTTTCTTATCCTAGTAGGTGTCTTGACCTGGTCTCGTTACTACTCTACCGAGGTTAGGCTTGATACTTATTGGGTACTGTTGTGGTATACTCATGCTATGCTTCTATACATTTTTATTCAGATCCAGGTACATCTGCTCGTGCCAGACGCCAGCTATAGGACTGTTATCTCCGGAGACTTCAAGTTATACCTGCTCGACGTTCGCAGGCCTCAGAGTCACCTTCTGTTATTTCCTTTACTATTGTTTATTTTATTATCAGACGGTGTTGTATTAGTGAATCTTGCAAGCCAAGCATATCATCAACATAAAGTAATAAAATAATAAAGTCATTATTAGAGAATATTTGTTCAATAACCCAATAGCCTGTAGAAGTCTTCTTAAAGCATTGTTGAATCATAAAAGAACCAAACATTCCGTACCACTGCATGTGAGCTTATTTTAAAGCATACAAGCTATTTTTCAATTTGCAAATATAATTCTCCTTTTCCTTGACTTCAAAGTCTTCTGGATGCTCCATACAAATTTTTTCTTCTAAGTCACCATGGGAAAAAATATTTTTAGCATCCATTTGTCGAGCCTCTAAATTTAGACTTGTAGCTAAGCCTAGAGCCACGAGAATAGATGACATCTTCACGACTAGAGATAATATCTCATCAAAATCAACTCATAGTTTCTTATTAAAGCTTTTGACAATTAATCTACCCTTGTTCCATAAAACTGGGTTGCCATCTTCATGTTTCACCCTGAAAGTTACTTATGTTTCAAAGCTTTTTTGTATTTAGGTAGCTTGACCAAATCAAATATATGATTATCATGCAAGAATTTTATCTCATCCTTCATAGCATTTAACACCTTTTTTTTCTTTACTGTCCATTATCTCATCAAAACTTTCAGATTTTTTTTCTGTCAATCAAGAGTATATACTCATTGGGAGAATAAAGAGAAAAAGGTCTTTTCTCTCTAGTAGATCTTCTGAAAAAACTCTCTGGAGCATCAATAGTATCTGGTTGCTGGCCAACCACATCATCTTGCACTAAAGCGTCAACATATCATGCAGATCATTCTGAACATGATCACCATATTTGTTATCAATTTCATTATCATTAGTTCACAAATTTTCTTCTTGAACAATAGTCTGGATCAACATTAACTAAGCTCTCAGCACTCTAAGAATCAACCTTATCAGCTTTGTCAAAATCTTCAATTGTCTGGTCTTTAAATAATACAATATTATAACTTCTAATAAGTTTCTTTTCAACTTGATCATATAAGCAAATACAAAATTCGTCTTGACCATAACTAATGAAGATACACTGTCTAATTTTAATATTCAACTTTGACCTTTCATCCTTAGGAACATGCACAACGATCTTACACCCAAAGACTCTCAAGTGATCATAAGAAACATCCTTATCAAACCAAATTCTATCAAGGACATCACAATCCAAAGCAACAGTAGGAGAAGAGTTAATAATATAAGCAACAATGTTAGGTGATTTTATCCAAAAGAAGTCTGACAGCTTAGCATCTGAAATCAAACAACTAACCCCCTCATTTTTTCCTATGGGTTTAAGTGCCAATGAGTCCCTTTCAATGTAAACTAACTACCATAATACTCCCTACCACAGAAGTATACTTTTCCCTTGACAGAATAACATAAGGACATAAGAACAGTTTCATTTTATAACTTCATTTTTAGTATTAAAGGAATGAAACACATATCAAACAAGTCACACATAGAGATATGAATATTACCACAAAAGTATACTTTTCCCTTGACAGAATAACATAAGGACATAAGAACAGTTTCATTTTATAACTTCATTTTTAGTATTAAAGGAATGAAACACATATCAAACAAGTCACACATAGAGATATGCATATTATTAATGTAACTGCTAAACGAACCAAACACTCGAGATTCCATCTAAAAGAGCACACAACTCATATATACAATAATAAAAATACCCCTGTTTTATCAAACTAGCCACAAATTAGTTAACTCAGGCCTTGCCACTAGCATATGCACAGATTAACAATACCATAAGAAACTTTAAAAAAATATCAACAAGGATTCAGACAGACAGTCATGATTAGCAACTTCTAAGGTATTATCAAAGATACCAGAACATAATCAGGACTCTTAGCATGACTACAGGTTACAGATTCAAACATGGGATTCCGTAAAGTGTTTAACAGGATCATAGATTATCAATCTTACTTCCTTTTGGAATTGAAGACAGAATCACATCTCCATAATAGTATTATCCTTAGGTAAATTATTATGTCCAAGCAACAACAAAAGGAAGTTCTCTTAGGGTTTACAGACTAAGTTCAGTTCATCAGTAGAGAAAGAGAGGACCAAGTGAAATTTCAAAATAAAGTATAGGAACATGAGGTCATGCAGATAAACAGAGCTACATGCAATATTTTAATCAACTACACATAGATACTTCAAATGAGGTTGTGATATTACACAGACATGGTGAGTTTTACCTATTATAGAATTAAGTTAGCAAGTCATAAAGGGGGGAGGGGGGTTATAGACAAGGGAAGTGTTGATACCCAATTTTGCCCTCATATTTTATAGATATCATACATACTTTCAAAATATCAGTTTTGCATTTACAAGAGTCATATAATTATTTTGTGACGACATAATTGTCCAAATTTATTATTTACATCTATATATATATATATATATATATATATATATATATATATATATATATATATATATATATATATATATATATATATAATAATAATAATATTTTACTTCATTTTATATAATTATATTTGCAATTTTGATACATTTACGTAATTTTGTAATATTAGCCTATGTTCTATGCATAATCACATTTATTACATTATTCATGTTAAAATAGTATTTTTTATATTTTTATAATGTTAAGTTATTATTTTCAATAATTTTATTGCATAAGTAATATTTTATTATTTGTTAGTTATTTTTATTTAAACAATTTAGTGTATTTAGTTTATAGCCCAACACAGAGCTAATTTTCGGACCAAAAACAAACCCAAGGCACCTGGCCCACTCATTTTACCCTTCAGAAGCCTAAACCAAGCAACCCATCTACCTAACCCAGTGTGGACCCATTTTTAGATGCGCCCCGCCTTCTTTAATCATGGCCGTTGATCTCAAATGATCAACGACCCAAAATAGAACCCTCATTCCCCTTATACTCTCACACCAAGCCCTAGAGATTATTTCACTCACCCAGCCGCCCCTGCATTCTCTCATCTCCACTCTCACACTAAACCCTAGCCGACCATGGAGATCCTTTCTTATTCTTTTCTTATACGCATCCATGCGTGACTTTTACTTACCTTTCTTGCTACTATTACTCATTTATGGTAACTTTCGTTACCATTGCATTTATGGCAAGCTTGATTCGCACAAATACGGCTTTGATCCTATGGTTCTGGGTGCGATTGTGGTTCTATACACCAGAGAAGAGAAAATTCTCTTGTATATGGTATATCTTTGTTGATTCCGTCGTGATTGGGGCTTGTGAACGATTTGCCCTAAGTTTGATTCCAACTAGGGTTTGGATTCCGATTCTTCTTTTACCGGTTCTATTATAGATTGCATGTGATATTTTCTTTCCTGATTTAGGTTTAATTGTTGTTTCCTTATTTTTTTCATCCTAATTTGTCAATATATAAACCCCCTTCCCCCGTTTCCCTGAGGAGGCAGAATGTTTTTACCTCATTACTGCTATTACTCTCGCTATTCTCCTCTTTCACTCACTCACTTACTCTGTTACACTCGAATAGTTTATGAAACTGTTGAATTCTTGGTCGGCTGAAAGCCAAGGCCATAATACCATTAAACAACTTCCTCTGGTGCAAGCACTGCTCGAAGCCCTTCTCGAGGCTCTTGTGAACTCTGAAGCACCGGGGATTTGGGATACCATTGTGTCTTTCAATTGCTGCTACTGAATCACTACTGATATTCTAAGTTCCTCACTCTGTTGCTCGTTTAACTTTGCTACTGATTAGTGTCTCTGACTCTTACAATTTTAACTATTTCCCTTCTGTTTGTCTATGACATGTGTGTTCTGTGCGGTAATATTGTTTGAACTTTCGTGAGTAAGCATGATTCAGTTTTTCTTGCTATTCATGAATCCCTGGTACTGTGTTGGTGTATGCTTTAATGCAATTCTATTATCTTAACAATGCTCTACAGTTCCATGTTCTCTAGTAGTTGAACTTGATAGGCTTCAACATATTTAATGTACTCTCATTATGTGTATTTTAACTCGAATGAATTCTGGCCTTCTTAAGTGCTACTTGACTTTCATATCAACTTTGAATTTTGCATACTTTCATCTGCCATAAGTCCCCGTATCACCTTAGATTTCTGAAATCTTCTTGAGATGATTGATGTCAACCTAGAATTCGAATGTGTTTTTGAATTTGGTCTATGCCCACTAGCCTGCCTGCTTTTTGAGTGCTAATTAACTTTGATCATGATTTCCTTATCTTTCATATACAAGATGATAAATTTCCTTAAAATTAATCCATGATCGCATGAGTTCTTGAATGCTACACTGTTTAAGTTTTCTTGAGTCCAATTCCTTTAGATAATCCTGGATGCCTAACTGAACTTGCCATACCTTATCAACTTGCAAAATCTTTGTTTTTTTAGAATTAGTGAATATCTGCTAGTTACTTCGTCACCCCATGGAATTGTGTCTATGATTGTTCTGTAGGACTAGTTTCAAGCATGTCTTATTTTAAATCCTCCTGGTAAACCCCCTATATGTGAACTCCTATTGAATCAGCTTTGTACCATGTTTGTCTTAAACCCCTATCTATTGAAACCTCCTTGAGAGTTTTGTTCCATTCTTATTCATGTGTTTATCTGGGATATCATGTTTAACAAGTCCAGTTTCTTCATTGTCTACAACACCTAAGTATTCCCTCATGTACACGTCTATTTCTGAAGTTGTTTGAGTAATTAATTTGCATGGTGTGTTATTTGTGGCATCTGTCATTAGCTACTGGGTAAGCAAGATAATTGTCTTCACGTTTGGGCCTGGTTTGATGGGACATATGTGTTGTTGGACCTGGGTAATGGATTCAGGTGCATGCTAATTATCCTTGTGAGCTTGGGATTTAGGCCTGCTGGTGGTTCGTAGATCAAGACAATGGAAGGCCCAGAAAGTCGGAGGATTCCTTTGTGTTGGGCTTATAGCTGTCTTATTGGGCTTATGACTATTTATTATGTTTATTTGGTCTGTAATAATTTATAATAATAAATAATGGGGAGATTAATGAAAGTGGGCTGGGGTATTCTAATATTTGCATGAAAGGGTTAAAAACGTGTCTATAGGGTCTATGTGCTTTATGTGCTATTTTGTTTAACTTACTTTATTTTTGCACATCAATAGAAATCATGTCTATAGGAATCATGCACACCTCACTTGTACACTGTTTAAATACGTTAGTCCAAGTGTTTGACATACTCACTTCTATATTACTACTGTGCATTTTGACAACATACCTTTAACATGTATAACATATGCTTTTGTTGACTTAGATACCATTCCTACATGACTTCAAATAATCCATTGGTCAATTGCTTCTATTACTTTAGTGTACTGCCCATGCATATATCATGACTATAGGACTCTAAACTTTTAATCAACTACCTCTGTTGTTTTTATTACACTGCCCCGCCTAGATGACATGCCTATAGGAATAAAGTATTATAAAAAATCAAGTCCGATTGTCAATTGTTAGAAATCATGCCTTTAGGATATTGTCACTCGCTTAAAATTGTTCACGAGGTCAATGTTGTTAATGCTAGACTTTCAAAACTGTTTCATTGCTTAGTTATGCCACTACTAGAAACCACGCCTATAAAACAATGTCATCTGCCTAGACATATATTTATAAAATCAGCGCTGATAATTTTGAGTTAACAAACAGTTTACTGCCTCCTCGCCTAAGCCATTGAGAGCAATAACGTTGCACATACAATGCTGGAATTCAAAATCACCTAGAAACCATGCCTATAGGACTCTAAGTCTTAATTTTGAAACCATCTACTGCCTATTCTGGCGCGTGCATTTGTTTTCTATGTGTGGAGGCTAACTTGGGCCTTTAATTATCTTTACATGAAGTCCTATCTCTTTTGAATGTCGCCTAGCTTTCTCATTTTGAGTAACCTAAGTTGAGTTTAGAACCACATCATAGTAGGTCCAAAGCTTCCTGGACCATAGGTATGGACGAGTAGCACACACATAGGATACAATTTAGAATTGAACTAGAACGCCTTAAGTAACAACTTCAATATAGTAATCGGGTAGTAGGAGATGATAGTCTGTGCCCGCCGAATTATATGAGCAACCCCTACCTTAAGGGAGTTGCAAAGTATTATTTATGTTGCACAGGGTGATCCTTTAGGCTAAAAAACTTAGGATCCCCCTTTTTTTCTTTAGATACTTGTTATTCACACTTAGTCATTTAACGTAGGCTAATTCCCTTGTACCCTTTGTAACCTTTAAGATTTGTACTGATCATCTATTCTTATGTGTTATAATAAAGTCTTCAACTTTTATACCTTTCCTCACTTGTTTGATTACGTATCCAAATCATCTAATCTACATAGTTTAAATTTTGACCGGGAACCACAATTGTGGACCTTGAATAGTGCCTAACCCCTTCTCTTTGAGGTAATTTGTGCCCTTACCCGATCTTTGGTGACGTAGACTAGTTAAACAGAATTATTTGCAAATAGGTTCCCTAACGCACCTTAAAAATCATTAGGTGGCGACTCTTTTCTTTTAATACTTCTCTTTAAAGAGTTGTCACATGTCGAAGCCCGCTTTTGCGAGAATACGGGGCACGATAGCATGAAGACTCTGCTGGGGAGTTACACTTAGGCTATTACCATAACGAAGTTGAATTATGTGGATTAATGGATATATTTGATAACATGTACATCCCTTCCTTTATCTTCCTTTATTTGTCTAATTTTCTATGACATGTACATCCTTTTCCTTATCTTCCTTTATTTGGTTAATTTTCTATAACATGTGCATCTCCTCCCTTATTTCCCTTTATTTGCTATGACATGTACGTACTCTCCCGTTTCCCTCATCCTGTCTAAGACTGCTATATCACGACTCTTCCATCCCTATTTCTCTATCTGCTTAATTATGTTCTCGCACATTTTCATGAGTTAAACTGACTTCTCTCTTTTTGCCTTTCTTTTCTTTTCTCTTCTTTTCCTTCTCCTCTTCATCTTTACCATATTATTTACTATTTTATGCACTTTTATCATGCAAATACTTGACAACAAGTTACTATTGCTGCATAAAGCATGCTCCACATCATACTCCACTCGTGCTTATTATCAACATAGCGGCGCTTGATGAGTGTCCGCGCTTTCCTAAAAATACCCTTTTAAATCGAAAAGGCTTATTTGCGATAGACTAGTTGATCAACGGTGCAGTCGATGGTTCCGTGACTTTCCCTCCAAAGTTATCCACTTGAGAGCACCAGTCTAGACCCTTCTAAAAAGCACACTCCGATTTGAAATGTACATGCATCATGCTGAACCTAGTACGGATTGAGACGTCATTGACGTAACAACCCTCTTAGATAAAACCTTGTCCAAAGTCTGACGAGATTTCCATAATCCCAAAGGACACTATCATGTTATGTGAATTACTTGGAGAAAATGTGTCAACATGCTGATCGTTAGTGCGTAAATAGTCAAATCTGGAAGGGGGAAAGGGCTAACTTTTATTTGTTTACAGAAAATAAAGCACGAAGTCCCCAGGTTCGGTATGGTCAAAAATATCCCGCCATTGCTAATTGACTAGTGGAAAGACCTCGCACCTTGTGATAAAAATCATGTGAGGAGAGTATTGTGTAACCTGCCATCTTTGCTGAACATTCAACCAAACAGGGAATTGATTGAGGCCACTACCATGTTTTGGGATAAGAAAAGAGCTATTTTTCGATTTGGCAATATGGAAATGACTCCTCTCCTGGAAGAAATAGGGAGTTTCTCCAAGTTACCATGGGATAGTCCCGGACTGCTAGTGCCAGAAAATTGCACTCCCCACGGTTTTCTGAAAATTTTGGGTTTTAAGAAGAATGACGAAATGCTCTGTCTAAAGAAATCATACATCCCTTTTGAGTTTCTTTGCAAGTGCTACAGGCATAGCAAATCATATCGTCTTCATCATGATGAACTAGCTATTACTTCTTTAGGATGGGTGCATCGTCGGGTTTATGTTTTTATTATCTCCTTCTTGGGGTTGTTAATCTTTCTAATGCAAGGAGGAAGGATTCACACTCTCTTAGCTATGGTCGCCAGGAACTTAATGGATGTCATCGAGGGACAAGATTATACTATCGTCCCAATGATCTTAGCTGAGATATACCACGCTCTGGATCGGTGTAAGCATGGATTCAGACACTTTGAGGGTTGCAATCTATTGCTACAAGTCTGGCTGTTGGAACACTTTCAGAGGGGTGAGTATCGTCAACAGCTTCTGCAAAGGCCACTGAATAACTACATAGCCAATCATCACCCAAAGAAAATGAAGTTTATTCCAGATAGGTTTGCAAAGCCTGGAAATGCTGTGAGTTGGGTGCGTATCTTTAGCAATCTGACAGATGAGCAAGTGCATTGGATGTTTGAGTGGTTTCCTAGTAGTGAGTTCATCACCAGGTCAAAAGGGACTACTCACTTGGTACTGATCGGTCTATGAGGCATCTACCCTTACGCTCCTATAAGGGTAATGAGGCAAGATGGAAGGAAACAAGTCATACCTCGATTTTCCAACATGGTCCAGTACAAGGCTGATTTCATGGGAGATGTCATCCCATTAAAGTTCGAAGAGCAACATATGTGGAACCAAAAGATCATTGTGGAAGGAGAAACTATTGAGCCAAACAGGTATCACGCCAGCCATATATACTACTATTTATCATGACTTGAAGATGATATAGCTAAGGATGTCAAACCATGAGTCAATTTAAAGGATATGATCATAGATGAAGTGGCTGAGGCACATGTGAAGTACAAGAGTCTACGCAAAAGGGTATTCGAGTCCGAAGCTAAGCATATGGAGCAGCACAAAGTAAACATAGAGGGGATAAGGGAATGGAAAGAGATTGCCACTAAGTCAACAAAGAGGTAAGAATACTTGGAGCAAGGGCTAATGGAGCTAGAAGGGAAGACGAGAAATACACTCTGGGATTGTCAAGGCATGAACGGTGATGAAGGAGGAAAGCTGGCAAAGGCTTACTTATTGATGGACATGCACGATCTGGGAAACATGATTGATGGGGTCAAAGCACCAAACATGGAGAAGGTCCTTCAGGGACCAAGTAGATGATGTTCTTTACCGCTTTCTATCTTAGATTAGATTTCGATGTAATAAGGCTTAATGGCATTAGTGATTTTATTATTTGTTGATTTAGTAAGAGATTGTTTTAGCTTATTTCCGCACTAATGAAATGAAGAAAACATTGGCATCAATTTTCTCCAAGTCAGTGTGTCCCTTAGGCCTACCTCAAGCACAATGAGGTCCCCAAATTAGGACGCAAATCATTGCATGACTTTTACGAAACATGTTTAAATATTGTAAACACTCATTTATTTCACCTTACTGACTTGGTTACCTTTTTGTTTTTATTTTTTTATTTATTCCCACTTCCAAAGGTTGGTTCGTGTATACTGGCATCATCAATATACCACACTAGATCCAGAGGTCCTCCACCTCCTCCTCCACCTAGCGACCCAAAAGCAAAGGCAAGGGCAAAGGGAAAATGGATGATTGAAGTGGTATCTGGAAAGATAATGCTAATGTGGCAGAAAATGTTGAACTCCAGATGGTAGAAGCAGGGGAAGAATGAATTGGTATTACGTTTGGAGCAGAAAATCCTGGAGTTACAGGGCGAACTTGAGCAGGTCCGAAATCTGGCAAACCTTTCCCTCACTCTCAATGTCCCCGACATCAACCAGCAAAATCCAAATACCCAAAACCAAACACCGCCACAAAACACACAAAACCAGAAGCCACCACCCACAGCTCCAAATCCTCCCCACACCACACCACTATCATAATCCCGCACATCCCCAGAACCTTAACCCACTGCCAGTGCAAACCCCTCAACAACATCACCATCATCCAACTCAATACCCGCAAACCACTACTTACCACACTCCCCAAAATGCACCGCAACCTACTCCAAATCCCCAAAACTCAACCAACAACCACCCATATACCCAAGTTCCAGGAATTCATCAAAGCAATCCGATATATGTAGAAACCTTACCCCATACCCCGCAGCAAACCCTATACATACCAGAACCGACTGAGAAGGACCTGCTCATTCGAAACATGGCAGAGAAACTCAAGAAACTTACAGGGAGAGTGCAGAGAGTTAAAGGTGGGAAAAACGTTAAATTTTGTAATTATGAAGATCTGTGTATTCAGCCAGATGTGGAACTGCCGGAGGGTTACAAACCTTCAAAGTTCGAAATGTTTGATGGCACTGGTGATCCGAAGGTGCATCTGAGAACCAATTGCGACAAGCTTGTGGGAGTAGGTAAGAACGAACAAATTCGCATAAAACTGTTCATGCCGAGTCTTACATGATATGCCCTATCTTGGTATATCAGTCAAAACCCGAAGAAGTGGGAAAATTGGGTAAGTATGGCATCAGATTTCATGGACAAATGTAGGTTGAACACAGAGAACGCGCTAGATGCTTTCTATATCAAAAACCTCAAGAAACCTTCTGCGAGTATGCTATTCGTTGGAGGTCAGAAGCCGCAAAGGTAAGGCCAGTGCTTGAAAAAGAAAAAATAAATAAGTTCTTTGTTAGAGCTCAAGATCCATAGTATTATGAAGGTTGATGGTCATCGAGAACTACAAGTTCTCAGACATCATCAAGTTCGGAGAGAGGATACAAGAAGGAATCAAGAATGTGACAGTGACTAATTTTGAGGCGCTACAAGCCACATATAAAGCCTTGCAATCAGGTGGTATCTCGAAAAAGAAAGAAGTGGGCGCTGTGATGGTAGCCCAGGGCCCTAAGTCTTCCCTCACATACCAAACACCTCCACCCATATATCAACCATCACCCTCAAAATACCAATACCCTGCCACCACCTACCATACCTACAACACTCAACCTACATATTACCATTCACCTCCACCCGCCCGCCAAAACTACCCAAGGCCACGTCCAAATTTTGACCGCAGAACTCCCAGACAATACACCCCAATTGCTGAACCCATAGCTCAATTGTATGAAAGATTGAAGGCTGCTAGTTACGTCACCCCTATTCCTGCTGTTGCTACTGAGAATCCTTCCCAGTGGATCAATCCTAACAAAACATGTGCCTATCATTCAGGCATGAAGGGTCATACCATTGAAGAGTGCCGCATGTTGAAAGACAAGATTCAGACACTGATCGATACTAAGGTTATACAAGCAAAGGAAGCTACACCAAACGACTTGTTTTCAAATTGTTTTGAGCATTTAAGACATTTTCACTATTTTGTTTTGAAATAATTACTTGAGCCATCGAGTCGTATTTGTTGACATTTTTTTTATTAATGCATTATAGTTTTTCGTATTTATTATAATCTTTGTACATTCTTTACAGCATAATTATTACATATCTTGATGAACCTATGACTGTGACATGTAATGAGACAATGCAACATAAGGACAATGATTCGGAAGATGATATAATACCTGAGGAAATTGACAAATAACTAGAGAACTTTGAAAACAAATCAAAGTCTAATTTGGAGGAAACTGAGGCCATTAACTTAGTCGATTCTGAAACAATCAAGGAAACTCGTATAAGCATTTATCTATCACTGCCAGAAAAGGAAGAGTATATTTGGTTCCTAAGGGAATATAAGGACATTTGCGCATGGTCCTACGGCAATATGACTGGGTTGAGCACTTCCATAATAGCTCACAAGCTACCTACCAATCCCATGTGTCCATCGGTAAAGCAAAAGCTCAGAAAGTTCAAGCCAGATATGAGTCTGAAGATAAAAGAGGAGGTCACCAAGCAAATCAAAGCCAAGGTTCTTTGAGTGGTCGAATACCCGACCTGGTTAGCCAACATTGTGCCGGTTCCGAAGAAAGATGGAAAAGTTAGAGTATGTGTCAATTACTGAGATCTGAACAGAGCAAGTCCCAAGGATGATTTCTCGTTGCCTAATATACACATACTGATCGACAACTGCACCAAGTGGGAGCTCCAATCTTTTGTGGATTACTTCGCAGGATATCATCAGATCTGGATGGATGAAGAGGATGCTGAAAAGATCGTCTTTATCATACCATAGGGAATATATTGTTACAAAATGATACCATTTGGTTTGAATAATGCTGGGTTCACCTACATGAGGGCCATGACGACTATCTTCCATGATATGATACACAAAGAAATAGAGGTGTATGTGGATGATGTTATCATCAAATCCAAAAGGAGCTCAGATCACATATCAAACCTGAAGAAGTTTTTCGACCGACTTCGAAAATACTATTTGAAGTTGAACCCCGCAAAATGTACCGCCGAGGTATTGAATTAGACCCGTCACAAATCAAAGCTATTCAAGACTTGCCACCGCTAAAGAATAAGAAGGATGTTATGAGTTTTCTAGGATGCCTCAATTATATCAACAATTTTATATCACAATCAATGGTGATATGTGAGTTGATATTCAAGATGTTGAGGAAAGATGCTGCAACAAGATGGACTGAAGAATGCCAGAGAGCCTTCGACAAAATCAAAGAGTATTTATCTAAATCGCCCGTGTTGGTCCCGCCAGAACCAGGAAGACCTATGCTGCTTTATCTGTCTGTGTTGGATGGATACTTTGGTTGCATTCTAGGACAACATGACAAAACTAGGAGGAAAGAGCAAGCGATATATTATCTGAGCAAAAAGTTCACGCCTTGCGAGGCCCGTTACTCTTTGTTGGAGCACACCTGATGTGCTCTGACATGGATAGCCTAGAAGTTGAGACATTATTTATGTGCGTACACTACATATCTCATATCAAGGATGGATCTACTAAAATATATCTTTCAGAAACCCATGCATACAGGTAAGTTAGCAAAGTGGCAGATATTGCTAGGTGAGTTTGACATCATCTATGTAGCTCAGAAGGCTGTCAAGGGGCAAGCATTGGCCGATCACTTGGCGGAGAATCCCGTAGTCGGAGAATACAAACTACTGAACACGTATTTTCCCGATGAGGAGGTGTCATTTGTAGGTGAAGATATTACCAAAGCATACGATGGGTGGAGGATGTTCTTCGACGGAGTAGAAAACTTCAAGGGAGTGGGCATCAGAGCTATCTTAGTATTAGAAACCGGTCAACATTACCCGATATCCTCAAAACTCAGGTTTCCATGCACCAACAATATGGCAGAATACGAGGCCTACATCTTGGGACTCAAGTTGGCCGTTGACATGAACGTTCGGGAGTTAATGGTAATCAGAGATTTTGATCTATTGGTACACCAGGTACTAGGAGAATGGACTGCTAAGAACTCTAAAATATTGCCATACTTGCACTGTGTACAAGAGTTGATCAAGAGGTTCACAAAGATAGAATTCAGACATGTTCCAAGGATTCAGAATGAGTTCGTAGATGCATTAGCTACCTTGTCTTCCATGATACAACATCCAGAAAAGCATTTCATCGACCCTATCCCAATAGGAATTCCTAAGCAGCCAGCTTATTGTGCTCAAGTTGAAGAAGAGTTCGACGAAAATCCATGGTTCCACGACATCAAGGAATACTTGGAAAAGGGAGAATACCTAGAGAATGCTACTCACACTTAGAAGCGCACACTTCGAAGATTGGCCAGCCATTTCTTTTAAATCGGGGGAACTCTGTATAGAAGGACTAGTGATTTGGGATTACTGCGATGTGTCGATGCTAAGGAAGTATCTAGATTGCTCGAAGAGATACATGCCAAAACTTGCGGACCTCACATGAACGGTTTCGTTTTGGCCAAGAAGATATTAAAAGTAGGGTATTTCTTGATGACTATGGAAACAGACTGTATCAAATATGTTCAAAAGTGTCACCAATGCCAGATATATGCTGATATGATACGAGTACCGCCCAATAAACTCAATGCAACGAGTTCACCATGGCCTTTCTCTACTTGGGGCATGGATGTCATCGGACCAATTGAACCCGCTACTTCAAACGGACACAGGTTCATTTTGGTGGCCATAAACTACTTCGCAAAATGGGTTGAAGCCGCATCCTATAAGACTGTGACTAAGAAGGTCGTAGCAGATTTTGTCCGGGATCGCATTGTTTGTCGATTTGGAGTGCCTGAGTCAATCATTACTGACAATGCCGCCGATCTCAATAGTGACATGATGAAAGCTATGTGTGAAACATTCAGGATCAAGCATCAAAATTCTATAGCATACGGGCCGCAAATGAATGGAGCTGTAGAAGCTGCCAACAATAACATCAAGAAGATATTGAGGAAAATGGTGGACAAATACAGGCAATGCCATGAAAAGCTACCATTTTCTTTGCTCGGATACCGCATCACAGTTCGTATATCAACTGGGGAAACTCCCTATCTACTGGTCTATGGTACCAAAGCTGTTATCCCTACTGAATTAGAGATCCCTTCCTTAAGAATTATACAAGAAGTCGAGCTCAGCGATGTGGAATGGGTATGGAGCAGGTACGAACAACTAGCTCTCATTGATGGTAAAAGAATGAACGCAGTGAGTCACGGTCAACTCTACCAAAACTGAATGGAAAGTACTTTCAATAAAAAGGTCAAGTCAAAGTAATTCACACCGGGGCAATTGGTGTTGAAGCGAATCTTCCCATATGAGGATGAAACAAAGGGGAAATTCTCACCCATCTGGCAAGACCCTTACATAGTTCACCGAGTACTAACAGGAAGAGTGCTTGTACTTGCAGAAATAGATGGAGAGATCTGGCCAAAACCTATCAACTCGGATGCAGTCAAGAGATATTATGTTTAAGACTATGTTTGCACTTTCTATTTGATGTAACCTGAACTACGCTTGACCTGATTCCAGTTTAAGAGGGGATACGTAGGCAGCCCTATGGGTTCGGTCACATCATAATAATTTCTTCATTTCCCCTATGGTCAGAAATGGGGGTAAGATCACGAGTTTGCCCGATCTCGTCATATTTAGAATCGCCAAGGAAGGTTGTAGTGTCTCAGAAGCATGTCACAATCGCCAATTCGACAAAACTATTTTCTCTCATGCATTATCACAACCACATTTTATATAAATGATTCTTCACAAATGCATGTTTTTCGAAAGTCTCTTCTCTTTTCGTGGTAGCCAGACGTTACCTGGGGTGACTCAAACATGACCTCAAAATAGGAGCAAAGGCAAAGCAAGGAATTGAGAGTACGAACCAACCTCCCTTCTCCAAAAACTCCTGATTTTTCTTTGGATGCAAGCACAATGGACATAACAAGCACGCTCGCAACTATATACATACAAATAACATCACTATCTTCACACTGACAAAAGTCACCAAGCACAAATGCGTCAAGCTAAGAATAATTGTTGCCTCTCACATTTAATCGTTTCTCTTCCCGCATAGGGCTAAACACTACCCTCATTGTTGCATAAGGCTAAGCACTGCCTTTTCTTGCATGAGACTAAGCACTATCTCCATCCTTTGCCTGAGGCTAAGCACTGCCTCCATTAATGCATAAGGCTAAGCACTTACTTCCCTTGCATGAGACTAAGAACCGTCTCCATCCTTTACATAAGGCTAAACATTACCTCAATTATTGCATAAGGCTAAGCACTGCCTTCCCTTGCATGAGACTAAGCATTTTCTCCATTCTTCGCATGAGGCTAAGCAATGCCTCCATCATTGCATAAGGCTAAGCATTGCCTTTCCTTGTATGAGACTAAGCATTGTGTCCATTCTTCGCATGAGTCTAAGCACTGCCTCTATCATTGCATAACGCTAAGCACTGCCTTCCCTTACACGAGACTAAGCATTGTCTCCATTCTTCTCATGAGGCTAAGCACTGCCTCCATCATTGCATTAGGCTAAGCACTGCCTTTCCTTGTATGAGACTAAGCATTGTCTCCATTCTTCGCATGAGGCTAAGCACTGCCTCCATCATTGCATAAGGCTAAGCACTGCCTTTCCTTACATGAGACTAAGCACCGTCTCTATTCTCTATATGAGGCTAAGCACTCCCTCCATACTGCATGGGGATACGCACTGCCTCACCATTGCATAAGGCTAAGCACTGCCTTTCCTTGCATGGGACTAATCATTGTCTCCACTCTTTGCATCGGGCTAAAACACTGCCCTCATTTCATACAAGACTAAGCTTTGTCTCGTCTCGTTCTCGCATATGACTAAACATCACCTGTTTCCTCTATCAAATGATCGATACTACCACATATTTGCATTTCATGGGTTTAAACATCGCCACATTATCCGAAAGCGTCATAGTCCGAAGGCACCATCCTCATAGCCCGAAGACACTATGCCATGGCCTGAGGATCTCTCAAAATTGCATATCATTATTCAAAGGCGTCATAGTCTGGAGGCACCATTCTCATGGCCTGAGGACACCATTTCATGGCCTGCGAATCCCTTATCACACGCTTTATGGCCCAGTACGTCATAGTCTAAGGACATCATCCTCATCGTCTAAAGACAACTCTCATAGTCCGAAGGAAATTTGCATCATGTTTAAATTTTTGCAATACCCCGTATATTCGCGTGCATCATGTTTCAAGTTTTGCAGGAAACTCGGAAGGTAACCGTTCTACAAATAGGAGCAATGCTCGCTCTGGTTTCCGTTCACGACGTTCACATCCTTCAATCACCTCAAACGTAACCGATGATCAACAAATGATTACCCTTTGTTCTGTAACTGATCAAGTATTCGCCTTGTTCATCTGTAACATTCAAATTCGCGTTCATAGCTTCACTGAAATTATCAGTTACTCACGACCCTATCATGTCCAAAAGATTCTTTTCGAAACACACAACTACTCTTATTACAACTCCATCGGATTCGTTCGCCTTTGGATCCAGAACTACACACAGCCTGATTCCTGTAACACCAGGGATATGTAGGCAACTCAAGATCCAGGGTTCAGCCCCCAATTTTTCAAAACACTTCATTTCTGTTCGTTTGAACAAAATTGGTCATCATTTTCTTTACCCGACAAATCTTTCATCTTTTCCAGGTAAAGAGGGGCAGCTATTGATACCTAATTTTGCCCTTATATTTTATAGATATCCTACATACTCTCAAAATATCATTTTTGCATTTACAAGAGTCATATAAGTATTGTTTTTTTAATAATTTTCCATAATTTTTAAAGCTTTAAAAATTAATTTTCTTACATTTAATTGTTCAAAATGTTTAACAACTCCTTCAAATTATTTTGTGATGACTTAATAGTCCAAATTAATTATTTACTTCTACATATATATTTTATAATATTTTACTTCATTTCATATAATTATCTTTGCATTTTTGTGCCATTTATATAATTTTGCATTAATAGTCTATGTTCTATGCATAATTACATTTATTATATTATTCATGTTAAAATAGCATTTTTTATATTTCTATAATGTTGAGTTATTATTTTCAATTATTTTATTGCATAAGTAATATTTTTTTATTTGTTAGTTCTTTTTATTTAAATAATTTCGTGTATTTAGTTTATAGCCCAACATAGAGCTAATTTTCGGACTAAAACAAGCCTAAGGCACTTGGCCCAATCATTTTACCCTTCAGAATCGCAAACCAAACAACCCATCTACCTAACCCGGTGTGGACCCATTTTTAGACCCGCCCCACCTTCTTTAATCTTGGCCGTTGATCTCAAATGATCAACGGCCCAAAATAGAACCCTCATTCCCCTTACACTCTCACACGAAGCCCTAGAGATCATTTTCCTCACCCAGCCGCCCTTGCATTCTCTCATCTCCACTCTCACACTAAACCCTAGCCGACCATGGAGATCCTTTCTTATTCTATTCTTATACGCATCCATACGTGAGTTTTACTTACCTTTCTTGCTACAATTACTCATTTATGGTAACTTTAGTTACCATTCCACTTATGGCAAGCTCGATTCGCACAAATCCGGCTTTGATCCTATGGTTCTAGGTGCGATTGTGGTTCTATACACCAGTGAAGAGAAAATCTCTCTTGTATATGGTATATCTTCGTTGATTCCGTCATGATTGGGGCTTGTGAATGATTTGCCCTGAGTTTGATTTCAACTAGGGTTTGGATTTTAATTCTTCTTTTACTGGTTCTATTATAGATTGCATGTGATATTTTCTTTCCTGATTTAGGTTTAATTGATTGTTTCCTTGTTTGTTCATCCTAATTTGTTACTATATCACCCCCTTCCCCCGTTTCCCTGAGGAGGCAGAATGTTTTTACCTCATTACTGCTATTACTCTCGCTATTCTCCTCTTTCACTCACTCATTTACTCTGTTACACTCGAATAGTTTCTGAAACTGTTGAATTATTGGTCGGCTGAAAGCCAAGGCCATAATACCATTAAACAACCTCCTCTGGTGCAAGCACTGCTCGAAGCCCTTCCCGAGGCTATTGTGAACTCTAAAGCACCGGGGATTTGGGGTTCCATTCTCCTCTTTCAATTGTTGTTACTGAATCACTACTGATATTCTAAGTTCCTCACTCTGTTGCTCATTTAACTTTGCTACAGGTTAGTTTCTCTGACTCTTACAATTTTAACTATTTCCCTTATGTTTGTCTATGGCATGTGTGTTCTGTGCGCCAATATTATTTGAACTTTCATGAGTAAACATGATTCAGTTTTTCTTGCTATTTATGAATCCCTGGTACTGTGTTGGTGTATGCTTTACTGCAATTTTATTGTCTTAACAATGCTCTACAGTTCCATGTTCTCTAGTAGTTGAACTTGATAGGCTTCAACATATGTATGTACTCTCATTATGTGTATTTTAACTCGAATGGATTCTTGCCTTCTTAAGTGATACTTGACTTTCATATCAACTTTGAATTTTGCATAGTTTCATCTACCATAAGTCCCTGTATCACCTTAGATTTCCGAAATCTTCTTAAGATGATTGATGTCAACCTAGAATTCGAATTTGTTTATCAATTTGGTCTATACCCACTAGTCTACCCACTTTTTGAGTGACCATTAACTGTGATCATGCTTTCCTTATATTTCATATACAAGCTGATAACTTTCCTTAAAATTAATCCATGATCGCATGAGTTCTTGCATGCTACATTGTTTAAGTTTTCAGACCAAGCATGCCTTATGTTTATACCTTTAGTGAACCCCAGCAAAGTTTTATTAGTTATGTGTAATCCTGTTATCATCCTACTATGCTAGTGTTAAATTTACTTGAGTCCAATGCCCTTGGGTAATCCTGGATGCATAACTGAACTTGCCATACCTGATCAACCTGCATAATCTCTGTCTTCTTTAGAATTAGTGAATACCTGCTAGTTACTCTTTCACCCCATGGAATTATGTCTATCATTATTCTGTAGGACTAGTTTCAAGCATGTCTTATTTTAAATCCTCCTGGTAAACCCCCTATATGTGAACTCCTATTGAATCAGTTTTGTACCATGTTTGTCTTAAACCCCTATCTATTGAAACCTCCTTGAGCGTTTTGTTCCTTTCTTATTCATGTGTTTATCTGGGATATCATGTTTAAAAAGTCCAGTTTCTTCATTAGCTACAACACCTAAGTATTCCCTCCTGTACACGTCTATATCTGAAGTTGTTTGAGTATTTAATTTGCATGGGGTGTTATTTGTGGCATCTGTCATTGGCTATTGGGTAAGCAAGACAATTGTCTTCGCGTTTGGGCCTGGTTTGATGGGCCATATGTGTTGTTGGACTTGGGTAATGGATTCAGGTGCATGCTAACTATCTTTGTGAGCTTGGGATTTAGGTCTGCTGGTGGTTCGGAGAGCAAGACAGTGGAAGGCCGAGAAAGTCGGAGGATTCCTTTGTGTTGGGCTTATAGTTATCCTATTGGGATTATTACTGTGTATTCTGTTTATTTGCTCTGTAATAATTTGTAATAACGAATAATGGGGAGATTAATGAAAGGGGGCTGGGGTATTCTAATATTTGCATGAAAGGGTAGAAAACGTGCCTATAGGGTCTACGTGCTTTATGTGCTATTTTGTTTAACTTGCTTTATTTTTGCACATCAATAGAAATCATGCACACCTCACTTGTACACTGTTCAAATACGTTAGTCGAGTGTGTTTGCCATACTCGTTTCTATATTACTATTGTGCGTTTAGACAATATGCCTATAGGATGTTTAACATATGCTTTTGTTGACTTAGATACTATGCCTATAGGACTTCAAATAATCCATTGGTCAATTGCTTCTATTACTTTAGTGTATTGCCCGTCCATATGTCATGACTACAAGACTCTAATATTTTAATCAACTACCTCTGTTGTTTTCATTACACTGCCCCGCCTAGATGACATGCCTATAGGAATAAAGTGTTATAAAAAATCAAGTTTGATTATTAATTGTTTGAATTCCTACCTATAAGATATTATCACTCGCTTAAAATTGTTCATGAGGTCAATGTTGTTAATGCTGGACTTTCAAAACTGTTTCATTGCTTACTTATGCCACTACTAGAAACCATGCCTATAGGAGAATGTCATCTTCCTAGACACATATTTATAAAATCAGCGTTGATAATTCAGAGTTTACAAATAGTTTACTGCCACCTCGCCTAAGACATTGAGAGCAATAATGTTTCACAAACGATGCTGGAATTCAGAATCACCTAGAAACCATGCCTATAGGACTCTAAGTCTTAATTCTGAAACCATCTAATGCCTATTCTGCCGCGTGCATTTGTTGTCTATGTGTGGAGGCTAACTTGGGCCTTTAATTATCTTTACGTGAAGTCCTATTTGTTTTGACTGTCGCCAAGCTTTCTCATTTTGAGTAACCTAAGTTGAGTTTAGAACCACCTCATAGTAGGTCCAAAGCCTCCTGGACAATTGGTATGCGACATGTAGCGCACGCATAGGATACAGTTTAGAATTGAACTAGAATGCGTTAAGTAACAACTTTAACATAGTAATCGGATAGCAGGAGATGATAATTTATTCCCGTTGAATAATATGAGCAACCCCTACCTTAAGGGAGTTACAAAGTATTATTTATGTTGCATGCGGTGATCCTTTAGGCTAAAAAAACTTAAGATCCCCCCTTTTTTTCTTTATATACTTGTTATTCACACTTACTCATTTAACGTAGGCTAATGCCATTGTTCCTTTTGTAGCCTTTAAGATTTGTACCGATCATCTATTCTTATGTGTTATAATAAAGTCTTCAACTTTTATACCTTTCCTCGCTTGTTTGATCACCTATACAAATCATCTAATCCACATAGTTTAAATTTCGTCTGGTAACCACAGTTGTGGACCTTGAAGAGTTCCTAACCTCTTCTCTTTGAGGTAATTTGAGACCTTACCCAATCTTTGGTGACGTAGACTAGTTAAATAGAGTTATTTGCAAATAGGTGCCCTAACACACCTTAAAAATCATTAGGTGGTGACTCTTCTCTTTTAATACCTCTCTTAAAAGAGCTGTCACACATCGAAGCCCACTTTCATGAGAAAATGGGGTGCGACAGGAAGTATTGTACCAAACAGGTTTAACTCAAGTGTATAGACTGAAATTAGCATCTGAATATGAGGCAGTTATGCTCAGCTTGAAAATAGTTATCATTCAACTATAACAAAATGACTATGTCCTGTTTTTATGAAAGACAACTTGATGATAACATTATATATGCATAAGGGTTACTAATGTTCATGAGAGTTCACCTTAACAAGACTGTTTCATATGGATGCAACCAATAGCTAGATATGAACATAAAGCTATCATAGTAATAACACTGAAGCTGCTCTTAGAGTTAATAGACATTGATATAGATAAGGAAAGCACCTAAACAATTAAACTTCTCATGCTTCAGTTAAATGGTGAAGGATTAAACTATGAACTTTCAGTTTTATCCTAGTTAGGGTTATCAAACAACAATCTCGACCACAAGATAATAGAATGGAGGAAACAATGTATGGAGATAGAGATCACAACAAAATCATCAATGTAAATTATGAAGTCTAGGTAAGCATGATAAGTCACTAAGGCACATTAAGGAAACTTAATCATGTAGATTAGTTGGATTCAGAAATGAAAGTCATTAAGGTTACATAACAGCTTAATCAACACTAACTAAAGATACTCAGGAGCATGACGGGTAATCACAAGTTAACAACACCTTATCATGAACTGGAAATAATATTTCTATACTAATGACAAACATCATAAACGAATACAGTTAAGAGAAGGCAACCACATGTTCATGATATTCAAGTAAGACAATCAAAGAGAAGGGGGTGAAGGTGTATTGACCTTCTCCAGGGCAGTAGAATAAATAAGAATTTGTTTATCCGTTTAGGATCCATGAACCCAAAACTTCAACCAATGAGTAACTCAGAACAAAATCAAAATCAGAAGTCGAGTAAGAAATTAGCCTTAGTCAAAAAAAGTTCTAAAACACTACTATATTGATTTTTTGTTTATAGTGGTCGTCAAAGCCTTTAGGGTTTCAGTAGATTCAAGTTATATAGTGGAGAGTGAAGAAATATTGATAATGATAGCAAGGTTGGTAAAATTAGAGAAATACAGGGGGAAAAACATCGAGAACCTTACCTAGGCACGGGGTTGAAAGATTCAACCATTGAGAATGAGAGTCTATCAATCAAAGCTCCACTGTCCAGAGGTCACTGCATTTGACCTCTGGACAATGAATATTCATGATGAAACTAGAGATATCAGCCATGCATACTTCGATTTGAAAGAATGAGTGGGGAAATCTGACGAATGAAGTTTCGTCATTTAGGTCTAGGGTTTCAAATTGGGGGGTTTTGTGCAAGGCTCCATGACTGATGGGGTTTGAAGGGATGAGAGAATAGAGAGACGAAAAGGAAAGAGAGGCGGTAGGGGAGGTGGTAAAATGATTAGGGTTTAGGGGGTCGTCTCTGAGTTAAAATTGGGAGATTGGATTCAGGCCGTTGGATCATTTGATCAACAGCCCTGGTTTTTAGGGAGATGAAGATTTTATAAAATGCTAAAATTGACGACTGTTGGATCTATCTGATCAGACGGTTGAGATTATATCTTAATAAGATTAAAGAATAAGAAGGAAATGGGGATTAAACGTGGATCGTTGATGAGATGGATCAATGGTCTAGATTCATTTGTGCTTTCTTTGTGAGTGAGAGAGACGAACGAAATGGCACGCTGTGATTGGTTTAGGGAGAGAGACGCAGATCGCCACAATGGATTAAAGGGTCTTTGGACAAGGTATTTTTTTTGGATTGGGCTTGTCATTTGGGCCAAAATGAATTTAAAAGATGGCCATCTTGTGTTTAATTGAGAATATCAATTATATCCTTTATCCTCTTTTGATCACTTTTATAATTAAATTAAATAAGCTTAATAATTTTCAATAAATTTGGTAGTAAAATTATAATTATTATATACATTGCTAATTATTATAATTAATTGTTTATTAGTACTTCATTTTTTGAATTATAACACTAACTTTAAAATATCAACATAGTAATCTAATTAACTAGAAATTAAGGAGTAATTTTGTCAGATTAATTATAAGACCTATGTGATGTATATAAAGGTTATTTTAATAATCTTACAATAGTAAGTATATTCATAATTACATAATACTAATGCTAGGTGATTAATTTTAAAACTAATAATTAATTAGCAGAAATAGATATTTATTACTAGAAAATACTTTCAAAATATTTATTATAAATTATTAAGTATAAGTAAATTAATTTTAAAAGGGAGGATCAAAATTGACCATCAACAGCTGTCCCTCTTTGACCGGAGACATTGAAAGTGTTTTCGGGCAAAGAAATTGAACCAAAGCCAGTTTTGTCTCGACTTTAGGCATGCGTAAGAGTGGCATGAAGATTATGAACTGTAGGATTGGGACTTAAGGAAGATTCTGGGAGGATTTGGGGAATAATTTTAGAGATATTGGAGCCGAATTCTGGCTTTGAATTGCTAACATACCTCGGGCTTAACGAGGATCAAGCCTCATGTAGTTCAGGAGTGCAGATTTTTTGAGGGAGCGATACTCGTAGTAACTGCCCCAATATCGTATTATGGAGATATGGTGAGGCAAAGGATTGGGCACTCATGATAGCTTGAATTTTGCAGCTTGATTTGAAGGGTTTGAAAATTTTGAATTTCACCGGTCGTTTTGAGCTCGAACTTGGATCCTTGGCCCGCTAATGGGTTTGCTGTCCCTCATAGCATTGTGGTTTGGTCTGCTGCTTAGAAAGGTTCTATGCTGCGGTGTTTGTTCCTATAATACAAATGAAATACACTCATACCAATATATTGTAATGCATAATATATTAAGATGATATGTAAATGATGCAGGAATGATGATGCCTGGCTGCCGGCAAGCCATTATTTGGGATCGGGATGATGGGATACTTGACCTTGACTAGATTGGTTAGTCGGGTTGTGTACCGTTTCGCAGCTGTCATAGCATTTGAAAATTGTCTCCGCTTGTTGGGAGAGCTTTGCACTGATAAATTCTCTGCTTGTTGTGAGAGCTTCATTTGTAGAGTGTGTCTCCACTTGTTGGGAGAGCTTTGCATTGAGAAGTGTAAAGTAATCTTCGCTTGGGAGTGATTGATTCAGACCGTAATCATGCCTGAATCTGCATGAGCAAAACATCAAAACATTCAAAGTAAAAGCAAAGGAAAAGAAAAGCATACCCAAGAGATACTCTTGACTACAGAGCTAAGTTGCGGCCATCGATTGGCAGAACACCGGTGACGCGGTTTGCGACTGTCTATTCTGGCATCCGTTGCGACGGAGCGACAATGTGAATTATTTTGTTAGAGAAGTTTGCGGTTTTCTATATATAAGGATCCGGTTGGTGAAGCCGACATTCGATTACTACAGTGCGCTTCGATCAATTGAGCTGATAGTTTGCTATATACAGGACTTCAATTGGTGAAACTGACAAGCTCAGAACACACACTTAAATTATGCTCGATAGTCAAAGATAGTATAGTATAATATCGTATTCATAGGGATTGGAGTTAAACTGTATTTTCATAGTTTCTAGCTTTATTGCTATCTAGGAGAATCAACAATTGAGATTTATATGATTAATAACTAAAATTAACCAAGAATCTAAAGCTATTGACTAATGACTATCGCAACAAAGGTAAGCAAGGAAGTTATCGTGGGAGAAAATAAGGGTTGATAGGATAGGTGCAAGGTAATAGTTCGGGATCTAACTCTAGAAAATTCACTTCTAATGTTCAAGTGAGTCTCTCTAATTCACTCAATTATTAGTTCAAACATTCAGCAAAAACTCCTCTCTCGATTAAGTCTTAACCTCAGGAGATGAACCAATTTAAGCACGTGAAGATATGCAAGAATGTGTAGTGGATTGGTATTTAGGAGAACCTCTCCCGATTATCCTCCTAACTAGGTTTAATCAATGATTCAACTAGCCTCTTTCGATTACGAAGAAGAATTAATGAACTCAACCAACAGTATAATGTAAAGATATCACAAGTTATGCCTCTCTCGATTACATGAACAAGTGAATATAGATACAATAATTAAAGCATCCAACAACGCTTCAATACATAAAACTAGAGTTATAATCCAAAACCAATCATCAATATGCCAAACCCATGAAACCATAAAGGGAACTACTCCATAGATATGGAGCAATTCATCACAAATATAATTAAAGTATAGGAAAACATAAATTCGATCAATACTCGGGTCTTGAATGATACCACAGTATAAAGAACAGAGCAAGAGACTCCAAGAAAGCAAACTGTATAATAAATACAAAATTTTCCATACAATAAGGGCTGGCTATTACCAAGCTACACTAATAGTTAATTTGCTTATAGTCGCAAAAGTTTTCCTACAAAGGGGCTGGTTTTACAACCCATAAGGGACGGCTTGCCAAGCTACACAACTCAAAAAACTTTTGTACTATAATCAACTTTAGCTGTTATAACACAGAAAACTTTCGTACTACAATAAGCTAACTTTCTTAGACTATTCTTACTCTATTTTCATACATGGACCGGCCTTTCCATCCATTCGAAATAAAGAACAAGATGGAGATTTAGAAGGAACTCATATGTAATATATCACAAAGGTTTACAAAGGTTACAAGATGATATTACAACTACTACATGGCCTCCTTTATGTAGGACTGGGAGGTTATTACAGGACAAACTTATTTTATAAAATAAACCTATCGTACATGGCAAACCTATCTACGAGTGGGTCCCTTTGTACATGTGAATGACCTTAGGCAAAGAAACTAAAAAGATTCTGAAAACATGTGAAAGAGGTGAAATATACATGGTTTAGCATGTAAAAGTTTGTGGGAGCATGTGAAAGTGTGTGAAAATAGGGTGCTACATGTGGCGAAGCATGTGGAAGCATGTGAAAGTGGGACCCGGATGGAAGCATGTGAAAGTAGAATTTTGTCTTGGTATGGGTAGATGAGTTTTTAGGGTTTTTTGGTAGATAATGTGGGATTATGGTAGGATTAGCAGGGATTTGGATAATTATCTTCCACTGGTTTTCTCAGTTTGTCTTCTAGGCATCTTTTCAAAGATCTTGTGTAGTAACACCTGGAACTTGACGGTTCTTCTTCGCTATGTTCCTTCTCCTTTGGATTGAGGGATGTGATCCGCAACCTTATTCTGGAGATGTCTTGAGGGATCTTGATGACTTCATGTGGAGTTTGATATTCCTTTGCTGCTTTTCGAACTTTTTCCAAGTGAGGATGAGTGCTGGTGTAATTCCAGCTTGCCCAATCTTTTGGCCATATCTCTTTCGGGATGCACCTGTTTTGCTGAAAGATAATTCTTTGTGCTTCACTATATTCTTCTTCCATTGATAAAATGGATACGTGAAATTTCCACCAGAATGACGCCTCTACTTGAGCCTGGACTTTTCCATTAATAATCTTCACTGGCCTATGAAACAAGAATTCCTTTGCTTCGTAGTAATCGTTGAAACATTTTATCCAATATCTTCTAGGCTTGAACCATAGTAAGAATACTTTATGAGCTGGTTCAATGTTGTCAAAATCTTTAAAGACGTTGCACTTGAATTCCATGAAAATGTAGTACTGATGGCATAGGTACCAGAAAAGCCATAATAGTTCTTGTGGAAAATCCTTGGCTTGTGCTATGAATATATGGCAGAATGGGTATTCTGGATTGACCCCATAAGGCTTGAGAATGGATCATATTGCCGGAAAACTTGCAAGAATATTATCCTTTCCTTTAAGGTGCTTGACTTGAAACTTATATGGAGAGAACCATTGGGCCCATCTGAGAATCTGAGGATTGGGAATAATCTTTGCATTTATTTGGATCATCTTTGAGAAGGCCTTCATATCCATTTCTATCCGAAATTCTTTGTGAATTAGGAAAAAATTGAATTTCTTGATTCCATTTTTTACTTCAAGAATTTCTTTGAAGGTGGAGTGATAATGTTGCTCGGCATCTTTGAACTTTCCGCTGGCATATCCGCATATTCTCCTCTAGCCATCTTTTTCTTCAAATAGAACAACACTCCAATATTCGTTGTTGGCATCAGTTTGCAGTATTTTCTTACCTTCTGAAAGGATGTAGAGGGACTTGACATTTTTGGATATCTCCTTTATTTCTATGACTGCTTCATCTTATTTCTTTCCCCATGATGAGGCATTTTTCTTGAGCATCTCTGTGAGCGGAGAAATGTATGTTGAGATATTTGGGATGAAATCTCTTACATAATTTACTACACCCAAAAACTGTTGGATTTGCTTTGTTGTGAGGTTGTTATCTCGAAATTTGAGTAGTTCTTGACATATATGTGATCATCGACTGTATGCACCTTGGACAAAATGCATTCCAAGAAAATCAATCTCTTTTTGGGCAAGAACCATCTTTTTTACTGAAATCATGATTCCATAGTGTGTTATCAGTGACTCAAACTGACGAAGCAAGCTTACATGTTCCTCCAATGTGTCACTAAATAATAGGATGTCATCAATGTAAACTAAAGAGGTATGAGGTATGGGCTAGAATACTTTTATCATGGCTTTTTGGAACAAGGAGGGTGCATATTTTAATACAAAGGGCATGACTTTCCATTGGAAGTGATGATCGGGGATGCAAAATCCCATTTTGGGTCTTTCTTCAGGGTGAATTCCTAACTGCCAAAATCCAGATTTTAAATCAAACTTGGAAAAATATTTGGCCTTGGCTAAGTGAGAGAAAAGAATGGATTTATTTGGGATGGGGAATTTATCATCTTGGAGGAAATGGTTAAGTGGCTGGTAGTTAATGACTAACCTGAGTTTTCCTCTTGTCTACTCAGCTCTTTTATTGACATAAAATGCTTCGCATGCCCCTTGTGAATCTGATGGCTCTATTAGATCAAATTCCAAAAGTTCTTTACATTCTTTCTTTGCAAGATGAAGATGATCTGGATTCATGCCTGAATGACTGGCTTTTGTTGGATTGATGTTTTTATTCTTCTTGAAAGGGAGCTTGATAAAGAACTCTTCATTTTTCCATAACGGGCTTTTTCCTTTCTTCATGAAATCCTTATGGGATTTAGCACATGAATGCTCAATGAGATTTTTCTCAATCTCTTTGATTTGTTCGTCGTTGGTGATTTGGAATAGCCTTGGAATCATAGAATAAGGTTTGAACTGCTTCTTAAAGTTTATCCCGTTAGCCCTGATATGGAGTTGATCTTTCATTTGTCTGAAAATGTCGAATCCAACGATAAGATCTTTTCCTGGTACATCAGACCCTATCAGCTTGGTTCTATACTTCAATCCTGGAAAGAACTCAATTGTGATCGGATGCTTTGTGACGACGTTGGTAGTCAGGATTCCATTTGATGCAGTGTTAAAATCCTTAAAGTGTGACACCCATTGATCTTCAGGGAGAACAACATGATTCATGAGTGAACAAGCAGCTCCAGTGTTGATGAAAGCAATAACGCGAGTTGGTTTATCCCATTTTGATGAATAAACCTTGAGTTCTACTTGAGGGATAAGTACGAGAGCGTTGATCTCCTCTCGGGCTTCGGCCACGGGTTCTGAAATTTGGTAGTGGTCATCGCCTTGATCCTCGTATATATCAAGAGAGAATAAAGTTTCTTGAGTGGGTTCACCATCCACAGAGAATATGGATTCAAGGTCCTCTTTTTTTCCGAGATGTATGACAGTGTAATCTTCAATCTCTTCAAGGAGTTTGACAAATCTTCTCGATTGGGGACAATTTCTCGCGAAATGTCTAATCTTGTGGCAAATAAAGTACTTGTTTTTTTTTTGTGAAAATTTTCTACTTTTCTTCGTCTAAAATATTTTGTACGCCTCTTGGACCTTGATTTTTCATCTGGAATTCTTGGTTATCTGAACCTCTTGAATTCTTTACGTCGCCTAGATGTGTGGCAGGAACATCCTGATCCGGTGATCAGATCGGATCTGCGGCATGCTTTGTCCAGCATTGGATTGTGTTGGATAATTTTTTTTAGGGTCGAGCGCTTTGTGCAAATGTCTTCTAATGGGACGAAGATAGCTTGCCTGATGTATCCGACTTATGGGATTGTTATCGATTGAAACGTTTCTTCAATGATGTCCATGGTTTGGCTTGCTAACAACTTTGGAAGGGAAGAGACAAAGTCTTTCTTTAAGTTGATGTCTCCACCGATTTCAAAGTATATTTTTGCCATTTTTTTAAAATACCAGCCAATTTCATTTTTGTCGAATGACACACACTTCATCTCGAAGAGTTGTCTTCGCATTTTCTCTTGTCTTTGGCCAGTATCTCCGCAAAACACTTCATGTAGGATTATGATGTCGAAGGCTAAATCCTGTGAAGTAAGAAAAGTATTTTTGTCTTGAATCCCAATTGAGTTCCACCAATCTCTAAGGATTCCTCAGAACCGCAAAGTTAGTTCTGACAGGATGATATATTTTTCTCGTTCAACCAAATTTTTGTTCACCATCCAAGTATAGAAGTCTTGGATCTTTTGAGGCCATTTTGAAATCTTGACGTCATCTAAGGTGAAAGTGTGGAAGCCAGTTCCAACTATTTATGACTCCATGGGTTCATATCTTCTTTCTGGGATTGGTTCATCCGTCATGCCTTCTTGATCCTCCTCAACTTCAGATATTTTTGGGTCTCGTGGTTGGCTCACAAATATTGAGGGATCGACTTCTTCGGAAGAGTTTGTAGTGGATTCATTGCTTGATTGAGAGTAATCTTCCATTGTATCATCATCTGATGAATTTAGAGATTCCGACCATGTGGTGTCTCCTTCTGACATGTTTCTTGGCTGGGAGACATAAAGGTCTAGAGTCTTCTGATCAAAAATCATCAGATTTTCGGGGTTGGATACTTTTGAACTTTCGCCTTGATCTCGCCTTTTCTTGGTTTGTTTCTGGGCTGCAAGAGCATCTTTCCTTTCCCAAAACATTTTTGCAATTTCGAGTTCAGGTTCTTCTTTTAAGGGTTGGGTGAATGAGATAGAATTCTGTGAGGTAGTAGGAAAAGTAGAAAAGGTGTAGTCTAATTTTGGTGGGGAATATGCTTGTGCTGACATGGGGTAGAAGGTAGATTTTGAAGGAAAAAATGGGGTTTTTTGTGACTCAAAGCGGTCATTTCTCGAAACACACAATAAGAGCAAAACACTATCAATTAAAGCTCAAAACGAATAAAGTTCAATAAATTGGAGTGCAATAAGCGACTAAAATACGAGATTATAGCCTACCATCAGAAGCCGACAGATCGTTTGTACAAGGTTCTCTGATTAGTTGAGCATGTGGTTTGCTATGTATAGGGCTTCCATTGATGAAGCCAATAGTTCATTTTGTACAAGGTTCTCCGATTGTTTGAGAAAGCAGTTTGCTATGTACAGGTTTTCCCATATTAGTAGTCTGGCTCCAAGGTACCTGCAAAGGATTCAAGGATTAGCCTTACCTGTACCAGAAAAATTCAAGTGAAGGAGAAAGAGAGATAATCTTAGGCAAGTGGCGGATCCATCATTTCCCCAGTGTGTTCTTAGTGCTTCTTTGCTCCCTGTTGACCTTGCGCTCAAAGTAAAATTCTTAGTGGGGGCGGGGAAGTTGGTTTGTGTCGACCACAGTGTTGGTTTGCATAGGCTTTTGACATGGTTGAGCCACGAAGTTCGGTAGATGGAACAAATTATTAAATTTCTAGAAAATATTTGAAAATACTTTGTTTTTAAGGCAAATGCCATCGTTCCAGACTATTAAATGTTACGAAAAGTTCTCCCCACGCGAACGTATCTTCTTGAAAACTTCATCCTATTGTTGTCGATCTTCCGTGATGCTTTTGACAAGGCAATTGCTTTCCGTTATGACTGCGCCCTAATTCATACTAATGCGTTACAAAGGTTTTTCTAAGGTTGTGACCGAACCCTTTCAGGTTTCCTATGTATCCAAAACGGAATAAGGTTTGAACGTAGTTCGTGTATTATGATAAAATATGATAAAGATGACCAAGCTTGACTCATGCAGCCTACGTATCAAAATAGAATCAGGTCAAAGTGTAGTTCGATTACAACAGATGCAAAAGTGATGAGATTAAGAATGAAAATGGCCGAGTTTGAATCAGACTACCTACAAATCCAAATGGAATTAGGCCAGGACGTAGTTCAATTACAAAAGACGACTGAATCCAATAAGGATTGCCTACATATTCCTTTCTAAGGAAATCAAGTCAGCGTAGTTCTGGAGCAACATACAAAAATAATATTTGTTTTTTCTATTACAAAAGAGAAAAGGGGGGGGGAGGGGGAGAAACCGAACCCTACGTGGGTTGCCTACGTATCCCTCTGTGGGAAGTCAGGTTGAACGTAGTTCTGTTAAATCAAAACCTAACTCTATTTATCTTCAAACATAGTATCTCTTGATTGCGTCTAAGTTCATGGGCTTCATGTTGATTCTTCCATCCATTTCTGCCAAGATTAGAGCTCCACGCGACAGTACTTGGTGAACCACGTAAGGACCTTGCCAGTTTGGTGTGAACATACCTTTGGCTTTTTCTTGGTGTGGAAAGATTTTCTTCAAGACCAAGTGCCCCAGTGCGAACTAGCGAGGCTTCACTCTCTTGTTAAATGTACTGGCCATCCTGTTCTGGTGTAGATGACCATGGCACACTGCATCTATTCATTTCTCATCGATGAGCATGAGTTGTTCCTGTCTAACCCATATCCACTCTGCGTCGTCCAATTTTGTCCCTTGAATTACCCTTAAAGATAGTATTTCGACCTCTGTGGGTATCACAGCTTCAGTGCCGTATACCAACATGTACGGAGTTGCCCTAGTGGATGTTCTCATGGTGGTCCGATAACCCAGTAAAGCAAAAAACATTTTCTCGTGCCATTGTCTGTGATTGTCCACTATCTTTCATAGAATTCTCTTGATATTCTTGTTAGCTGCCTCGACTGCATCATTCATTTGTGGTCTGTAGGTTGTGGAATTGTGATGGACGATTCTGAACTTCTCACATATTTCTCTCATGAGGTCGCTATTGAGATTAGTAGCATTGTCAGTGATGATAGATTTCAGTATTCCAATTCTGCAGACAATGTTGTTCCGGATGAAATCTACCACTACCTTCTTTGTGACGGCCTTGTAAGTAGATGCCTCGACCCATTTGGTGAAATAGTCGATAGCTACCAAGATGAAGTGATGTCCATTTGATGTGGTGGGATTTATAGGTCCAATCACGTCCATGCCCCCAAGCGGCAAACGACCAGGGTGAACCCATTACGTTTAACTCATTTCGCGGAATCCGGATGAAATCCCCATGAATCTGGCACTGGTGACACTTTTGTTCGTAGTGGATACTATCGCTTTCCGTAGTCATCGAAAAGTATTCGACTCTCAAGGTCTTCTTGGCTAATGTGAACCTATTCATGTCACATTCGTGCATGTATTTCTTCCAACAACCTGGTTGCCTTGGCATCGTCTACACATCTCAACAAACCTAAATCTGGGTTCCTCCTGTACGGGACTTCCCTGTTGAGGAAAAAGTAGTTTGCCAGCCTTCTGAGGGCTCGCTATTGACCATTAGTAGCATTTTTCATGCATTCTATGGTTGCAAGGAATTTCCTGATGTTGTGATACCATGGTTTACCATCTAGTTCTCCAAATACATGGAAGCAATAGGCATGTTTATCCCTTATCTCTACTTCGATAGGGTCGATGCAGTTCTTGTCTTGATGCTAAATCATAGACGATAGCGTTGCAAGGGCGTCGGCGAACTCGTTCTGAATCCTAGGAACATGCTTGAACTCAATCTTCATGAAATTCTTACATAGCTCTTTCACGCATTGTAGGTATGGAAATATCTTGACATTCTTGGTGGACCATTCCCTTTGGACTTGGTGTATCAATAGACCGGAATCCCATATGACCAAAAGTTCTTTGACGTTCATGTCCACTTCCATTCTAATCCCAGGGATGCACGCTTCGTATTCAGCCATATTATTGGTACAAGAGAATCTTATCTTTGCCGATGCTGGATAGTGCTGTCTAGATTCCGAAATCAGGACTGCCCCAATTCCGACTCCTTTGAAGTTTGCCACTCCATCGAAAAACATTCTCCATCCAAGGTACGATTTTGTAATATCTTCTCAAGAAAATAATACTTCTTCATCGGGTACATATTAAGTGGCTCATAATCCCCATCCACCGGATTCTCTGCGATGTGGTCGGCTAAATCTTGTCCTTTGATAGCCTTCTTAGTTATGTACACAATGTCAAATTCGTTGAGTAGAATTTTCCATTTAGCTAGCTTTTCGGTAGGCATTGGCTTCTGGAAGATGTACTTGAGCGGGTTGAGCCGAGATATCAGATGCGTAGTGTATGCCGACATATAATGCCTTAGTGTTTGGGCAATCCAAGTCAGAGGGCAACAAGTGCGTTCTATTAAAGTATACTTGGCCTCGCATGTCATGAACTTCTTTCTTAAGTAGTAGATAGCCTGCTCCTTTCTCCCAGTTTCACCATGTTGTCCCAACACATAGCCGAAGGCGTTATCCAAGACTAACAAATATAGTAACAATGGCTTCCCAGGTTCGGGGGGAACCAACACTGGTGGATTTGACAAATATTCCTTGATTCTGTCGAAGGCTTTCTGGCACTTTTCTGTCCATTTTGTGGCAGCATCATTTTTCAGCAGCTTGAAAATGGGCTCACAGATTACCGTGGACTGGGCTATGAAGCGACTGATATAATTGAATCTACCCAGGAAACTAAATACATCTTTCTTGCTCTTTGGTGGTGGCAGTTCCTGAATGGCCTTGATATTTGATGGGTCCAGTTCTATCACATTCCTACTTATAATGAAACCCAACGGATTTCTAGAGGGAGCTCTGAATACGCACTTTGCCGGGTTCACTTTCAAACTGTACCTTCACAGGCGTTCGAAAAATTATCTCAAATACTCCAAGTGCTCTGAACTCTTTCGAGACTTGATGATGGCATCATCCACATACACTTTAATCTCCTTATGAATAATGTCGTGAAAAAGGGTCATCATGGCCCTCATGTAGGTGGCGTCAACATTCTTGAGACTGAACATCATAACTCTATAGCAGTAAACTCCCCAATGTGTGGTGAAGGCTATCTTCTCTGTATCTTCCTTGTGCATCAAGATATGGTGATACACGGCGAAACAATTCACGATAGACTATAGTTCATGCTTCGCGCAATTGTCGATGAGGATGTGGATATTTGGCAAAGGAAAATTATCCTTTGGACTAGCTTTGTTGAGATCTCAGTAATCCATGCATATTCTGATCTCTCCACCTGTCTTGAGTACCGGGACGATATTTGCCATCCAACTTGGATAATTGGTGACCCTTACCACATTCGCCTCTATCTGCTTGGTCACTTCTTCCTTTATCCTCAAACTTAGATAAGGTTTGAATTTCCTAGGTTTCTGCTTGACCGACAGTCTGGTATGATCAGTGGCCAGTCGATGCAAGACAATGTCAATGCTAAATACTGGCATATCATCATATGACCATGCGAACACATCGATGTACTGTCGGAGGAGCTCAACTAGTTTTTCCTTCTACTCAGCTTCTAGATGAATGCTGATCCTGGTTTCCTTCATCTCTTCTTCACTTCCTAGGTTGATCACTTCTGTTTCTTCAAGGTTGGGATTTTACTAACTCTCTACCCATTTGATCTCCCGCGGGAGATTGTCTGGCAGCATACTCACGTCATACTCGTGGGTCGTTGCGCTCGACAGTTTCGTTACATGTCACAATCGCGGAATGCAGGTTTTTAGCATTTTGATTACTGAAAAGAAAAGCAAAGTATAAATGAAGTGGTAAATAAAGTTGCAATATTTGAGAAAATTATTCTTTTTATTTCATCAAAAGAGGAACGTCTTAAGCATTCAAAAGAGGCAAATGACAAAAAGGTACAAAAATCAGGCCTCAATTGACCGTGCGCTTTTTAAAAGAAAACTTTTATAGTTCAATACTACCAGGACTCCTGGAGAACCAAAGATGGACTGGCGGTCTAATTTCATAGCTCTTCTCCTGGTTCGGCATCCCTGATAGTCGGTGTCTTGATGTTAGTCCCTTCACAACATTCTTTAATCATATTCACGAACAACTTTCCCATCTCGTCGATGATATCATCTTCTGGTACTGATCCCTGACCTGAACTTGAAACATGATCTAGCACAAAAACCTTTTTCTCGGAGCTACCGGTATGAGCTTTCCCCTCTAGAGGCTTATATCCTATAGCGACCTTTCGTTTCTGCCCGTTAGGTTCAATTCGCTCTATGATTCCGTCCGACCTGGCTCCCAGCCCTGCTCCTGGCCTGTATCCATATTTCATCATCTCCTTCATAGCCATCATAGATCTATACGGTGACTACATTCCCAATTTTTGTTCAATCTCTTCCATTTTAGTAGTCTGCATGATTTTCACTGCATGGAATGCAACTTCGTCTAGACCTTCGATGAATGGAACAACATGCTCCAAATAAGCGGAGTGACCCCACTAGCCGTGGACCATGATCTCTTGACATCCCCACTCAAATTTCATGCATTGGGGTAAAGTTGATTGTACGGCCCCTGCCATGTGTATCCAGGGCCTTCCCAGTAGCAAGTTGTAGGAAGAAGAGATATCCATTACTTGAAACAATATGGGAAACTCGACCGGCTTGATCTACACGGCCAAATAAATTTCTCCAATAACATCCTTTTGTGAGCCGTCAAAGGTCCTTACCCTCACGTGGCTTTCCTTGACTTCCCTCAAATAAATTCCTAACTCCCATAGGGTGGAGAGCGGACAAATCTTAACTCCTAACCCTCCATCGACCAACACTCGGGACACCAATTTGTCCCCGAAATTGACAATGATATGAAGAGCTTTGTTGTGACTTGCGCCTTCGACATGAAATTTTTCTCTTCTGAATGTGATCATATTTGCTTCGACCATTTTCTCAATTGTAGCGGCCAACGCCTCACTAGTGGTGTTACATAGTACACTTACCCCACTTAGTACTTTCAATAGTGTGTCCTTATGACTGTTAGAGTTCATTAACAAATCCATGATTAATATCTGTGCTGGAGTTTTCTTCAGCTGCTCTTCTACGGAATACTCTTTGGTCGACATTCTCTTCTAGAACTCGGCGGATTCTAGGTCTGTTATGTTCCTTCTTTGAATTTTCTCTCTTCCCAAATTCCCTCAATTGACATCTTCAGGAGCGTAACATCTCCCAGACCTAGTCATACCATGGGTTACGGCAGAGTCTTTCATTTTGGCCTTCCCCTTTTGCTGGTACGTCCATGGGACGGTTTTGTATTCTCGACTTTCTTTGTCTCCTGTAGCAACGACAGGTTGTTGCTGATAATTATGTACAGTCATTATAGGCCTCACTTGTACTCTAATCATTGGAGCCCTTTGTGGAGGGATCCTGGCGGCATCTATATTTCGTATAGTGACAATCGTTCCCTTTAGGTCATACTCTTCATCTAATGTGATCATGTTAACTCCCAAATTTTGGTGATTTGGCAGCGGATTGCGATTCACATCAGGCGATGCCAGAGTGCACTGAATGTCTCCGCTCTTTATAAGTGTTTCAATCTCATTTTTCAGCTTAAAGCAATCTTCAGTATCATGACCAGGTACATTGGAATGGTACACACACTGTTTAGTTGCATAAAAATATTTGGAGGGATACTCAGGAACCCTTCCTTCCATTGGATGTATAAATCCTGATCTTCTCAATCTTCCAAACAGTTAGGCCAGAGGCTCAACAATCGAGGTATAATTTTTAGGACTCCTCTCTTCATAGTTGGTATGAGGGCGTGGTGCATAAGCGGGTCAGTTTTATTGAGTAGTGGTTTGTACCTGAGCATATGGTCGTTGTAGGTTCGGGTTATTGTTGGCTCGAAGAGGGTTATATTGGGGTTGAGGGTGGTAATATGGCTGGGTGTTATAGATTAGAGTGTAAGTGGGTAGTGTTGAATGACTATTTGGGGGATAGGAAGTATTTCCGTGATGTGGGTTGGGTTGATAGTAAGGGACGACTGCTGAGACCTCCTCTTTCTTCTTCTTTCTGCTATCGATTGACCCTGTTTATGGACTTGCTGGCCGCTTGCAGTGCTTCCATGGATTGTACTTTACTGGATTTTATGCCCTCTTCTAAGATATCTCCCATCTTGACCAGCTCGGGGAATTTCTGTCCCATTGTTCCTATCATGTTTTCAAAATATATCCCTTCCTGGGCTCTGATGAAATACTTGGCTAATTCATTGTCGTCCTGCAGAGGTTATTCCCTGGCGGCCTCTGACCTCCACCGACGTGCATATTCTTAGAATGACTCAGATGGCCTTTTTTGTAGGTTTACCAGTGCGAACCAATCGGGAGTGATCTCCGTGTTGAATCAAAAGTGATTCATTAAGTCCTCTGCCATATCTTGCCAAGTTCTCCAATTTCGCGGATCCTGTCAAGTATACCATGTGAGTTCTTCTCCCGTCAAGCTCCTTATAAATAACTTCATCCTTAGTTTCTCATTCCTCCCCACTCCGACTAACTTGTCACAATATGCCCTCAAATGCGCATGGGGATTACCTGTACCATCGAAGATATCACACTTTGGAGGTTTATACCCTGCTGGCATATCCACATCCAGATGAATATACAAATCCTTGTAGTCCACACTTTCACATTCCTCTGGCAACTTGGAGGTTCTTTATTTGCTTACTCCTGACCTCCCTTTCCATCTCGGTGTATTGGTCAATCTCATAAGACACCCTGACCGTGATAGGCCCTATAAAGGTAGGTTCAGAAATGGCATACACATGGGTAACAGACCGCTCATGAGCGACGGTATGTACCACAGGTATGTGTTGATTAGTGGTAAAAGTGACTCCATCACGAGGAGGAGTGTGAGTTGCATTGGTGGTGATAGGTGGGTTTTGCGGTGTTTGAACGTACTGTGGTACGTAGGGAGTGTGGATAGGTGGATTTTCGGGGGTTACTGGAGGTATGAATTGAGTGTTAGTAACTGAAGTTGGGGTGTTGTTGTTTTGGTGCGATGTGGAAGGAAAATGGTTAGGGATTGAATCCAAAGAAGGAAATCATGGTGGTTGAGGAAGCGTTGTCACGAACAGATGCACTAGTTCCCTGATATGTTGTATTTCCTCCCTTAGTGATTCTATTTCCTGGGACATCCTAGCCACGTGTTTATCATTCCTGGTATAGTCCTTCTCCCTCGATCACCCCGGGCTATCGGCTATGACCAGAGCATGTTCAGTCAGGTTTTGTAGCTGACATCTTTCCCTTTGACTTTAGATTGTATGGTGGTTCCCCCAATTTCGGTCGACACAAACCAACTTTCTTTTCTTTTGGGGTAATAATAAAGTAAAAGAAAAAATAAGAAGAAAGAAAATCAAAAAGAAACATGAATCAGCTTCTTCGTTTATACAAGGAGGAAATCACACAGAGCAATTAATTCGTGCATTAAGGCTAGCATGCTTCCTAGAATTCGTGGGGGGTCTCATTGCCGGAGGTAGGCCTAAATCGCAGATATTTGACAAACATTTAGACTTGACACATTTAGACGCGAAGCAATCTCGTTTTTATTGGTAACTTAGACTGATATAAGTGGGAATAAAGATTACATCAATATTTCATAAAACTACATGGGCTTGGACAACTTGCCCCTTTGGAAAGTAAAATAAAGTTGGGAATAAGGGTACAAAGTGGGAAAGAGGGGGAAATCAACCAACTCTAATAACTATCCCCTGAGTCGTTTCCCATTTCTTCTTCTTCTTATGGCTCTTCTTCCGGATCCTCCTCCGGGTCTTCTTCAAACTCCTCCTCGTCATTGTTGAACTCTGAATCCTCCTCCGGATCTTCTTCTGGCTCTGTTCTAGACTCTATTTGGATGCACTCCACTACCCGGTCATCATCTTTAGTAGGTGGAAACATATGATCGATGAATCCTGGGACCACTTGACGGTGCATTGAAGTAGTCACAAGGTAATGCGGCAGGATCTCATGGTAAATTTGCAAGGCAGCGTCTGCGTCCTCTAACCAGGCTATACCCTCTCTGCTTGGCCGGGCCAGCTCGTCTTACTCATTGATCCAGACATAATACTCAGGGGTACACCACGAGTTTTGACCCATCGACATTGTGACCAGGTCGTTCCACTCTTCTTGGAGCATTCTTATCTTGGGGATTGGAATTTGTCTGTTATACTAATCCTCGTATAGTGATGTCCTTGTCCACAGAGGCACATCTTGGATCATCTGGAACTGGCTGAGAACCCGCAGAGGTGACTATGGTTGAATACCTTCAAGTCCAATCAGCTCGATGAAGTATTTCTTAGGAGTCCTTAAGATTGCTCTTCAACATAACCATGATAGCTTCCAGTTGATCCATTCTCCATTTAGTTTGGTCAGCATTTCCCTCCACTCTTCTTCCTCATATGGGGAGACCCAATGTTTTATCTCTCATTGTGGTTGAGGATCATGTTGTTGATGCCCACAAAGTAGTTGGTTGCCTCTCCCTGGAAGAAATGTTCGGTGGCCTAGATCTGAAGCAGCAAGTTATAAACCTTAAGGAAATCATACCCTCATGCACATGCGGATAAAGCCCTCAGCATCTCAGCTATCACCATCGGCACCAAAGTAGCTTGAAGGTTGCCAGAACTACAGGTAATAGGTTGATGTTGATCCGACCTCTTCTCTACGAGAAACCAATAATCCCAACAGTGCCATCGAGAAAGCGATAAGCCTGAGACTCTCCCACGTCGCCTGGCCATATTGAAACTCTCCCGAATACCACTCGTAGCTTTCACGGTGTCCAAAACAATCGAATAGATGGTCAAGGCTCACCCATCCGTCCTCGATTTTTCTAAGACCCCTACTGTTGGCCAGGCCCAAAGCGTCCAAGAATCGGTAACCGGGCATGGTAACCGGTAATATCGGCTTCCTTCCGTTGAACGGCAACTCTGTGAAACTAGTGCCTTCCTCCAGTGTCGGTACTAACTCACAGTCGGCAAATTTGAACACCACCTTAGCCAGATCCCAAAACCCTTTCAACAGGCGAGTGAGCACCCTTCGTGCTCGGATGTTCAGCAAAGCGGTCAGTGTCCCTAGGTGTGTCCGAAGCTCATCTTCGTGTTCCCAGCGGATGTTCTTCCACCACTGCTTCTATTTATATGGCGCTCCCATTACCATGTTAATCTCAGAGTTGTTTTGGTTGATTTTCATTTTCTAAGGTGGGTAAAAGAAAGATATTTGGTAAGTGTTTGCTTTGGATATTTAAGTGTCTTGTCATATTTGTTTGTCTTTCCACAGAAGTCATGTCATTGGGTGCATGACCCATTGACATTAGGGTGGCTTCCCTAATGGTGTGTCGATTCCTAGGACTGACTCACCTAAGGCTTATGCAGTATGCCCTTTTTTTGCTAGGGTAGAGTGTTTCCTACTTTTGATTGAACTGAAGGCTGCGAGAAGTTATGTCAGTTGACCTGGCAAAGCCATTCTCTTAAACTAGGGAGTTTTGAAAAGATGGTTCGGAAGGGTGTAAAAGACAACCCTCGCCTACCATTGTATGTGATAGTGTACGGCCAAGACTCCATAGGAAGAAATGTGATGACAATGTATAAAAAGCAGTATCAGACAAGAGTGTAGCAACAATAAGCATGATAATAAGCATAAAAAGCAAATAAGGTAGGTAAGCACGTAACTGTAATATTATATACAATTAAGTCAATGTACAAATAAATCTAAATGCCAAATTTAGTCTAAGTCTGCTAAGGTCAGAACCTAAGTGTGAGTCCCAGCAGAGTCGCCATATTGTTGCACCCTATTTTGCACTAGTCAAAACAAGATTCAACTTGTGGTTTCTCTCTTGTTTCTAAAAAAGAGTCGCCACCTAATATTTAAAGGTATACTAGGGTACCTATTTAATTACTAAGTCACATTCTTTATTAGTCTTATAACCGGTGAGATTATGGGTAAGTGTTCTTGTTCTTCTAACGGGAAGGTGTTAGGCACCACTTAAAATCTACCTAAGATATCTCCATAGGACTTAGACTAAATTTAGAATTAATTATTTATACTATGCCTTAACTAGTGTTCTAGATATATGACTTATCATTTATTAGGACATAATTCTTACAAAGGGAGGGTGTAGTTTAAAAGGGGTATAAATTTATAGAGAAAAATAACATTAGTACTAGTATACTTGAAAAAAGCTTTAGAAAAGAGATATAGGATGTTTGTATTTAAGAAAGTATGTGAAAAGGAGAATTTAAATACTTGTTCCTAAAGCATAGAGGTGTATATTGCTCTAATGAGATGGGGGTAAGCCTAAGATATACCTGAATTTGAAGACTTGAAGAAAAACCATTTTTGAAAATCATTTGGGGCGACAACACTTCATTTTTTCAAAATAATTTGATTCCCTTTTTGAAGATAAAGCTTGTGCTTCTAATCTGATTTCTTTTCTTTTGAAAGTGCGGCTACCGTCCTTTGCTAGCTTTGGGCTTCAAAATCCTTAAGACAAGGTAAGCGATAACATAGTAATGATATAAAATATTTATAATTAGCGAACGAGAGATTAGTTACTAACTAATTCTTTTTTAATCCTATGTTATTTAAGGCTTGCATAGGTTTTATGTGACTTAAGATATAAATTAAAGCATTCAATCCAATATAATACTGTCGTATACATGTGAGATAAAATAAAAATAAGAATGCAGCAAAATATGACAAGGCAGTAAACTGGGGTAACGAAGCAGTAAATAATAAAAAGAGCTTAGAGGAGAGGATTGTACTCTGGTAATTGGGCCTCAAAGGGGAATGCCCAGTAGTAATAGGGATGGCTACAACTGACTTCGAATTTTCCAAAAATATAAAGCGATGCTGGACTTGGGCCTGAGTTCTCAAGGACTCAGCAGGCCCAAGCAAATGTACATGTTCAAAAAAGAAGAGGAGAAAGTCATTAGATACATATTCTATATGTTCAACCATGTATGAAACACATAAGTAAATGATTGAGCAAAATACCAGTAAGCTATCAATACTAAAATATCATGAGAATTTATACTAATGTGGCAATTATATATATGGCAAATAACTTACACTGAAAAACTTTTGTTGTCATTAAACACTAAACCCCAAAAGAATAACAAGTATCAATGAATTAAGGGCTAAGGAGAGAGTTCCACTCAAGGTCGATGCCCCTTTTGAATCCCCCGACACTTCAAAGTTCCCAAGGGTCTCAAGGCCCAGGGCAATGCTTGTGTCGCGGAGAGCAGCCCAACCTAAAGTTAAACTCTACTCCCAAATACCCCTAACCACTAACCACTCATTTTTCCCTATGGGTTTAAGTGCCAATGAGGCCCTTTAAATGTTAACTAACTACCATAATACTCCCTACCACAAAATTATACTTTTCCCTTGACAGAATAACATAAAGGCATAAGAACAGTTTCATTTTATAACTTCATTTTTTAGTATTAAACAAATGAAACACATATCAAACAAGTCACACATAGAGATAGGAATATTATTAATGTTACTGCCAAAAGAACCAAACACTTCAGATTCTATCTAAAAGAGAACACAACTTAGATATGCAGTAATACAAATGCCTCTGTTTTATCAAACTAACCACAAATTAGTTAACTCAGGTCTTGCCACTAGCATATGCACAGATTAACAATACCACTTGAAATTTTGAAAAAGCATCAACAAGGATTCAGATAGACAATCATGATTAGCAACTTCTATAGGTGTTATCAAAGATACCAGAACATAATCAAGTCTCTTAGCATGACTAGAAGTTACAGATTCAAACATGGGATTCCCTAAATTGCTTAATAGGATCACATGTTATCAAACTAACTTCCTTTTGGAATTTAGGACAGAATCACATCTCCATAATAGTATTATCGTTAGGTAAACTACTATGTCCAAGCAACAACAATAGGAAGTTCTCTTAGGGTTTACAAACTAAGTTCCGTTCACTAATAGGGAAACAAAGGACCTAGGAAAATTTCAAAACAGTATAGGAACATGAGGTCATGCAGACAAACAAAGGTACATGCAATATTTTAATCAACTACACATAGATACTTCAAATGAGGCTGTGATCTTAGACAGATAGGGTGAGTTTCACCTATTATAGAATTAAGTCATCACTGTCATAAAGGGGGGGGGGGGATTATAGACAAGGGAAGTATTATACCAAACAAGTTTTACTCAGGTGTATAGACTGAAATTAGCCTCTGAAGATGAGATAGTTATGCTCAGCTTGAAAACAGTTATCATTTAACTATAACAAAATGACTATGTACTGTTTTTATGAAAGACAACTTGATGATAACAGAATATATGCAGAATGGTTTCTAATGTTCATGAGAGTTCACCTTAACAAGACTGTTTGATATAGATGCAACCAATAGTTAGATATGAACATAAAAATGTCGTAGTAATAACACTGAAGCTACTCTTAGAGTTAACATACATTGATATAGAAAAGGAAAACACCTAAATACTTAAACTTCTCATGCTTTAGGTAAATGGTGAAAGATTTAACTATGAACTTTCAGGTTTATCCTAGTTAGGGTTATCAAACAACAATCTCGACCACAAGACAACAGAATGCAAGAAACAATGTATGGAGATAGATATCACAACAGAATCATCAATGGAAACTATGAAGTCTAGGTAAGCATGAGAAGTCATTAAGGCCCATTAAGGAAACTTAATCATGTAGACTATATGGATTTAGAAATGAAATTCATTAAGGTTACATAACAACTTAATCAACACTAATTAAAGATACTCAGGAGCATGATGAGTGATCGCAAGTTAAAACACCTTATCATTAACTGGAAATTACATTTCTATACTAATGACAAACATCATAAATGAATACAGTTAACAGAAGGCAACAACGTGTTCATGATATTCAAGTAAGATAATCAAAGAGAAGGGGGTGAAGGTGAACTGACCTTTTCTAGGGCAACAAACCAAATAAGAATTTGTTTAGCCATTTAAGATCCAATAACCCAAAATGTCAACCAACGAGTAACTTAGAACCAAGAACTTTACCTAGGCACGAGGTTGGAGGATTCAACCATTGAGAATGAGAGTCCATCAGTCAAAGCTCCACTGTCCAGAGGTCACTGCGTTTGACCTCTGGACAACAAATATTCATGATGAAACTAGAGATATCAGCCATGCATTCTTCGATTTGAAATAACGAGTAGGGAAATCAAACGAATGAAGTTTCGTCATTTAGGTCTAGGGTTTCAAATTGGGGGTTTTGAATCTAATCAACGAAAATGGAAATTGAATCACTAGCCTCACAACCTAGGGACAGAGCGGACAATTCTGTAAGTTGGATTTAAAAGAACGAAGATGAAATGTTTGTTTCGACTTTATCGTCCGTGTCTGGTGTCTCAGATTTGAAGAGCAAAAGGGGAAAGTCAGCGGGATTTGGGGATGGAGAAGCAGGGAAGGACGATTTGGTAAAGAGTTTTGTGACCTTGCACTGATTTGTACAAGGCTCCATGACTGATAGTGTGCAGAGGGATGAGAGAAAAGAGAGAGGAAAGGGAAAGAGAGGCGGCAGGGAGGTGGTAAAATGATTAGGGTTTAGGGGGTCATCTCTGAGTTAAAATTGGGAGATTGGATTCGGGTCGTTGGATCATTTGATCAACGGCCTTGGTTTTCAGGGAGATGAATATTTTATAAAATGCTAAAATCGATGACCGTTGGATCTCTCTGATCAGACGGTTGAGATTAAATCTTAATAAGATTAAAGAATAAGAAGGAAATGGGGATTAAGCCCAGACCATTAATGAGATGGATCAATGGTCTAGATTCATTTGTGCTTTCTTTGTGAGTGAGAGAGACGAACGAAGTGGCACACTGTGATTGGTTTAGGGAGAGGGACGCAAATCGCCACAGTGGATTAGAGGGTCTTTGGACCGGGTTTTTTTTTCCGGACTGGGCTTGTCATTTGTGCCAAAATGAATTTAAAAGATGGTCATCTTGTGTTTAATTGAGAGTTGCAATTATAGCATTTAGCCTCTTTTGATCCCTTTTATAATTAAATTAAATAAGCTTAAAATTTTTCAATAAAATGTAGTAAATTATAATTATTATATACATTGCTAATTATTGTAATTAATTGTTTATAAATACTTTATTTTTTGAATTATAGCACTAATTTCAAAATATTAACATAGTAATCTAATTAACTTGAAATTAAGGAGTAATTTTGTCATATTTATTATAAGGCCTATGTGATGTATATAAAGGTTATTTTAATAATCTTAAAATAGTAAGTGTATTCGTAATTACATAATACTAATACTAGGTGATTAATTTTAAAACTAATAATTAATTTACAGAAATAGATTTTTATTACTAGAAAATACATTCAAAATATTTATTGTAAATTATTAAGTATAAGTAAATTAATTTTAAAAGGGAGGGTCAAAATTGGTCGTCAACAATGAGACTAGAGTTGATCTATTGCTACTCAATATGGTAGACTTTGATGTGATCTTGGGTATGGACTGGTTGTCGCCCTACCATGCTATTTTGGACTGTCATGCCAAGACCATGACATTGGATATGCTAGGGTTTCCGTGGTTTGAGTGGAGGGGTACATTAGATTATATTCCTAGCAGGGTGGTGTCCTTTCTAAAGGCACAACGAATGGTTGAGAAGGGTTGTGATGCATACTTAGCCTTTGTGAGAGATGCCAGTGCTGATACTCCTACCGTTGAGTCAGTTTCGGTAGTGAGAGATTTCCCAGATGTATTTCCAGAAGACCTACCGGGCATGCCACCCGATAGGGACATTGACTTTGGTATTGACCTGGTGCCGGGAACTCAGTCCATTTTTATTCCACCATATCGTATGGAACCTGTAGAGTTGAAGGAGCAACTTCAGGAGTTTCTTGATAAGGGTTTCATCCAATCGAGTGTCTCGCCTTGGGGTGCTCCGATTTTATTTGTGAAGAAGAAAGATGGCACCATGCGGATATGTATTGATTATAGACAGTTGAACAAAGTCACGGTCAAGAACAAGTACCCACTACAATGCATTGATGACTTATTTGACCAGCTACAATGTGCTAGAGTGTTCTCAAAGATTGATTTTAGGTCAAGGCATCATCAACTGAGGATTCGGGACTCGAATATCCCGAAGACTTCTTTCGGGACTCGGTATGGTCAATACGAGTTTCTAGTGATGTCATTTGGGTTGACCAAGGTTCCAACATCATTTATGCATATGATGAACACTGTATTACAGCCATATCTTGATTTTTTCTTCATCGTATTCATTGACGACATATTGGTATATTCTCGCAGCATTTGAGGATCATGCTCTAAACCTTGAGGGAGAAGAAGTTATATGAAAAATTCTCCAAGTGTGAGTTCTGGATTGATTTGATGGCATTTTTGGGTTATGTTGTATCTAGTGAGGGGATCAAGGTATATTCAAAGAAGATTGAGGCAGTTCAGAGTTGGCCCAGACCGTCTTCAGCTACTGAGATCCGGAGTTTTCTTTGTTTGGCCGGATATAATCGCCATTTTGTGGAGATCTTCTCATCTATTGTTTCACCTTTGAACAGGTTGACCCAGAAGGGTGCTCCATTCAGGTGGTCCGACGAGTGTGAGGACAGCTTTTAGAAGCTCAAGACTGCCTTGACCACATCTCCAATTCTGGTTTTGCCTTCAACATCGAGTTCATATATGTTTTATTATGATGCTTTGTGGATTGGTATTGGGTGTGTCTTGATGCAGGAGGGTAGGGTGATTGCCTATGCTTTACACTAGTTGAAGCCCCATGAGAAGAACTGCCTTGTTCATGATCTAGAGTTGGAAGTTGTTTTACACGCATTTAAGATTTGGAGGCACTATCTCAACGGCGTGTCTTGAGAGGTATTCATAGGTCATCAGAGTCTACAATACTTTTTTAAGCAAAGGGATATGAACTTGAGGCAGCTGAGGTGGTTGGAGCTGTTAAATGAATATGATATCACTACTCTGTATCATCCCAGGAAGGCCAATGTGATGGCTGATGACTTGAGTAGGAAGGCGAAAAGTATGGGTAGCCATGCATATATTCTAGTTGGTGAGAGACCCTTATCATAGAATGTTCAGAGACTAGTCGGGTTCTAGTTTGCGTGGTTTCTCGATATTCTTTGTATGAGTGCATCAAGGCGCGTCAATATGACAACCCTCATTTGCTTATCCTTAAAGACACAGTACAAAATGGCGATACCAAGGAGGTTTCTATTTGAGATGATCGGGTGTTGAGGATGCAGGGTCGAATTTGTGTGCCCTATGTAGATGGGTTGCGTGAGTTAATTTTTGAGGAGGCCCACAGTTCGCGGTATTCCATTCACCCGGGTACTGAAAAGAAATATCAGGATTTGAGGCAACACTATTGGTGGAGATGAATGAAGAAAGATATAGTAAAGTATATCGCTCACTGCTTGAACTATCAGCAGCTGAAGTACGAGAACCAGAGGCCGGGCGGTTTGCTTCAGAGGCTTGATATTCCTGAGTAGAAATGGGAGCGTGTTACCATGGATTTCATTGTTAGAATCCCTTGGACTTTAATGAAATTTGACGCAGTTTGGGTTGTTGTGGAACAATTGAAATCCCAGGCACGCTGTTTACATCGCACTTCTGGAGGGCCGTGCAGCATGAGTTAGGGACACGAGTTGAGTTGAGTACAATATTTCACCCCCAAATGGAGGGGCAGTTCAAGCGCACCATTCAGATCTTGGAGGATATGCTACGTGCATGTGTTATGGATTTCGGGGGTTCATGGGATCAGTATTTACCGCTTACAGATAGCTACCAATCGAGTATTTAGATGGCTCCTTATGAGGCCGTATATGGGAGGCAGTGTCGTTCTCCAGTTGGTTGGTTTGAGCCAGGGGAGGCTAGGTTGTTGGGCACTGATTTAGTTTGGGATGCCTTGGATAAAGTCTAGTTAATTTAGGATCGGTTTCACATGACACAGTCTAGACAAAAGCGTAATGCTGATTAGAAGGTTCGTGATGTAGCATTTATGGTGGGAGAGATGGTTTTTCTTCGGGTTTCACTCGTGAAGGGTGTGATGAGGTTCGATAAAAAGGGCAAGTTGAGCCCTAGGTATATTGATCCTTTTGAGATCCTTGAGGGAGTGTGGGGTAGCCTACAAACTTGCATTGCCACCCAGCTTATCGGTAGTTCACCCGGTGTTCCATATTTCCATATTTCGGAAGTATTATTGTGATCCATCCCATGTATTGGATTTCAACTAAGTCCAATTGGACAAGGATTTGACTTATGTTTAGGAGACGGTGGCCATCTTGTACAAGCACGATAGAAAGTTGAGGTCAAAGAATATTGCTTCAGCTAAGGTTCAATGAAGGGGTCAACCAATTGAGGAGGCGCCTTGGGAGACGGAGCATGATATGTATAGCCATTATACTCACCTTTTCAGCACTTCAGGTATGTCTTTATACTAGTTTGAGGATGAACGTTTGTTTTAGGAGGGGGAGAATGTAATGACCAGGCCAGTCGTTTAGAGTATTTTAGCCTGGTTCCCCTATTTATTGCCTCCTCTACATTCAATTGCAGTTATGTGACTTGTCAAGGTGGTTGGTTTGGTCTCGAGTGGGTTTTCGAGTGAATTGGGACACTTAATCCCAAGGTTAAAAACTTAAGTTGGAAGAGTTGACCGGAATTTAATTTTTGTGTAGATGACTCCAGAATAGAGTTTTGATGGTTCAGATAGCTTCTTATGGTGATTTTGGACTTAGGCGTATGTCCGAATGTTGATTTGGATATATGTAGGTGGATTTGGTGCTTTTTGGCAAAAGTTGGAAAGTTAAAGGTTTGGATGGTTGATAGGTTTGACCGAGGCTTGACTTTATTGATATCGGGTTTGGATTGTAATTGTGGGAGTTAGTTTGGGTCCGTTGTGCCATTTGGGACTGGCATCCAAAATTTGAGCTCATTCGGAGTTGGTTTGATATGATTCGGCATTAGTTTTAGAAGTTTAATGTTCATCAGTTCATTAGGCTTGAATTGGGGTGTGATTCATAGTTTTGATATTGTTTGTTACGATCTTAGTCCTCGAGTAGGTTGGTGTTGTGTTTTGGGACTTGATGGTATGTTCGGACGGGTCCCGAGGTCCCCAGGTGTGTATCGGGTTAAGTTCAGACCTATTGTTAGTTATTTAGATATCTTCCTTTGTTGAGTATTTCTCATTCATTATGTTAATTTGAGATTCTTGTACACATTGTGGTTGAGCCATGGGCTATATGTTGCGGTAACATTGGTATTGTGATTTTTTCAAGTTGTGAAAATATGGGCACATGTGGTGCGAGATGTTATTGTGTTGTAATATTGATGCACATGTGGCGGTATAAGGATAGAGGTTGATGCGCATGCAGCGACATAAGGTGGGATTTATGTGCGTGTTTCTAGTAAGAGAATTACTTGAAGCGACGCGGCGACATATGGGGGCTAAAGCGCATGTAGCTATTTCAAGAAAATATTTTCAAATATCTAAATGTAAGGCTCATGCGGTGATATAAGGAAAGATTGTGATTGTGACTTGTAAAACTATATTATGAGATGTGGTACCTCGATTGTGATTCTTATTGTACTTTCTATATTAAAAGGCTTGTTGGTTGAACAATTCTTGTTGTTTTCTTTGTTGCCTTACCTGTGTTTGTCCGTATTTGATTACTTGTTGCCCTCATTATGTGTTCATTTCTTATTGCTTTTATTGTATTAATTTCCGTTGTTAGCTTACATTATTGTACTACTTTGTTGTCATTATTTCCCCGCTTTTCAATTAGTAGACTATACTATACTTTGTTCAGTTTTTCTTATCTTAGTAGGTGTCTTGACTTGGCCTCGTCACTACTCTACCAAGGTTAGGCTTGATACTTATTGTGTACCGTTGTAGTGTACTCATGCTATACTTCTACACATTTTGACAAGAGAGGTAAATCATGTTTGACAAAAGAATCATCAATCAATAATAGAGGCATAGAATAGAATGTTAAAATGCAACGTAAAATCATGTAAAGTGCATAACAAAACCCAATGAATTAATTTTCTTAATCCAGAATGTCACCCCTTTAATTCACATTTCATCATAAGAATGTCACCTTTATTTCGCCACATGTGCATAATTAAGAATAGCCAACCTTATTCCGCCACATGTGTATAATCTAGAATAGCCACTCTTAATCCGCTGCATGTACATAACAATAATCACAATCGCATGGCAAAGATCACGTGCGAACACCCAATCAATCCGCCTAACTTGTCAAAATGTGCCATATCATAACAAGGTAATATTCCAAATTACCATCAAAAGACATATGCTCATAATCTGTCAACAAAGTGCACAAGGACATAATAATAAATAAATGCAGGTAAGGGTTCAACATATAAAGTATGACTATGGCTATATTAATTTAACAATGATTCCGCAAATGCCCAACTTGGCCAATTTAAGAAATTATAATCCTAAAACATGATCCCTAGCATGAAATTGATAAGTTCGCTTAGTTATATAATAAATTATACATGTATCAAAGAGAGCACACAACCAAATCAAGGCATAATAGAAACCTATAGTCTAATCTGGTCATTTTTCATACATAACACCCGCATATACGCTTATCACCTAGTATATACGTCACATAACACACGTCACAATTAGATAAATAAGGTTTAACCCTAACAGTTATTCCTCATACAAGATTAGGCAAGATACTTACCTCAAACAAGCCAAATCAATACTCTAAAAATGCCTTCCCATGCGAATTGAGCTCCAAATGAGTCTATTATAGACAAAAATAACTCAATAACATCAAATAAAGACATAATAAATAACCCCAAATAATAAAACTTCAATCATTAATCAAATCTCCAAAAGTAAACAAAAGTCAACCCGAGCCCACACGGTGAAAACCTGAGTTAAGGAGTAGATCCCGATTACCCAAAACCCCTTGAGTCCAAATATATGAATAGATTTCAAAACTGAGTCCAAATCGACTCCCAAATCCCACAATTTTGCTCTCTTAAGTTATAAACAAAAACCCTAAATTTTCCTTTAAAATTCCAAGTTTAGGTGTAACAATCCATGTGGAATTAAGATATTAAATCAAATCCTAGTAAAAATTGCTTACCTCCAATGTAGTAATGAATTTGCTCTCCAAAATCTCTACCTATTGAAGTCTAGGGCTCAAAATATGAGAGAATGGGTAAAACTCCCGAAATTATAACACGTAAGGTCTACCCTAGTGATACACTTCGCGAATGTGGCCACTACTTCGCGTTCTCGAAGCATAAAAATACTTTACCTCAAATATCCCTTCGCGAACATGGACCCAGCCCGCGAACGTGATGCAAAAATTCCCACTAGCCTATGCGAACCTGATCAATCCTTCACGAACCTGGTGAGATTTTGGGTCGCCACCCGGTGTCTCAATCAAGGATAAACAACTCAATTACGCCTTATGTACGGTTGGTTTTGGCGCCTTCGAAGTCATATAAATAGAATATATTTGAGCTATAACTTTTGTTTACCCTCAAAATCGGATAACAATTAAATTTGTAAGTGGTTTTAAGGATACACAGATTAATTTGATACAAAACAATAAATTGAGTTAGTTTGAACAAATAAAGATATAGTAAATTCAAACCACGTGATGAGGATGATTCCATCCTTAGTGAAATATTCACCCTCGATCCAGGATCACAATGGCCAATACTGATGAATAAGAAGAAGAGCTATGAATAACAGAGAAAATAATAGTGTATTGCTTTGGGATGCGTGTTACAATGTGTTTAATGAATAGTCACATCCCCTTTATATAGTAAAGGAATCCTACTCTAGATACAATTCTGTAAAAGGTAAAAAATCTTCAGTTTAACTGATTGCAGGACAATGCTTGGTTATTTGACAATGCTCTCCAAAGTTTTTGGGATATGGACCGATCCTGTATTACGACCCCGATATTCTCAAGGGCAGGCGTCATGCCCCAGACTCTAACTCAGTGAGAACCTTGCCTCTATTTTGGTGCCTCATCATCATGTCTTGAGCTTTGTTTACCCTATCAGAAGTTGGGGTGCGCCATGAGCCCAGTTTTACCAGTATACATATAGTCCCCTCGTTTCTAGGAGAGTAAGTTTGATGAGAAACGACATGAGCTCTCCGATTCCTTCCTCAATACGCCGTGACAGAGGCGGCAAGAAACTTAAAACGTCCCATCAGTCATGTCATCATAACTTCAAATGTGTGCTAGCCATCGGTTGGTTGTTCCTAGACGCGAAACGTCGCGAGGCGCCTATAAATATCCCTTTCTTTGTTAATTATTTACTTTACGTCCAAACCTCTACCCTCGTGCTTTTAGAAATTCAGTACCCTCTTTTATACTCTAGCATTTTTACCCCCGTTACTCAAGATTCCTTAGTACGTTGCATGATTTTTACTGATTTTCTACTCAAGCCAACATATCTGAACTTTCAACCTTCAACCTTTCCCTTACCTTTTTCAAGCATTTCCAGGTAACAATGGCCAAAACCTCCAAATCTGTTCCCCAAAAAGATGCTCCTTCTTCTTCGTGGCCGACCATTGAGGTCGAGGAGACCGCCCTTGATGTGGTCATCCTCAAGAAGTCTGCTCCGGGTGCGGGTGCTGGGGAACTGGCACCCGAGCCCCCCTTGAGAATGTTTGTTCTCGGGGGATTTTCGGTCAATGCTGACTTCAAGGTTGAAAAACCTTCTTTTGTTCAAGGCCGGTGCGAGGCGGTGTCTCGGTACGTCTGCTCCATCACTGAGGCCGTTCTCCCTATGGTTCGAAAGGACTGCGGCTGGGCAGATAAGGATGCAGTGATTCCCAAGCGCGATGATGATATCACTACACATGTTGAGGGATATATAAGTGTTTACACTTTTCCCTTTACATTGGGCCCGGTAGACCCGGTCATCTTGGACTTTTGCAAGCGGTACGATGTGCTCGGCCAAATTCACCCATCTCTGTGGAGGATCGTGATCCTCCTCTGATTGTTTGTGAATAAAATTTCTTCTTGCATGTTCACCATCGATCACCTGCTCCACTTATACAATCCCCAAATCTTTCGGGGGGGCTGATAAAGCTTGTACGTCGGGCCAACAAAGCCCTATTCTAAAACATCGACGAGGACCGGGATTGGGGTTGGCAAGGACTCTTTGTCTGGGTAAAGACCTCCGATCTGATACCCACCAAGTGGAGGACATTTCCTGAGAAGTAGAACGTGTAACGTAATTAAACCTCCTTCCTAACATTGATTTTATGTTTCATCTTCCCTTTTCTCACCGGTGTTTGTTGTGGTGCAGCCCCTGCTCGAGTTCCAAACTCTATCCCTCGGCTCAAGGAGTGGATCAATGGCATTTGTTCGCAGATTCCCTATGCCAAATGCTCATGGCGCGAGCTCTCGAAGGGCCGCTAGGAAGCCTGTTCTCATGGTAAGATCTTTCTCTCTGAATAAGCAGTTCTAGACGTTCTTTTTCAGCACTTATGTCCTCATTGACTCTACTCTCTTTTCAAGCTTGCCCAAGGCCATCGAGCTTAGGACCTTGGTAGGGGGTGAGGATCAGCCCGCTGATCCTTCTACTTTGGGGTAGGCCGGAGCCACAACAGGGGAGAAGAAAAGGAAGTGGGCCCCGAGTTCCCCGAGCTCGGAGAAAAAAAAACCGAGAAGGAAGCTGGTTCGTAAGCAAAAGGAAACCTCCAGCTCCCGAGTACTTGACTCGGACTCACTCCTCTGGCTTAGGGACGAGCCCGAGGAGGATGAAATCTTTGCGGCCCATGAGCCGTCTATCCCCGAGGAATGGATGGAAACCGAGGGGGAAACGACGGAAGCTAATCCCCCTTAGGTTCCTGAGGCTGATGCTGAAGTGAGGGCCAAGAACTCTCGAGATGTCGGATCTTCCCCGCCCGGCATTACAGATATTTTAGGATCACCTTTGTTCACAGAATCAATGCTCGATAAAGCCTGAATGATGAAGGAGCGATCTAATTAGGGGGTCCATGGATCGGATGATCCCCTCTGAGGCTTCTTTGACGCTGTAGACTCATCTGCCCCGGAGGACTTCACCGGATTGGGTGATTTAGAGGTGCCGAGGAAAAGTCCATCCTCGAAGGTCGGCGGGCTGAACTCGAACCCGAGGTTGATTAACCGGTTTCTTACTCCGAGCACGGATCCTGGACGGAAGCGATCAATTGTTATCACCATCCCGGAGGACGCTCGGGTTCTTTCCGCCCCCGTCGGGGTAGCTAGCTACCTCCGGTGCCTGGTAACCGATGAGGACTAGGAAAAAATGAACGAGGTAGATGCGCCATGCTTGTTCAACAAAGCATAATAGGCGCTGAACCGGGTAAGGTATTACCAAACCTTTTTATTTTTCAACTTTAGTTCATGATGATTCTAATATACCTTATCATATTTGCAGGGCTCGGTGCTCCACCATGAAACCTTCCTCCGGTACCGGAATGAGCTGATCAAACTCGAGGCCAAAGTCAAAGAGCTTGCTGAGATGAAAGGCATGTATAAGCTTCTCAGCGAGCAACTTGAAGGAGAAGTCAAGAGCTTTCGAGCCGAGTTGGAAGCAGCTCAGAAAGAACATGCCGACCTGGTGGAACAGGTAAAAATATTTTAAGTTAGTGATGACAAGCTAGACACAGTGACTAACAGTCAGAGTCTGCAGGTCCAACAGAAGGTTGACCGGGTCGACCAGCTCCGTGTCGAGATAGACGAGGATAAGGCCATGATCGAAGAGTGGAAAGGCAAAATGGACTGATTGGCCTCGAAAAAGGAGACTGCCCGGGAGCAGGTGGCCTCGATGGAGGCCCAACTTCGAGCGGTGAGGGAGAAAGCTGAAGCCCAGTCCTAAAAAATCTAAGACCTACAGTCTCAAGTCTCAACTGGACTCAGCCATTGCCGCGCGGGATACCCTTGCCAAGGAGCTTGAAGCAGCCAAGTCAGTGGCGGAAACAACCATGGTCGATGCTGAAGAGATAGTGGCCCAGTACAAAGCCGATGCTGAGGCAGCCGAGGACCGCCTGAAAGCCATTGTTGAATATGTGAAGTGGCACTCCCGAAGGGAGGCTCTCAGGTAAGTTCATGCCTGGGGATTCGATTTATTGGCCGAGATGGAATATTCTAAGAGGCTCGAGGCCGAGGCCAAAAAGTTGGTATATCCCAAGGACGAGGAAGACTCCTAGGGTTTGGGCGGATCCGAGGACGGAGAATACCCCGATGGCCCCGGTGATGAGGCGGGTTCCGGCGAAGATTATGCTTCTTAGGTGCCTTGTAGATGTTTCTTCATTTTTGTACTTTTGTATTTTTTGTCGAGGCCGTTTGGCCTTTGTAAAGTTTTACGTATATATACAAGGCTCGTTTTTCCCTTCGACAATTTTCAAGTTTGTTCCTTTTTGTTTTTTCTTTAAGAGTGCAAAGATCTTGAATGCCTCAGCACGCAATAATAAGGTCTTGTTCGGAGGTTCAAACAAGGCTTATTTTCGATGTAATTTTGGTTAAGACTCGCGGGGGCTTGGCATGATCGGAAGCTTTCCCGATATTGCTTACTTGGGATTTTTTAGGTTATAATTTTGTCGAGGGTAGCCTTTGAACCGATTTAGAAATTTTGAAGGCTTTATGTTTAGGTTACGGAGCTCGAACGTCCCCGAGCCGTTCTAGGACGGCCGTAGCCTTATAAGTTCAGGTATTTCCCAATGGGCTTATTACCTCGATCTTTGATACCCTAGCCATCCGGTCTTTCCCAAGATGCCAGTCCCCGAATGGGGATGGCCGTAGCCTTTAAAGTTCGGGCACTGCCTATAGCCCAAGCCGTCCGAGCTTGCCTTGGACGACGGTCCGCGAGTGAGGGTGATCTATTGGATCCGGATAGGGGTGGACCTTGGGCTCAATGTCTTTAAGGAATAGGAATGTAGTAGTTTTTAAGAGACAAAATATTTATCTGCAAGGTAGAAACTTTCTTTCATTTCTGTGCGCAACATACAAGGTTGCAAATGTGTACAAGCTTCGTGCTATGGCTTGAGTGGTCTATGTGGGCACGGTTCATTTGACCGTTTGTCCCTTACAATAAATCCTATCCACCGAGCCCAGATTATTCGAGCACAAAGTTCTTTTCCTTGCTAAATTTATTATCCGAGGGTGATGGCCCCCAGTATTCGAGGCCGATTATAGAGATGGCTCGGATACTGTCAATGTAATCCTCGAATCCAGTCCATAGCTGGTCTTCAATTCTAAGTTAGCACGATCCACTGTTACCTCATTAAAAACCTTGCCGGAAAACCCATTTGGGACAAAATCGGTTCAAGGGAAAAAGAGTGCAACACATACTTTCAGGCCTAAAGGTTGCATCATTCCTTGACTGTTACCTGCAAGTGTTAGTCCAATCTGTAATGTATGAAAAGAAAAGAAATAAATGCGGTCGTACCTTAGCAGTAGTATCGTTTCAAGTGGGTTACGTTCCAGTTGTTCGGTAGTCGCTCACCGTTCATTGCTTCGAGTTTGTATGATCCTTTGCCGGTGATCTCGATAATTTGTTATGGTCCTTCCCAATTCGGTCCCAGCTTCCCTTCATTCAGGTTCCGGGTATTCAGTGTCACCTTTCTCAACACCAAGTTACCGACATTGAAATGTCGAAGGTTGTCTCTTCGATTGTAATACCTCTTGATCCGTTATTTTTGGGCAGCTAACAGGACGAGGATGGCCTCGCGTTTCTCATCTAACAATTTCAGGCTCGTACTCATGGCCTCGTCGTTTGACCCTTCGGTCGCATATCGAAACCTGAGACTTGGTTCTCCTACTTCGACCGGTATTTGGGCTTCGGCGCCGTAGACCAACGAGAACGAGGTGGCCCCAGTGCTGGATTTCGATGTCGTATGGTATGCCCCTAGGACTTCGAGAAAAATTTCCTTTCATTTTCCTTAGGCGTCGGTCAACCTCTTTTTGAGGTTTTGGAGTATGGTTTTGTTAGTGGAAATGCTTGAAAAGGTAAGGGAAAGGTTGAAGGTTGAAAGCTCAGATATGTTGGCTTGAGTAGAAAATGAGTAAAAATCTTGCAACGTACTGAAGAATCTTGAGTAACGGGGGTAAAAGTTCTATAGTATAAAAGTGGGTTTTGAAGTCATAATGACATGATTGATGAGACGTTTCGGGTTTCTTGTCGCCGCTGTCATGGCATATTGAGGAAGGAATCGGAGAGCTCAGGCTGTTTCTCGTGAAACTTAATCTCCGAGAAACTAGGGGACTATCTGTATACGGGTAAAATCGGGCTCATGGCACACCCCAGCTTCCGATAGGGTAAACAAAGCTCGAGACATGATGACGAGGCACCAGAATCGAGGCAAGGGTCTCACCGAGTTAGAGTCTGAGGACATGACGCCTGCCTTCGAGAATATCGGGATTCTAATTCGGGATCGATCCACATCCCAAAAGACTTCGGAGAGTATTGTCAGGCAAACAAGTACGACCAACAGAAAGCCATAATATCCGCGACCGACCGAATGTCACGGCATGGATCTCGACACGTATCGATGGAGAACCGACAATCAGTTAAATATAAGATTTTTTACCTTTTACAGAATTGTATCTAGAGTAGGATTCCCTTACTATGTAAAGGGGGATATGACTATTCATTAAACACATTGTAACACGCATCTCAAAGCAATACACTATTATTTTCTCTGTTATTCATAGCTCTTCTTCTTATTTATCAGTATTGGCCATTGTGAGCTCGGATCGAGGGTGAATATTTCACTAAGGCTGGAAGCATCCTCCTCACGTGGTTTGAATTTACTATATCATTATTTGTTCAATCTAACTCAATTTATTGTTTTGTATCAAATTAATCCGCGTATCCTTAAAAATCAATTACAAATTTAATTGTTATCCGATTTTGAGGATAAATAATTTGTCAAATATAATGTTCGATATCGGGATAAGAATTCAGTATGTTATTATAATAACCATCAGTGCTCATAAGTGCTATCATTTTCTTTTCTTGACTGTTCACGGAGATAAACTAAGAAATGGACTTTGTTAGATAAGACAAGAGAAAATCGGGTAAGAAACAATTATTAAGCCTTAAACTTCATTAAAACCTACTTGGCAACCACTACAAAGTTTTGAAGCTTTAAATTTAAAATGGGGTTTTGATTATTATTTTTTTGAATTAGGTGTTGTCACAAATGATTGAGAATATATTTTGGAGTTTATATCTCAGTTTTGAGGGAGGTTGACGAAGATTAGAGTTAGTTTTGATTTGAATTTCATATTGAAACTCGAAAAGAAAGACATAAATAAATTATTTGTATTTTGTATGTCGGGTATACAAACGACATAAAAAATACATACAACTAGCATATCAAGGTAATATCTAAGTTGTAAGTGGTATGTATTTGACCGAATTATGCACAACAAATAGTTGTATACAAGTGGCATATAAGTTGTGTGTAAGTTATATGTGCAACAAAAATTTGTACCCGAGTTGTATATAAATTGTATGTTTTGATAGAATTTATACATATTTATAAAAAATCTCTATATACTTTTTATAAAGTAATAATTACACTGAGAATCAGTTCGCTGGACCACATAACCCAAATTGGCCCACATTGGAGATCCTTACCCGGTTTAGCCCAATGTACATAATTTGAAAAACAAAAAAAAACTTCATTGGTTAACAAAACTGAAGGGATGCACCTACCTACTCATTCGCTCGGCAAACTTTCCGTCGCATGTAAAAAGGGCAAACGGTTGTGAAAGTAGGAGAGAGCAGTAATAAAATTTGCAATCATTTATTAAAGGAGGTGCTCTTTCAGTGCATGTTTCATGTGCACAATTTCGTCTGCGGCTGTTTTATCTATTTTTGTTATTATCTCTCTTCAGTAACAATCACAAATTTAAATATTGTTGGGTGAGTTAAAATGAAAAATTAAAAACTCCAATTTTGGACTTTTAAAAAGCCTGAAAACTCATAAATGAATTTTCTGATTTGTTGAATCTTTTAGCAAATTGATGATTGGGGTTCGTTAGGGATGTCATTTTAAGGTTATGGTTAAAACTTGAAATTATTTGGTAAAGATTTGAGCTATTTGGTGATGTTTTCGTGAGTTGAAATTCACAAGAGATAGAAACCCAATTTTTGTATATAATATTATACTAAAATTATATAACATTATAATTAGTGTATAATATTATTTAATAATGTATACCGGGTATATAAATACTGTTGCAGAAAAATAATTGGTTATGTGTGTGTATAAGTGTGTACAATTTTATATAATTGTATATATACCAGTATATACGAATATATCTACAAGGTATTTATTTTCCTTTTTGTACAATAATTTTGTATAATCGTGGATATGCAATTGTAGATGACCCTCCTGATGCTTAATTTTACCCTGATAATTGATCCGATTTCACTTGGACGTGCTATTCAATGCCCTCCCACGTCTTCCCGTAACACATGAATCAAGTGCAACGGTATCAGACTTACCTAAGTCAGTGCTGACATATTAACTTTGATGTTTACAACGACCGTTGACTTTGTTAAGTTACTACTTTAACTTCATGTTGGATTAAAACGACCCAAAGATACTCTTAACATGGTGTGATATTATTCGCTTTGGATCAAGCCCGCACGATTTTTCCCAAAAGGTCTCACACCATTAAGAGTATCCAACTCCTTATGAGTAGAATCTTTTTCCTTTCTACTTTCTATGTGGGACTTTGTTCACACACACACAACATTCTTTCCCTTGAACTAAGTTCCACATGACCCATCACCATTTATGGGCTAATTTGGAGATTAATTGTATGCAACCCACATGATCCGAGTATTTATGGTCAGCGAAGCGCAAAGACTGTGTATGCGTCTTCAAAGCTACGGGTAAAAGTCGTAAACCCCACAGACGAGCAAATGCACTAAGCCGGGCCCCCACGCCACACTCCGCCATCTTTATAGTCCCACCAAATCATTGGCGCTACTACTAGTTGTTGGGTTAAAACGACCCAAAGATACTCTTAACATGGTGTGATATTGTCCGCTTTGAGCCAAGCCCGCACATTTTTTCCCAAAAGGTCTCACAACATTAAGAGTATCAACCTCCTTGTAAGTAGAATCTTTTTACTTTCTACTTTTCATGTGAGACTTTGTTCACACACACCCAACAATTGGGTATCAGAGCCTGGTTATTTAATCAGAATTTTTATGGAATGGAGGCAAATATGAGCAAGATGGTATATTTAAATTGGAGCAATTATCATATTTGGAGAAGCAAGATGAGAGACTTGTTGTTCGTAAACAAGATGCATCTACCCATTTTTGGAGCTCATAAGCTCGAGATTATATCTGACGAAGATTGGGATTACGAGCACCAGCAGGTATGTGGATATATACGACAATAGGTTCAAGACAATGTTCGAAACTATATTGTGAATGAGACACATGTGAGATAATTATAGAAAAAGCTAGAGACTCTTTATGCTTCAAAAACTGAGAACAACAAGTTGTTCCTACTAAAGCAATTGATGACCTTTAAATATAAGGAGGGTAGTTCTATCCTTGATCATATAAATATTTTTTAGGGTGTCCTTGATTAGCTCTTTGGAATGGGAGTTAATTTTGATGATGAGATACAAGGACTTTGGCCTTTTCATACTCTGCCAGATTCTTGGGAAATTCTTCGTGTTTCTTTGACAAATTCAGCTCCTGGTGGTAAGGTGACCATGGAATATGCCAAGAGTGGTGTGTTGAACGAGGAAGTAAGGAGAAAATCTCAGGGTTCTACCTCACAAGCAGGTGTTATGGTTACAGAAGACCGGAGGAGAGATAGAACAATAGGTTCGAGGAGCAGAGGTAAAAGAAGAAGTAAGTCAAGGTCCAAATACCATAATAGTACGTACAACCACTGTGGTAAGAATGGACATATCAAAAGATTCTGCCACAAGTTGAAGCAAGACATGAGAAAAGGAAAGAAAGTTGAAAATAACGAGAACAATATTGCTTTTATTGTTCGAGATGACCTTCTTTTTGCTTATGATGAAAACGTCATCAATTTGATATCCCATGCGACGAGCTGGATATTAGAGTTTGGAGCTACCTCACATGTCACACCAAGAAAAACCTTTTTCTCATCTTATACTCCTATTGATTCTGGAGTATTATAGATAGGCAATACCAGTAAAGTTAAGGTGTTGGGTGTTGGCATAGTTTGCTTGAAAACTAATAATGGTTCAACGTTAGTTCTTCAAAATGTCAAGCCTGCTCCAGACTTTTCTTTTAATTTGATCTCCGCAAGAAGATTAGACGATAAAGGTTACCATAATACCCTCTTTAATGTCCAATGGAAGCTCACCAATGGCTCATTAGTAGTGGCTCGAGGAATCAAGTCTTCTCATTTATATGTGACACGGGGCTATATTTTTAATGACTCCATAAATCTGGTGGAAAGTGATACTTTATTAGGATTGTGGCACAGACGACTGAGCCATATGAGCAAGAGAGGGATTACGTGTTTGGCTAAGAAAAAGTTTCTTCCTGGAGTGAAACAAGCAAAGCTGAAAAGGTGTATCCTTTGTTTAGCTGGAAAACATAAAAGAGTTTCCTTTCATAGCTATCCTCCTTCAAGAAAACCCGAAGTATTGGAGCTAGTACACTCTGATTTGTGTGGTCCTTTGAAGGTAAAGTCAAAAGGTGGTGTATTTTTACTTTGTGACCTTCATTGATGATCATTCTCGCAAGCTCTCGGTGTATCCTTTGAAATCCAAAGATCAAGCACTTGGTGTGTTTAAGGAATTTCAGTCCTTAGCTGAGAGACGGACAGGGAAGAAATTAAAATGTATTCGCACTAACAATGGTGGTGAATATTGTGGTCCCTTTGATAGCTATTGCAAAGAACAAGGAATTCGTCATTAGAAAACTCCGCCCAAGATGCCACAATTAAATGGTTTGGGAGAGAGGATGAATAGAGCTCTAGTTGAGAGAGTTAGATGCTTGCTTTCAGAGGCTAAACTTCCAAATACATTTTGGGCGGAAGCACTTAACACTGTTGCTTACATTATCAATTTGTCTCACGCTGTTTCTTTGGATGGTGATGTCCCAAACAAAGTTTGGTTTTCCAAAGATGTTTTTTATGATCACTTGAAAGTTTTTGGGTTTAAATCTTGTGTGCATGTTCCTAAAGATGAGAGATCGAAACTGGATGTCAAAACTAAGCAGTGCATCTTTATCGATTATGGTAAAGATGAGTTTGGGTATCATTTTTATGATCGAGTTGATAATAAACTTATTAGAAGTCGTGATGTTGTATTCTTTGAAGACTAGACTATTAAAGATATTGACAAAGCTGAGAAGATAGATTCTTAGAGTAATGAGAGCTTAGTTGATATTGATCCAGTTTATATTGCTAAGGCACCTATTGCACATGAAGGAACCCAAGACAATAATGTAGATAGTGATCAAGATCAAAATGATCATATGGTTTAGATGTTATGGATGCTCCAGTTGATGACATTGTGGTTGATGAGCAACCAACTCCTGCTCAGGTAACTACTTCGAATGGTCCTAAAACCTCTCTTAGAATATCTACAAAGGAGAAGAAAAAATTCATGTGCTATCCTCCTTATGAGTATGTACTTTTGATTGACATGGGAGAACCTGAGAGTTATGATGAGGCCATGCCCCTACTCACAATGATCAGTGGATAGAAGCCATGAAAAATGAGATTAGGTCACTCTATGAGAATGGAACATATGAGTTAGTGAAATTATCGAAAGGTAAGAGAGCTTCATCAAACAAATAGATATTTAGAGTAAAGCAAGTTCAACATACCTTTGCGCCTAGGTACAAGGCGAGGTTATGTAAAGACCCGGCCAGTCATTTTGACTATTTTAGCCTCAATCCCCTATTTCTTGCCTCTTTTATGTTGTATTATGGTTACATGACTTGCCGGGGGTCTTTGGTTTTTGTTTCCGGTGAGTTTCGAAGTGAGATGGGACATATAGTCCCTAAGTTGGAGCTTTAAGTTGAAAGCATTGACAGTAGTTTGACTTTTATATAGACGACTTCGTAATGAAGTTTTGATGGTTCCAATAGCTGCGTATGGTGATTTTGGACTTAAGAGTGTGTCTTGATGTTGATTTGAACGTCCATAGGTCGTTTCGGCTTGAATTCGCGAAAGTTAGAAAGTTGATGGTTTGAAAGGTTGGAAAGTTTGACTGGAAGTTGAATTTATTGATATCAGGGTCAGATTCCGATTCTGAAAGTTAGAATAGGTCTGTCATGTCATTTATGACTTGTGTGCAAAATTTAAAGTCAATTGGAGTTGTTTTGGTACGAATCGGCATTAGTTTTGGAATTAGGAAGTTCATAGATTCAATAGGTTTGAATTGGGTTGCGATTCATTAAATCGATGTTGTTTGATGTGATTTTTGGACTTGTGTAGGTCCATTATGTGTTATGGAACATGTTAGTATATTCGGGCGGGGCCCCAGGTATGATTCACATTGAATCCGAAACAAGTTTGGACTTGGTGCATTGCTGAAGCACTGTTGCTTCTGATGCAATCGCACCTGCACATTTTGGTTCACAGGTGCAGCACCGCAGAAGCGATTTTGGTCTTGTGCAACAGGGACCGCAGATGCGGTCAATGGCGCGCAGGTGCGCCTCCACAGGCGCAGACTTATCTTTCGCAGAAGTGGAATTTAGGAAGGGCCTTGGGTTGGATTACAGGTGCGGTCGATATCTCCACAGAAGCGCTAAGGGTTCTGCAGGTGCGAGACTTCTGGGCTTAAGTTGGAATCGCACCTGCGATGGTTTTTCCGTAGGTGCGGCATTACAGATGCGACCCCTTGCCCGTAGAAGCGAAATCGCTGGGCAGAAATAGGGATTTTTTGAGAGTTTGATCTCATTTTCATTTTTCGACCTAGAGAGCTCGGTTTGTGGCGATATTTCGAGAGTTATTCAAAGAAATCATTGGGGTAAGTGATTCTAACCCAGTTTTGGCTATATTACACGAATCCATTGTTGTTTTCATCATTTAATTAGTGTTTTGAGTTTGAAATTTGGGAAAACTTTTAGGCTAAAATTTGGAAATTTGAAAGGCGATTTGAGGTAGGATTTGAGTAATTCTTGTATGGTTGGACTAATGGGTATTCTGAGTTTATAATTTTGGTCAGGTTCCGAATCGCAGGCTTGGGTTGACTTTTTGAGTTGAATATTTTGTTTCTTTGTAAAGATTGTAACCTTATAGTTCGAAATAGTATCCTACAGTTTATATTTCTGGTATGAAGTTGTTTTGGATAAATTTGAACCGTTCGGAGTTGGATAATCGAGGGAAAGGCCTACTAGTGGATTGTGTTAGCGTGTTTTGAGGTAAGTGTCTTGCCTAACTTTGTGTGGGGGAATTACCCCTTAGGATTGGTGTTGGTTGTGTTATTTGTGATATGTGAAAGCCATATACACAAGGTGACGAGTGTGTACATGGGCTAAATATTGTAATTGACCAGTTTTAGCTAGGTAGATTCCCTTCATGCCTTTAATTGAGTAACCGTAACATGTTATATCCATCATCATTAGTCTATCTTCACATGCTCTACTTATTTTATCTCTTACTTGTTAATTGCTCTACATGTTTAGTTGAAGTTCTTGTTTCCTATATTCCTTATTCATTATTTAACCATTGAATTCTTGACTTAAAATTGTTATTCTTGGAATGTCTTGTTGTTGAAATTAGTATTGAGTTCTAAAGGTTGTGATTCACATTGAGGCAAAGTGTTAAGTTGTGAAATACTATTCTTTTTGAGTTATTCACTTCCGGTTGTTATTGTTGAGACTCTTGTGTACATTGTGGTTGAGCCATGGGCTATTTATTGTTAAAACATCGTTATTATTGATTTTTTTGGCAAGTTGTGATATTGGGCACTTAAGGTGAAATTTGTGATATGTTGTGATATTGATATGCATGCGGTGGTATAAGATTTTGAGGTTGAAACGCATGCAGTGAGATAAGGTGGGCTTGATACGCGTGTTGCTAGTACGAGAACTACTTGAAGTCACACTGTGTGATAAGGTGGGCTAAAATGCCGGAAGCTATTTTGGGAAAAATGATTTCCAAAACTAAAGTCTAGGCTCCCGCGATGATATAAGGAAAGATTTTGAATTGATTGTGATTTGAGACTACAATGCGGTACCTCGGTAGTGATTCTTGTTGATACTTTTCTATTACTTCACTTGTGTTTTGTTTCTTTGTTCTATGTCATAGCATTCCTTGTTTTCTTCCGTGATGCGTTATTTTCCCTAGTTCAGTATAGCTATTCTCGATGTATTTCTTTATTGTCTTATTTTTATTGTTATCATTATTACACTGTTATATACCTGTTCAGTTTCTTATTTATTCCAGTAGGACCTTGACTTGACCTCGTCACTACTCTACCAAGGTTAGGCTTGGCACTTACTGGGTACCGTTATGGTGTACTCATGCTATGCTTTTGCACATCCTTTTGTGCACATCCAGGTACCTCCTACTAGTCCAGGCACTAGTGAGGCGAGCCAAGTTTCGAAAACTTCAAGGTATATCTGTCGGCGTCTGCAGACCTCGGAGTCACCCTCTATCTAGTTTATTTCATTTCTTATCTTTATATATATACGGATGTATAGGGATATTCCATATATATACAGAGTTTCCCTTATATTAACTGTTAAGTTATAGAGACTTTAATCATTATTCCAGTTATTTTTGCATGAATGTTAGGCTTACCTAGTCTTAGATACTAGGCGCCATCACGACATCCTACGGGGTCGTGACAAGTTTGTATCAGAGCTCTAGGTTCATAGGTATTATGAGTCACAAGCAGGTTTAGTAGAGTCTCGCGTATCGGTACAAAGACGTCTGTACTTATCTTCGGGAGGCTATGGAACTGTTAGGAAAAGTTTCACTTCTTTGATTCTTTATCATGCGAATTTGTTAACTTCGAAATTCTAAATCTCTGTCTTTCTATTCTCTCACAGATGGTGAGGAAACGCAAAACTGGATGTGATGACTAGACACCGACGCCCCCTACTAGAGCCGCGAGAGGTCGGGGCACACGTGGTGCATCCAGACCACCTACCCGAGCTACTATAAAGGAGCCACCAGTAGCTCCAGTTGGAGGGAAGGCACCTGAGACGCCTGCTACTACCCCTGCACTTCAGGAGACTCTCGCTTCCGTTTTTAGCATGTTTGGCACTTTAGCTCAGGCGAGGTTGATTCCACTTGCTCCTGCCACATCTCAAGCTGGGGGAGAAGCCAAGCGGGTCCAGGTTGACCAGGTCCTAAAGGTCATACTAGTGCAGCCGGTTGTTCCAGTTCAGCCCTAGGTTAGGACAACAGTATCTGAGGAGGAGCAGATCAGGCTTGAGAGGTACAAGAAGTACCACCCTCCTACTTTCAACAGCTTAGCTTCGGAGGATGCACAGAGTTTTTTTGAGGAGTACCACCGTATCCTCCATACTATGGGTATTGTGGAGTCGAGTAGGGTTGCATTCACTACGTTCTAGCTTAAGGGAGCGGCTTATTAGTGGTGGCAAGCGTACGAGTTGGGTAGCCCGGCCGAGGCAGCTTCACTCACCTGGGCTTAGTTCTCAGAGATGTTCATGAGAAAGTTTGTTCCCCAGAGTCTTAGGGATGCATGACTCGTAGAGTTTGAGCAGTTGCGCCATGGTGCTATGACTGTATTAGAGTATAATGTCAGATTCAGCGAGTTATCGAGACATGCACCTTCATTAGTTTCCACTTCCAGGGAGCGAGTCCTTCGATTTATTAAAGGGCTCAAACATAGTATTAGATTCAGCATGGCTCGAGAATTGGAGACTGATACCCCATACCAACATGTGGTAGAGATAGCTCAGAGATTGGAGGGTATGTGGGGCTGGGAGAGAGAGGAGAGGGAGGTCAAGAGGCCTCAAGATTCTGGCACATATATTAGTGCCCCTGCCCCAGTTGTAGCTTGTCATGGTAGAGGCTATGTGATCCTTCTTGTTCATTCAGCACTTCCAGCTTCCACCGCTATTTCGGCTACTCCTAGGTCTCAGGTTGCCCATTATGCACTGCCACTGTCTAGTGCACCTCCTGCACGAGGTGCTTTCAGTGGTAAGTCCAACCGACTAAGCCTAAGCCAGTTTCAGCAGACATGCCCTCCGAGAGATTGTATTGAGTGTGGTTATACTCGTCATATGGTGAGGGATTGCCCCAGACTCAGAAGGGAACGTATTCCACAGGGTCCCTAGACTTCTCAGTCCATGGTTACTGCACAAGTTACCACTCCACCTGCATAGCCAGCTAGAGGTAGAGGTCGGGCGGGTAGGGGTCGCCCTAGAGGGGGAGGCTAGGCCAAATGTTATGCTCTTCCGACTAGGATAGAGGCAGTTGCATCCGACTCAGTTATCACATGTATTTTTTCCGGTTTGTCATAGAGATGCATTAGTCTTATTTGATCCAGACTCCACTTATTCCTATGTATCATCTTACTTTGCTCCATATTTAGGGGTGATTCTTTGAGTTCTCCTGTCTATATGTCCACACCAGTGAGAGATTCCATTGTTGTTGACCATTTGTATCGGTCGTGTTTAGTTGTTCTTGGTGGTTTTGAGACTAGAGTTGACCTATTATTGCTCAGTATGGTATATTTTGATATTATTTTAGGCATGGACTGGTTATCACCCTATCATGCTATTCTTGATTGTCACGCCAAGACGGTGACGTTGGCTATGCCAGGTTTTTCGCAGTTAGAGTGGAGGGGTACTTTGGATTATGTTCCTAGTAGGGTGGTGACTTTCCTTAAGGCACAACGGATGGTTGGGAAGGGGTGTGAGGCATATCTAGCCTTTGTGAGAGATGTCAGTGTTGATACCCCTACCGTTGAGTCAATTCCGGTAATGAGGGATTATCTAGATGTATTTCCGGCAGATCTATCGGGTATGCCGCCCAATAGGGCTATTGATTTTTGTATTGATTTATTGCCGGGAACTCAGCCCATTTCTATTCAACCATATTATATGGCCCTAGTAGATTTGAAGGTGTTAAAGGAGTAGTTGCAAGAGTTACTTGATAAGGGTTTCATTCTGCCTAGTGTGTCACTTTGGGGTTCTTCATTCTTGTTTGTAAAGAAGAATGATTGTTCTATGTTCATGTGTATTGATTATTAACAATTGAACAAGGTTACAGTGAAGAACAGGTATCCATTGACACTCATTGATGACCTACTTGATCAGCTACAAGGTGACAGAGTGTTCTCAAAGATTGATTTGCGGTCAGGTTATCATTAGTTGAAGATTCGGTAGCCATATATTCTGAAGACTGCCTTAAGGACTCGGTATGGTCATTACGATTTCCTTGTGATGTCATCTGGGTTGACCAAAGCCCAGAAGCATTCATGCACTTGATGAACAATGTATTCCAGTCTTATCTTGACTCATTCGTTATTGTGTTTATGGATGACATCTTGGTGTACTCCCAGAGCCGGGAGGATCATGAGCAGCACCTGAGGATCGTGCTCCAGACCTTGAGAGAAAAGAAGTTGTATGCAAAGTTTTCAAAGTGTGAATTTTGGCTTGATTGAGTGGCATTTTTGGGTCATGTAGTGTCGAGTGAGGGGATCAAGGGAGATCCGAAGAAGATTGAAGTAGTGCAAAGTTGGCCCAGACCATCTTTAACTACTGAGATCCGGTGTTTTCTTGGTTTGGCAGGGTATTACTGTCGATTCGTAGAGGGTTTATCATCTATTGTTGCACCTATAACCAGATTGACCCAGAAGGGTACTCCGTTCAGGTGGACCGAGGAGTGTGAGGAGAGCTTTCAAAAGCTCAAGACTGCTTTAACTACATCCCTAGTGTTGGTGTTGCCTATAGGTTTGGGGTCTTACACTGCGTACTGTGATACATCACGTGTTAGCCTCGGCGCGGTGTTGATGCAAGACGGTAGGGTGATTGCCTACGTGTTTAGACAGCTAAAGGTGCATGAGAAGAACTATCATGTCCGCGACCTTGAGTTAGCAGCTATTGTTCATGCCTTTAAGATTTGGTGGCACTATTTGTACGGTATCCTTTGTGAGGTCTATATCGACCACCGGAGTCTACAACATCTGTTCAAATAGAAGGATCTTAACTATCGTCAGCGAATATGGTTAGAGTAGCTTAAGGACTATGATATCACCATTCTATATCATCCCGGGAAGGCTAATGTGTTGGCCGATTCCTTGAGTCGAAAGGCGGAGAGCTTGGGCAGTTTGGTATATCTACCGGCAGTAGAGAAGTTATTAGCATTGTATGTTCATGCCTTGGCTAACCAGTTTGTTAGATTGGATGTTTCGGAGCCGAGTCGAGTTTTGGCTTGTGTGGTTTCTCGGTCTTCCCTATATGATCATATCAGAGAGTACCAGTATGACGAGCCCCATTTGCTTGTCCTCAATGACATGGTTCAGCACAGCAATGCCAATGAGGTCACTACTAGGGATGACGATGTGTTACGGATGCAGGGCAGGCTATTCATCTGGGTGCCGCTAAGATGTATTAGGATTTAAGGAAACACTATTGGTGGAGGAGGATGAAGAAATACATAGTGAAGTATGTAGCTCGGTGCCTAAATTGTCAACAGGTGAAGTATGAGCATCAGCGGCTAGGTGGGTTGCTTTAGAGGCTTGAGATTCCCGAGTGGAAATGGAAGCGAGTTACCATGGATTTTGTTGTTAGGCTCCCATGGACTCAGAAGAAGTTTGATGCAGTATGGGTGATTGTGGATAGGTTGACCAAGTCCGCTTATTTCATTCCAGTAGTGACTACTTATTCTTCAGAGCAGCTGGCTCAGGTCTATATTCGTGATATTGTCCAACTTCGTGGCGTGCCGGTATCTATCATCTCTGATCGGGGTATGCAGTTTACATCGCAATTATGGAAGGTCGTACTGTGTGAGTTAGGCACACGGGTTGAGTTAAGTACACTATTCCACTCTCAGACGGACGGATAATTCGAGCGCACTATTCAGATATTGGAGGATATGCTTTCGTGCATGTGTGATGGAGTTTGGGGGTTCCTGGGATCAGTTATTGCGCTTGCGGAGTTTGCCTGCAACAATAACTATCGGTAGAGCATTCAGATGGACCCATATGAGGCCTTGTATGGGAAGCAGTGTCGGTCTCCAGTGGGTTGGTTTGAGCCACACGAGGCTAGGAAGTTTTGCGATGTTGTATTCATGGTTGGGTAGCGGGTCTTACTCCAGGTTTTGCCCATGAAGGGTGTTATGAAGTTCGGGAAGAAGGGCAAGTTGAGCCCTAGGTATATCAGACCTTTTGAGATTCTATAGAGGATTAGAGAGGTGGCCTACAAGCTTGCATTCCCACCTAGTCTAGCTGTAGTTCATCCAGTATTCTAAGTTTCTATGCTCCAGAAGTATCATGGTGATCCATCTTATGTGTAGCATTTCAGCTCAGTCCAGTTGGACAAAGATTTGTCTTATGTTGAGGAGTCAATGGCCATTTTGGATAGGCAGGTCCGAAAGTTAAGGTCGAAGAACATTGCTTCAGTGAAAGTTCAGTGGAGGGGTAAACCAGTCGAGGAGGCGACTTGGGAGACCGAGCATGATATGCGTACCCGTTACCATTATCTTTTCACCACTTCAGGTATGTCTCTATACTCGTTCGAGGATGAACGTTTGTTTTAAGAGGGGGAGGATGTAACGACCCGGCCAGTCATTTTGAGTATTTTATCCCTGATACCCTATTTATTGCCTCCTCTATGTTGTATTATGGTTATGTGACTTGCCGATGGTGTTGTGTTTTAATTTCGGGTGAGTTTCGGAGCGAGATTGGACATATAGTCCCTAAGTTGGAGCTTTAAGTTGAAAGAATTGACCGTAGTTTGACTTTTGTGTAGATGACTACGGAATAGAGTTTTGGCGGTTCCAATAGCTTTGTATGGTGATTTTGGACTTAGGAGCATGCCCAGATATTGATTTGAAGGCCCGTGGGATGTTTCGACTTGAATTGGCAAAAGTTAGAAAGTTGAAGGTTTGAAAGGATGGAAAATTTGATCGGGAGTTGACTTTATTGATATCGGGGTCGGTTTCCAATTCCTGAAGTTGGAATAGGTCTGTCATGTCATTTATGACTTGTGTGCAAAATTTGAAGTCAATCAGAGTTGTTTTGGTATGAATCGGCATTAGTTTTGGAATTCGGAAGTTCATAGTTTCAATAGGTTTTAATTAGGTTGTGATTCATAGAATAGATGTTGGTTTATGTGAATTATGGCCTAGAGTAGGTCCGTTGTGTGTTTTGGAACTTGTTGGTATATTCTGACGAGGTGCTGGGGAGCCCCGGTGTGATTCAGATTGAATCCGGAACAAGTTTGGACTTGGTGCATTGCTGAAGCATTGTTGCTTCTGGTACAATCGCACATGCGCATTTTGGGTCGAAGGTGCGACGCCGTAGAAGAGGCGCTCGAGTCGCAGAATCGATTTTGGTCCTGCCTAGCTAGGACCGCAGATGCGGTCAATGGCGTGCAGGTGCGCCTTTGCAGGCGCAAACTTGTCTTCCGCTGAAGCGGAATTTGGGAAGGGCTTTGGGCTGGACCGCAGGTGCGGTTGATATCTCCGCAGAAGAGCTTGCGCAGAAGGGCTAAGGGTTCCGCAGGTGCGACCCTTTTTGTCTTAAGTTGGAGCCTCACCTGCGATGGTTTGTATGCATGTGCGGCGTCGCAGATGCGACCCCTTGCCCACAAAAGCAAAATCGCTGGGCAAAAACAAGGATTTTTCTAGAGTTTGATCTCGCTTTCATTTTTGGACCTATAGAGCTCGGTTTGTGGCGATTTGTCGAGCGTTTTCAAGGAAATTATTAGTGTAAATGATTCTAACCCGGTTTTGGATATATTACATCAATCCATTTTTGTTTTCTTCATTTAATTAGTGTTTTGAGTTGGAAATTTGAGAAAAATTGTGAAAACTTCTTAGGCTAAAATTTGGGGATTAATTTGAAAGGCGATTTGAGGCCTGATTTGAGTAATTCTTGTATGGTTGGGCTCTTTATCGAATGGGTGTATGGATTTTGTAATTTTGGTCAGATTCCGAGATGCGGGCTTAGGTTGACTTTTTGAGTTGACTCTTTTGTTTCTTTGTAAAGATCGTAACTTTATTGTTCGAAATAGTTTTCTATAGTTTATATTTATGGTATGAAGTTTTTTAGGCTAGATTCGAGTCGTTCGAAGTTGGATAATCGAGGAAAAGGCCCACTACAAAAAAAATTGGAATTAGCTACGAAAGTCGTCGCTAAAACGCTCGTAGCTAGCAGAATTTCTTGATAATCCATTGCTAATCTGTCGCTAAATGAGATTAGCGACTGATTTTTTTATTTAGCTACACAATTTGTCTATCGCTAAAACTTGATTTTTTAGTAGTGGCCTACTAGTGGATTGAGTTAGTGTATTTTGAGGTAAGTGTCTTGCCTAACTTTGTGTGGGGGAATTACCCCTTAGGATTGGTGTTGGTTGTGTTAATTGTGACATGTGAAAGTCGTGTACGTAAGGTGACAAGTGTGTACACGGTCTAAATGTGGAAATTGACTGGTTTTAGCTATGTAGTTTCCTTTCATGCCTTTAATTGAGTTATCGTAACATGTTATATCCATCATCATTAGTCTATCTTCACATGCTCTACTTGTTTTATCTCTTACTTGTTAATTGCTCTACATGTTTAGTTGAAATTCTTATTTCCTCTATTCCTTATTCATTATTTAACCGTTGAATTCATTACTTGAAGTTGTTATTCTTGGAATGTCTTGTTGTTGAAATCGGTATTGAGTTATAAAGGTCGTGATTCACATTGAGGCAAAGTGTTAAGTTGTGAAATACTATTCTTGTTGAGTTACTCACTTTCGGTTGTTATTATTGAAACTCTTGTGTACATTGTGGTTGAGCCATGAGTTATTTATTGTAAAAACATTGTTATTGTTGATTTCTTTGGAAAGTTGTGATATTGGGAACTTGAGGTGCAATTTGTGATGCGTTGTGATATTGATATGCATGCGATGGTATACGATTTTGGGTTTGAAATGCATGCGGTGAGATAAGGTGGGCTTGATACGCATGTTGCTAGTAGGGGAACTACTTGAAGCCACACGATGTGATAAGGTGAGCTAAAACGCGAAAATCTATTTCGGGAAAATTGATTTTCAAAACTAAATGCAAGGCTCCCGTAGTGATATAATGAAATATTATAAATTGATTGTGATTTGAGACTACGAGGCGGTACCTCGGTAGCAATTCTTGTTGATACTTTTCTATTACTTCACTTATGTTTTGTTGCTTTGTTCCATTTCATAGCATTCCTTGTTTTCTTTCGTGATGCATTATTTGCTCTAGTTCAGTGTAGCTATTCTCGGTGTATTTTTTTATTGTCTCATTTCTATTGTTATCATTATTACACTGTTATATACCCGTTCAGTTTCGTTTTTATTCCAGTAGGGTCTTGACCTGATCTCGTCACTACTCTACCGAGGTTAGGCTTAACACTTACTAGGTACCGTTGTGGTGTACTCATGCTACGCTTCTGCACATCTTTTTGTGCAGATCCAGGAACCTCCTGCCAGTCCAGGCACTAGTGAGGAAAGCCCAATTTCGAAGATTTCAAGGTATACCTGCAGGTGTCCGCAGGCCTCGGAGTCACCCTCTATCTAGTTTATTTCATTTCTTATCTTTCTATAGATACGAATGTATATGGATGTTCAGTACTATCTTGTAGAGCTTGTGACTTATATCCACCAGATTTTGGGGAGTTATTTATGTTGAGTTATAGAGTTTCCCTTATATTAACTGTTGAATTATTGAGACTTCAATCATTATTCCAGTTATTTATGCATGAATGTTAGGCTTACCTAGTCTTAGATACTAGGTTCCATCACGACATCCTACGGAGGAAAATTGAGGTCGTGACAGGTTAATTGTTAAAGGTTTTGACCAGAAGAAGGGAGTTGACTTTGATGAAATTTTCTCCCTTGTTGTGAATATATCTTCTATTCGTATGGTTCTAGGCTTAGCCTCGAGTCTAAATTTAGAGGTTGAGAAGATACACATTGATGACAATCCTTCGGATATGCTGACAAAAGCGGTAGTTGCAGATAAGCATGTGTTTTGCAGAAAATTGGCAGACATGAAGCCTGTCAGTAGTTCCCCTACATAAAGACATATTTGGCCCCTCGGCTGGAGGGCGAGTTTTTTGGGCCCATGCCCATGTTGTCCAGTCAATGGCCTAATCATATTCTCTTTTGATTTCCATTCCTATTCGGAATTGGATTCGATTTTTATTCCTATTTAGAGTTGGTTTTAGCTTTAAAAGAAAGCACCATTCATTATCTATATATAAGACAACCTTGGAGATTTGTTCTATGCTCATTAGTACAAGGCTTTGAAAGACTTTAGTACATAAGAGTAGTTTTTGAGAGAGCTTTCATCAAGAGAGAAGAGAGAAGAAGAAAAAGTGTTTGTTTTGCTACAGATTTTTGTTCCGACCAAGCAACTTAAAATTATGTTTTTTGATTCGTTTACTGTTGGATCGGGCTGCCATTTTGATTGAGTGTTCGTAATATTTTTCTCTTTAATTTGAACGGTGAAGATCAGATTTAGAGGCCCGTAGCACCAGATTTCGAGCCCCGAACAACAGCTCTGTTTTGTGACTTCTCTTCTCTCTTATATAAACTATAAATCTCTCATTCTCATTCAGCAGCATCCACAATGTAGTTATAAGGGATTTGAGAGTCTTGTTTAGGTAGAGAACTTTACGGGACAAGTGTTAGTGTGTCACTTGTGTTTGCCTCGTCGTGAGGTTGTTCTCTCGATATTTTGTATTCTCTTTTATATAGTGGATTGCTCATCTCTGCCGTAGACATAGGTCAATTAACTGAACCACATTAAATGTTTGTGTCTCTTTTTGGTATATTTCTCTTTTATTAATTGATTTATCATCATTCAAGGTTTGATTTACTAGCTTTTGCATGACACCTGATTTTTTCCGGTCCTAACACTTCATAGATTTGTATGTGTTTTTGTAATCGGAAGCTATGCAATTTGGACTTCCATTGCTGGGACCAGGTACTCCATTGAATAGAGGCGGATGTAGTGTACTACTTACGGGTTCAACTGAACTATAACTTTTGACGCGGAGTAAAAATTTATATGTAAAAATTTCATTAAAATTGCAAAAATAGTAGATGTGAACTCATAACTTTAAAAATATAATGGGTTCAATGTTAAAAACATTAAAATTGAACTCATAAGATTTAAATCTTGGATCCGCCTCTGTCGTTGAACAAATTAGGAAGAGAAGTGCTACGGTTTTGATGAGCCAAATCTGGAAATGGTGTGTCACTGTTCTGAAAAGCTCTACAATGTTGTCAATATGGGTGATGGCAATGTTTCCTCATTCAAGAGTTATACCATGATTTCTCTTTCATACTTATTAATTCTTTTGCCGAATGTTTGTCTATATTTTTATCATCCTTAGGGTTATTTTTCGAACTTTTGGTCATTGTGCCTATGCGAATGCCTATAAATAAGAGCCCAGTGTTCCTTCTATATCAGGATTGGGCCTTGGAGTTAATCTTTCTAAAAATCTAGACTAGCTTGGTAACTTCGCGTTATTTAATCTACTTTAATTTAGTTGTTATTTTTGTTCTGTGTTGTTTATTGAAGGAGAATGGGTGTGGAAAGAAAGAATCTCCAGTTGAATATTTGTATATATTTAATGTATGTGAAGCTTCGGCTTTGCATTTTCTGTTGCTTTTGTGTGAAAACAGTAGGTGATTGTGTGTAAAAGAAATTGTTTTTTTCTAGACCTTAGGCCTATTATTTTTGGATTATAGATTTGCAAAGTTATAACTGTGTCACCAGGTTGTAATGTATGTGTATGAGTAGTTGATGTTGGGCATATTTCGATATATGTTGATATTACTTTACCTATGTTTTAACCGCTTTTTGATGCTATTTGAGCTTTAAAATACCCAACATAGTTTAATTATTAGTTTTATGACTAATTGAATTGTGTGTGATGATTTAGGGTGTTTGGAGTGCAAAACTATGAAGAAAAGGTGCTCTAGGTAGAGGAAGAGGGGTTGGATGCGTCGCATCCAATCTAAAAAAAATCAGATTTTGTGCACCCTTAGCAGTGAAGTCGGCCCATAGCATCCGCACCACCACCCCAAAGCTGGGAAGTCGAGGACGAGGTGGATGCGACGCATCCACTCTAGCATGCAAAGTTGAGAAGTGGAGGACGAGGTGGATGCGACGCATCCACTCCAGCATCAATCCCTGAAGCTGATTTAGATTAGGAATAGGAGAACTTTGGCCCACGACTTTTGTACGCAATATATAAGCTAAAAACGCCTCTTTTAGGGCATCTAACACATTGGGAGGAGGAGAAAAGCCACAAAAAAGCTGGGAAACCACTGAATTCATCTTGAGTTCTTATTTTTCTTTCTTTTATTAATTCTTATGCACTCTTGTGAATTTTTTTGATGATTGCATGAACATGAGTGGCTAAGAACCCTATTGTTCTAGGGTCATGGGTATACATGAATATTGATGTTCGAAATTTAATTTGACGAAGTTGATTTTATTAGATTGGGTTGTTTATTTAATTCTGTTTTTAATTAATTTGCTGAGTAGCTAACAGTAAATTACTATCTACGAATTTAGAGTTGAACTCGAAAGTGGGAAGTCTAGATTGCATATAGAATTAAATAGAGCAAGTTCGTAAACCCGGGCATCGGGGAACAGATTCGCAATTAGGATAGAAATATACCTAATTGTCTTGTTCGGTTGAAATACAGGAAGTGTAAATGCATTCTTGTTAATATTAATTCCATAGACATATAGGCATTAAGTTAGCTTGAATAGGCGAGTAAGAACTCGACAGATTTTTATGAGTAATATCAACCCTGTCAATCAACAATCCAGATAAATTAATTAGTTATTTTAAGCTAAGAATGCAACATGATTGTTAGATAACCCGTGACCCTGGAATATTATCTCCCATTTATTATTATTTAAAACTATTTAAATGTTGTATTGAATTCTAGTATTTCAATAATTGATAGTTTTTAGGTAGTAAATTAGACAATTATCTATTTTATGAGAAATCACTGGAATCGATAAGCTATTTGAGTTTAAATTAGTCAAAAGGTAATCATAAGTCTTCGTGGGAACGATACTTTATTCACTATTCTATTACTTGACGACCACGTATACTTGCGTGAGTGTGTTTGGTCGTAACAAGTTTTTGGCACCGTTGCCGGGGACTTAAAAATTAACTATTTTTCTACATTAGACTTTTACTTTTATCTTTTCAAAAAAAAAAATTCCTTCTCTTTTTGTAAATATTTTATTTTTATAACTATTTGATTTTTCTCTTAGTGTGTTTCTAGTTCTTTCACCATGACATCTGCGGATGAAATATATGGAGGTAAGGTTATTGATGAAGACTCTTGGTTGACGGAAGACTTATATGGCCCGTCATTTTGGGCTTGTCATGACCTGAACTCTTGGAAATCTGAATTTCAATATGGGAGTAAGGGCCGGTATTGGGACGAATATTCTCGATTAAGGGAATATGCGGAACGACGTTGTCTTCTGATAACGTTGGTGAATGATTAGTCTAAGGAGAGAGATGATCTTGCACATAAAATTGATAATTTTGGCTTGGCTGTGCATAACTTGGATGCAAATTTGAATGAAAAGGTTGATGCGTGTAACGCCCAACAATTTAATGATGAGTTGTGTGAAGCTGAAAAAAATCTTCTAGACCAAATTGAGGAGCTAAAACGAGAATACCAATCATTAGACCATGTTTTTCTTGAGGATGCCAATGTTGAGAAAAATACTCTAGAGTCATATGAGGGAATAGATAACATTACTTTGGGAGACTTGAGTGTGTGTATATATGGGGATGTAAATAGTAGTACAATTCATGAGTTAAGGCGCATTAGACCTCATTTCAATCATTTTTTCACATTGTGTTTAGATAGTAAGATAATAATCGAGCCATCTGAGCCAATGAGGGGGTCAAAGGGTGAGGATGAGAGTGCCTATATTTTTGAATTTGTTGTGCCAAAAAGCAAAAATTACATTCCTCATCTAAAGGCTGAAAAGTGAAAAGTAAAAAATTTATTACTTGGCCTGGTTATCGTTGTAGCCCCACCACTGGAGCATAGTCGCAGACTGGATACCATGTTAGGGGCTCAATTCATAAGTTCGAGGTGGAGGCAAAAAAGCGGTTCACGTCGTGCCGCTACATTAAATTAGGCACTTGTTGGGAGGCAACCCAGCTTTACTGCTTTATTTATTTTTGTTTATTTTATTATTTTTATAGTGTTGTTTTGTTTTGTAGGATTATGAGCATAGAAAGAAAAGTCACTGAAAGCATGCAAAAGCGAGCCAGATGGTTGGAACTAGTGTGAGGTACCCGCACAAAGGACCATCCATGGGAGAAGTCTGAGTACCCCGTGAGCTGCTATTGCTTCGACCTTTGGTCTTTCAGAAAATTTCTTGTCCACCCTTGTTATTTTTACTTTATTTGTGCATTGAGGACACTGCACTCTTTTAAGTGTGGGGTGGAAGATTCTCTATTCTTTCTATAGTATTATATTAGTATATTGTTAGTTTCTTATCTTTTTATTGTTAGCTAACTTCTTATTTTTAATAGCATAGTTAGTAAAATTAATGGTGTAGTATAGTAGTAGTAGTAATTAAAAATAAAACAGAAAAAAATTGAGAAAAAATTGAAATTTTCTTTTTGGACTTTTCCTGACGATGGATCTGTTGGACAATTTTCTTGAGGGATTAAAGTCCAATTAAAAATACCAAAAAAGATTTTCTTTTATTTTTTTAGGTAGATAGGTAGTATCTCTTAGTTTTCTTTCGACATCGGTTCTTTTCCAAGGGTGTAGCTTGAACCGAAAATTTTAGTTTAGTTTTTTTTTAGGAGTAGGATAAGGGAGAAAACCAAGATTGCTCTGAGGTACCTGTTGACATGTTTGGTGTTGGCAAGTTAAGTTAGGGCATGCGCTCTGTCTTCCTGCATATATGATTTGAATTGTAATGCCCAAGTAAATTAAGTAGCCTACTCTTTGATGCTTTTTTCTCAGTTGATGGACTTGTATGCCACCCAGTGCAGTGTTGCTTAAAACATTCTCAACTTGATATGCTTGCTTGACCTGAGAGTCACACAGAACCGTCTTGAGTGAGTCAAGTGTCATGTGTGTGTAAGGATTGTTGATATTTTATGCTATATTGTGTAGTCTAGAACCTGCCCTGTGTGTTAATCAATGCGAAATCATTAAGTTGTGCTAGTCTAGGAGATGACGTAGGCGTTTCTTGCTTGACCATAAAGGTGTTTGTCACTAACAAATAGAATTTTCCCGTTGCTATCCCCTTTGAGCCTATAGACCATTTCCTTGGCACCCACATTACAAGCCGTACTCCTACTTTGTTCTTAATGTGAGATTGTTGAACCTTTACCTCCTAAGGCACTTAGTCGCTAGAAGAAGTAAGGTGAGAGATTGGGAAGTGGCTTTCGAGTGGAACCATGGAAGGGCCCTTAAGCTGCACTAAAATTATGAATAAAGGTCACTAGCTTATGAACTTCAATGTATGGATTGTGTTAAAAAAAAGGAATTTTTTTGCAAGAAAGAGCAAACAAAAGTTCAAATAATGTAAAAAGACACACCTCCTAATCCTTCTCACTCGTGCTAGTGAAACCATAGAGGTGCTTGATGGAAAAGAGGGCTATGTTAGTTATGGTGTATGACAAGTGAATGGGTTGCGAAGCAATTGCGCTTGAATTGTGAGTGTAGTGTATTAAAGTACTTAGGAGGGTTAGTCACTATTGCTATATGTATCCTACCCGTCCCTTAGCCTACATTACAACCTTAAAGTCCTAATTGATCCTAGATTTACCTAGCTTAAATTAGTAGAGATGTACACTACGGGCAAGCTTATGGTATGACCACGGGATGTACATGAATTCTTTGTGAGAGTGAGTGAATGTTGTTCAATTGTGTGATGTCCTTAATTTATGTTCAATGACATATTTAAATTTGTGGACTACTTTGATATTCACTCTTTTGCTTGTGGTGAGGGCACTTGATCTCATGACGGATTGGTGATATTATACACTTTCTTGTGTTGGGTGAGTGCGTGAGTTGAGGATGCTTAGTGGTAACGAGTCATCTCTTGAGGTAAGGTGGTTGTGGAGAGGTTTCTTGAGTTGGTTGAAAAATATTGAGTATACTTGGGCTATTTAAAAACGGGAAGAATGTGAAATTTGTGTGTTCATGCTTAATTGCCGACATCGATCATAGTCAAAAGGTAGGGTGTTTGATTGAGTTAATTGTAAGGTCCTCTTTCATAGTGCTAAGTACGTTTTGGGGGTGCTAATATAGTTCCATTGCTCGAGGACGAGCAAGAGTCTAAGTGTGGGGTGTTGATAATCGGCTTAATGTATGCATATTTTGATATATACCGCCTCACATTTTGATCATGTCTCGACGATTTGAGATGTTTAATATGATTATTTGTGCTAAATTTTGGTATTTCTATGTGTAGGGATCATTCGGATGTAATTTGGGACGAAAGGACGCGAATTGGAGTGAAATCGGGACAAAAAGGCAAAAAGTGAAATTTGAGGGCCACAGCCAGCGTGGGGCGCTGGCTGTGGCGCAATTTACAGCAGCTAAAATATTTGAGCGTCAGGGCCAGCGCCCCACGCTGCCCTGGGCGCTCAAAAATGTGAACATGTCCTATTTTGATCGGGACTCGGTTATTTCGACCCCAAGACGCCCCCAACTCTTATAAAAGCTAACCTAAACCTATTTTAAAAGGAGGAGGATGTTTTTGAGAGAAAAACACAAGCACCGAGCCGTCGTGGAGGCCGGAATTCATCAAGTTCCATCTTTCTCCCACCAAACTTAGTAATTTTTATGTTTCTTTGTATGATTTGTTGTTTGGATACCATGTCTATGTGGAGCTAAACTTCACGTTCTAGGGTTATGGTTCTTTCATGACTATTGTTATTCGGATATTGATTTTGCCTTCTTGATTTGTCATATTAGTTTATTTATTCAATCTTACGCTTAATTATTTAATTGCTTGATCACCAATTGAATATTATCTACGAATCTAGAATTGAACTCGAAAGTGAAAATTCTATATTGCATATAGGATTGAGTAGAGCAAGTTCTTGAACTCGGGCATCGGGGAACGGATTTGTGGTTAGGATAGACATATACCTAATTGCCTTGCTTGGTTGATTTACAGGAATTATAAATGCGTTCTTGTTGATTCTAACTCCATAGACATATAGGCGTTAGGTTAGCTTGAATAGGCGAGCAAGAACTCGACAGATTCTTATGAGCAATATTAACCCTGTCTGTCAATAAGCTAGATAAATTAGTCGGTCAATTCAATTAAAAAATACAATAGGATTGTTAGATAGCCCATAACCCTAGATCATTTTCATTACATTGATATCATAAAAATCTGCTCTTTCTCTGTTCAAAGTTCATTATTTATATATTTTTTATTTAATTAGTTTAGAATAAAATATTTTTAGGTTTAATTCTTGTTTAGATAATTAGGATAGTCTAATTTAGTTAATAGTTAATCACAAGTCCTTGTGGGTTCGACATCCGACTTTTAGTCAATTTATTACTTGACGACCGCGTATACTTGCGTGTGCGTTTGGCGCCAAAAACTTGTTGCGACCAAACACACTCACGCAAGTATATGTGGTCGCCAAGTAATAGAGTAGTGAATAAAGTATCATTCTCACAAGGACTTGTGATTAACTATTAACTAAATTAGACTATCCTAATTATCTAAACAAGAATTAAACCTAAAATTATTTTATTCTAAACTAATTAAATAAAAAAATATAAATAATGAACTTTGAACAGAGAAAGAGCAGATTTTTATGATATCAATGTAATGAAAACGATCTAGGGTTATGGGCTATCTAACAATCCTATTGTATTCTTTAATTGAATTGACCGACTAATTTATCTAGCTTATTGGTTGACAGGGTTAATATTGCTCATAAGAATCTGTCGAGTTCCTGCTCGCCTATTCAAGCTAACCTAACGCCTATATGTCTATGGAGTTAGAATCAACAAGAACGCATTTATAATTCCTGTAAATCAACCAAGCAAGGCAATTAGGTATATGTCTATCCTAACCACAAATCCGTTTCCCGATGCCCGAGTTCAAGAACTTGCTCTACTCAATCCTATATGCAATATAGAATTCCCACTTTCGAGTTCAATTCTAGATTCGTAGATAATATTCAATTGGTGATCAAACAATTAAATAATTAAGCGTAAGATTGAATAAATAAACTAATATGATAAATCAAGAAGGCAAAATCAATATCCAAATAACAATAGTCATGAAAGAACCACAACCCTAGAACGTGAAGTTTAGCTCCACATAGACATGGTAGCCAAACAACAAATCATACAAAGAAACATAAAAATTACTAAGTTTAGTGGGAGAAAGATGAAACTTGATGAATTCCGGCCTCCACGACGGCTCTGTGCTTGTGTTTTTCTCTCAAAAACATCCTCCTCCTTTTAAAATAGGTTTAGGTTAGCTTTTATATGAGTTGGGGGCGTCTTGGGGTCGAAATAACCGAGTCCCGATCGAAATAGGACATGTTCACATTTTTGAGCGCCCAGGGCAGCGTGGGGCGTTGGCCCTGGCGCTCAAATATTTTAGCTGCTATAAATTGCGCTACAGCCAGCGCCCCGCGCTGGCTGTGGCCCTCAAATTTCACTTTTTGCCTTTTTGTCTCAATTTCGCTCCAATTCACGTCCTTTCGTCCCAAATTGCATCCGAATGATCCCTACACATAAAAATACTAAAATTTAGCACAAATAATCATATTAAACATCTCAAATCGTCGAGACATGAGCAAAATGTGAGGCGGTATATATCAAAATATGCATACATTAAGCCGATTATCAGTCGTACTTATGTGTAATTATCTCTTTTATAAATAAGTAAATCTAGCTAAACTAGGTAAATATTACCTTAATTATATATTTATGGAAAAAAGTCCCGAAAAATATACGTCCTCGAATGTATTTTTTTTAGGGCTTGAAACATTTTTCTTAGGCCTCTTGCCACCCTTGCAAAGTTCCTTGGGGACTCAAAATTTGATAGCTGCGTTTATTTTCAGCAACAATATTCTCATGTATACGAGAATTAAGTTGCTAAATACAGCTTGCAACCTCCAATAATGTCTTGTCTAGCTGTTTCCTAAAATACTACTTCCTCCGTTTCAATTTACGTGAATCTATTTCTTTTTTAGTCCGTGCCAAAAAAAATGACTTCTTTACTTTTTTGAAAACAATTTATCTTTATACAAAGATTTATAACCACACAAAATATATGTGCCTCATTTTACACCACAAGTTCAAAAGTCGTGTCAAGTAAAATGAATTAAAAACGGAGGAGTACGTACATAACGAGCCTTTGCATAAATTGAGTGAGGACTTTTCAACTTGATTTTTAGAATACCATTATCGTGCAGATAAGAGGAGGTCGCAAGATAAACGATATGACGACAGAAATTAAACTGCTAGTACTTATGTTCAAACACATCACTACTACACTTAAAAGTGTCTTTTCAGCACTTTAATTTAAGCTCCAATTTGGCCATAAATTTTGGCTTCAGTTTTTTTTTAAAAAAAAATTAAAAACATTATTTATTTATAAAATATGATCATGTTTTGGGGAAAAAAAATAAAAAATTTCCAAGTTATCAAAAACTGGTTTGGAGCAGTTTTTGGGTGAAAATTTTCTCCAACTCTCAAAACTTCAACTTAATTTATTCAAATAAAATACATGTCCAAACATAATTTTAACTTTCAAAAATTATTTTTCAACATAACTTTTTTAAGTTTCAATCAAATCTATGTTCAAAAGCATAAGGCAAGCCGGATCTAATTAGAGAAGAGACTAAGAATAACTGCAGCATTATATTATTCTTTCAACCAACAGTTAACCATTCTCATTTAGGGGATATCCATTGGAGCTCAACGCCATACTGCCAAGCATTGATAGAGTCTCCTGCCTTCAAATCCACCACAGAAGTATACGCTGTACAGCCACCAACCCTAACCCTAATTCTATGAGAAGCCTTTGACGCCACCTTCAGGTAACTGCAGCATACTGTATCTCTACAACCCTTAATTTCATTCTCAAACTTCCTGCAAGGGCTGTTTAAAGAGCAGTTCAATGGGGATAAGAGAATTCTCTCTGAGCAGTTAAGTAACATAACAGTATTCCGCGACGATATATTGAAGGGAGAGTTCTCATCAATTCTTAAGCCGCCTACTGAAAGATCAAAAGAGTGGCAAGTGTCTTTCTGCATGAGAGGAGAACTAATAACAAGTCTAGATGCATTTGGGTTTATGCTGAGGATTTTGTAGTAAATTCCTTCAGCGGACAAGAACTCTAAGATACCATTTTTGCAGTGAATTCTGTAGCTTGGATTCCCACATTCATCACTAGTACTAAGAGGGTATGGCACATCCATATTGCCACATTTTGGACATTCAGGAACTGCTGACACCCAAGTTAACGAAAAGAGAAAAACGAAAATCAGAACTTCCATAGTTAAATCTTTTCAATGTTTAGACGAAGCAAGAATAGCTGCCGTTTCTACTTCTATTTATACAGATTTATATGCTAACTACTTGTTAGGCAAAAGAGTATTTAACTGCAATTTGTTGAGTGCATTATCGTCTCACAGGGGAGACGCGACGCCAACCCCCAATTGTCTTAGGTCGTAGCGTTCATGATCAGATTTTAATATTCTATTTGGACCATGATAATAAGGTACAATAGCCTCACAGACACTTGTATTTGTTCGCGTTTTTCATTCTGATCTTTGTGTTCAACGTAGTTTCATTCATATACCTGAACTCAGTCAAAACATGTGTGTTATGTGTCATTTTTCTTGCTGAGTCAGAAAAATGAGTGGATGTATTAATTTTGATTTAAAAATATTTTTTAAAAAAACATAAAAAGAGAAAGAGCAAAATAATAAAAAGAGTAAAATAATTGCCCAATCCCCTTCGCAGCCCCTTCCTTGTCCGCCGTTTTCCCATCTTCTCCTCCCCCTCCTTCGTATAGTAACCCCCCCCCCCCCCAAAAAAAAAGCAAAATTGAAAGTATAGTATAAGGAGAGAAATTTTCTTTTTGGGCAACTAAATAAACAAATCTATTAATGGGTTAGATTTTCTAAAGATTTCAAGAAGCCATGAAAATGTGAAGTAATTTTTCTAGTGATTTTTTTTTACGACCGTGACCTGATGTCCATGGTAGTCATGTATTTTCCAAAGGAGTTTGCTCGTTGGTTATTGTCCTTTTTTGTGTCTCTATTCTTGAGAGTTACTTTGTTGAAGCCTGTAAATTTCGACATTACTATGGTGATATAAATTTTATCTGAAATAGTGATAGTAAGGAGATGAAGCAAGATAAAAAAAATTTTGTATGAAAATTAAAGAGTTTTATATATGAGTTGGGGTTTAAGATTGTGCTTAGGAAGAAGGAAAGAGAGCAAAACGGTGGAGGCGACCTTGAGATTTTCCGATTGTTTCGGGTGATAAGGGTTGCGGACATCATAGGAAGATGGGGATAAAATTGGAATATTTTAAAAAAAGTGATATTTAAATAAATATAGATGTGGCATTAATTTATCTGATGTGGACATGAAATTTTCTCCACATCAGGTGAGTGAGCAACACCTAATGCCGGAGGGGTTTAAAATACGTATTTTTACTGAGTTCAAGTGTCTGAATGAAACTTCGTTGAATACTGGGACCGAAATAACAAACACGAACAAGTATATACGTCTATCAAGCTATTATGCCTGATAATAATACATAAACTTATTAGCTGTTCCTAGTACCAAAGCACTAATGCTTCTAAGTTCATCTCCTTCCATTATTTTACGTACAAGCTATGTTACACATGCATGTTGTAGTATTTTAACGTCCACATAATCTGAATTTAGACTTAAAATCATATCCTTGACTGACTTTCTCTATCGATAGAAATTAGGAGTCCACCAAACAGTATAGAGAATCAGGTTCTCTATTTGTTCCCGCTGTAAATAGATAGAAAGTAAAAGACACGCGATATTTACGTGAAAACGTACTTACTCAAGGGATTAAAAACTACAACCTACCCTAGTAGGATTTCAACTCAACTAAACTGAGCAACTTCAGATTATAACCTATTGCAATCTAGGAATTAAACGCTTAATCCCTCACCCCTTACAATAACTCTATTGCAAGTTCTTTGTAATAACCTAATTACAAAGAAAATATACTTTGACTAACTCTAGTCAACAAAACCAAAACAATAATAGTTGAATATTTTTCTATGAAAGTACTCCTCGAAAGCTGTGTAGGATTACAAGTAAAGAACAAAAGACAAAGACATAATAAACTTAAGGACTTAAGACATCTTTGGTGTTGGGATCTGGTCCTTGTGTTTGTAGCAGCTTTGTTCTTGAATGCTTCTAGAGAACAGTGGAAGCTACCACTTGAGAGAGTGTTATTTTTAGATTTGCAAATGCTACGTCAAACCTTGTATCATGTTGTTTATATATTCGAGCGCACATATGAATAGATAGGGACAATACATCTTTTGGTTTGGTCTCTAGCAGTAGCGACTGTGCCGCTGCACTGCTGTCAGCCGGTACAATAAGATAACTTTTACAACTGTAGAGTTGACTGTACGACGACTGAGAAACTGATCACATCTGGTTCCTAGCGAACATTTGGCCAGGCATCAAGACATGAAGAAACATATCGTAATAAGTCCAAAGGAACTGATCACATCTGGTTCCTACCTGGTTCCTCGAGAAAGTTTGACAATTCATCAAAACCCATAATAGCATAACCTATCTTCTATAAACAAATCTCTATGGTAAGTGTTGGCCCAAGTGAAGTTTGTTTTAATGATTGACAAAGGAACTCAAGCATGAACCAGGTCCATACACAGTATACACAAACACGGGCAGATTCAAGTACAAGGCATGCACGTGAAGAATATACGCTTAAGTGGTTATATCTGATATCTCCTGAATAAAAAAGTTGCATAATTGATAAGGAGAGGGACTCCTTACTCGAGAGAACTCTATCCTAGATAAGGGAGGAGTTAGAAGTTGAAGATAACTAAAACTCATCTACCATGGAAGAGTATAGAATTAGAACTCTAGTTATTTCCTATTCTACTAACTCTATATATTACAAGATGTTCTCATTTTACAGGTACGAACAAACACTGAAGTTAAACGTGAGTTGAGAGCAAAATAGCAAGGCATTTTGCAAGCAATTCTTGTGTGATTCAAGTGTGTGAACTTGAAGCTACATGAACCAGATAGAAGAACCAGTTCATAGTATCTGTCTTTTATTCTAGTTTCATTGTAGTAAGTGTTTCAAGTTGTACCTTTCGGCTTTATCTAGAAGGAATTGTATTAGGTATTCTAAGTGTTGTATTCAAGTTAGAGTTAACTTGAAGTTGTCGCAACAGTTAGAGGAAGGTTTCCACAACAGGATTAGAGGTAATTCTTCGGTTTACAAAGAGTTTTGTAAATATTGTTTTTGGCTTAGTGATTTAGTGAAGTGTTGGAAAAACTCCTACTGAGTAGTAGGTCGTGATATTTTTACCTTTTGAGCCGGGTGTTTTCTACGTAAAAATACTTGTGTGCTACTTTCCGCATTTACTATTTCTGCAACAGTAGTATAAGGAACACATAGAAGAACCAGGTCCTTCTATAGTTAGTGCACGCGAAATATTGTGCACCACACAAATCCCCCCCCCCCCCATGTGGAATTGAAGTATAAAACATCAATTGGTATCAGAGCAGGTTATCCTTGACAAGGCTAACACCTTAGGAGAAGATCAAGATGAGTGCACCACCTGGAAACTGGGAAGGGCAATCCACTACTAGGCCGCCACTCTTTAATGGCCAGTACTACTCTTGGTGGAAAACAGGATGAGAGATCACATTATAGGAGAGGACTAAGAGCTATGAGACATTGTCACTGATGGTCCACTAGCTACCTTGAAGAAAAAGCTGAAGGAGTAGATGTGCCAAAGACAAGAGCGGACTGCACTACTGAGGACTTGAAGAAGTGGGAGAAGAAGGCTATACCCAAGAAATGGCTTGTTTGTGGACTTGGTTCAGGTGAGTACAACAGAATCCAAAGTTGTACCACTGCTAAGCAAATTTGGGACACACTGCAAGTGGCTCACGAAGGAAAACCTCAAGTGAAGAGATCCAGAGGAACTCTACTATACTCTCAGTATGAGAACTTTGCTATGAAGGAAGGAGAAATCATTCAAGAAATATATACAAGGTTCATTACACTGACAAATGAGCTAAAATCTCTTGGAAGGATTATTCCTGAAGAAGATAGAGTCGAGAAGATACTAACTAGGGTTTTGCCTATCACTTGGGAGAGTTAAATCACTACCATCCAGGAATCAAGGAATGATGGCTGCTACAAGTATGGAAAGACTGATCACCACATCAAGAAATGTCCTTTGTGGGAAATTGAATGGAAGAAGGAAAGAGCTGAATGAAGGAACAGGAAGAAGGAACAGGTTCAACCCAAGAAAAGCAACAACAAAGGTTCAACCAAGGCTATGGTCGTTACTTGGGGAAAAAGCTCAGATGATGATGATGATGATGATGAACAAGCACTTATGGTCATTGGAGAATATGATGAAGAAACTGAGGTAAGTGTAATTCATCTCAAAGACAAAATTAAATTATTATCTAAAGAAAGGTTATATGAGTTACTATTAGAACAAACTGATGAATCTGAGGATGTAAACAACGAAAAGGAACAACTGTCTAAAGAATGTGTGATTTTGAAGGCTAAGTGCAAAAACCTAGAACTTAGAGTTAGTGAAAATGTAAATGAAAATACTGTGTTGAAGAACTAGGTTCATGCACTTGACTCAACTGTCCTAGAGCTCAGATCCAAAAATCTAAAACTGAAATTAGGAACAAGTAAAAAGATAGTTGATCACACACAACTCACTTTAGAGGAAAATGTAGGAAAAATGAAAGATGAGTTGTACAAGAGAGATGAACATGTAAGAATTCTAAAGGAGGATCTAAGCAAGGTCAAGCATGAGCTAGACAGGACATGTAAATGGAATAGATCATCCAATGCACTTTCATAGCTACAAGAACACCATAGTAGAAATAGAAGAGGACTTGGCTTTGGGAATCCGACACCTAAGTGGGATACCAAAAGTAAGTACCTCACACTTCTTGAGAACAAGATTTGCACACATTGTGGTAAAACATGTCACTATAAAAGTGAATGCACTGCAAAAGAAAAGGCAAGTCAAAAGAACAAAGAATTTTTTCAAGGGAAGAATAGGCTACCAAGTTGGGCTAAAAAGAATCAGATTCATCCTTTTGCCTATAGAAAGGGACCCAAACTACTTTGGATTCCTAAGACTAACCCTTGATTTCCTTTTGCAGGCCCAAGTGAAGGGGAGCAGCCAAATATAGTACATGGATAGTGGCTGCTCAAAGCACATGACAAGAAGCAAGAACCTGTTTCTTTCACTTGAGGACCTTAAATGAGGTAATGTCTCCTTTGAAAATGGGAATAAAGGTGAGATCATTGGGGTTAGAAAGGTATGTAAGACTGATTCTCACTCTATTGAGAATGTCTACTTGATAGATAGACTGAAATACAGTCTGATAAGTGTATCATAATTGTGTGATAGAGGTAACATGGTAGCATTCACCTCTACAAAATGCTTTGTAATTAATCTTACTACTAACAAGATAGTTTTGCAGGGAAAAAGAGTGAACAACATATATGTTGTAGATCTGTCCACACTTTTAGATAATGAACTCACCTGCTTAAGTGTGTTGGATAATGACCCCTCCTTTGGCACAAGAGATTTGGACATGCCAGTCTAAGTCAACTCAACAAAATAGTCTCCAAGGACTTGGTGATAGGGCTGCCTAACATTAAATTCAAGGAAGATAAAGTTTGTGAGGCTTGTGCAAGGGGAAGCATGTAAGATCCTCTTTCAAAAGCAAGAAAGTGGTAAGCACCACCAAGACGATGTAACAGGTACATATGGATCTTTGTGGACCAATGAGAACATTGAGCAGATGTGGTAAAAGATATGTTATTGTGCTTGTTGATGATTATTCTAGGTTTACTTGGACATTATTTTTAACATCTAAAGATGAAACATTTGACATGTTCACTTCTTTTGTTAGAAAAACTCAGAAACAACTAGGTAATCAACATGGTATTGAATTTGAGAATGCTAAATTTGCTGAATTTTGTAGTGAGCATGGCATAAATCATAATCTTTCTGCTCCTAGTACTCCACAACAAAATGGAGTAGTTGAAAGAAAGAATAGGACATTGGAAGAAATAGCTAGGACTATGCTTCTTTCTAGTAAACTGCCCCATAGTTTTTGGGCAGAAGCTGTGAACACTGCATGATACATCATAAATAGGTGCATGACTAGAACTCTTGTTGAAAAGACTCTCTTTGAGTTACTTAAAGGGAGAAAACCAAATATATCCCATCTTAGGGCATTTGGAAGCAAGTGCTTTGTGCACAATAATGGTAAGGACTCCCTAAGTAAGTTTGATCCCAGAAGTGATGATGGAGTATTCTTGGAATATTTATCACATAGTAAAGCTTATAAAATTTGTAACAAAAGAATTGTGTGTTGTAGAAGAAAGTGTAAATGTGGTTTTTGATGAAACTATCATTCTTTCTGAGAGGTAGGAACATAATGATGAAGCAATTGGGCTGGTAAGAAACTCAAATGAAACCACAGCCCAGACTGGAGCTGTACCAGAAGAAGGAACATGTGATGGAATATGTCCTTTCACCCAGGGCAACTTGATAGGAGGAACTGGACAAAGAGGAAACTGATCCTCAAACCTCGAGGGAACCTGTCCATGAACCTGTTCCTCTTCAACAAAACCTTCAAGGAACATCTAAGGGAAACCAGCTGGTTGTGAAACCTTACAAGTATCAATGTTATCATCCCATTGAGAACATAATTACTGATCCAACCTCTAGATCAAAACCAGATCTTCGTTGAAGAATCTTTGTGCTTTTGATGCTTTTTTATCTCTTATTGAACCTAAAAATATTGTTGATGCTTTGCAGGATGCAGACTGGGTGAATGTAATGCAAGATGAACTTAACCAATTTGAGAGAAGTCAAGTTTGGCATCTGCTACCATGACCTAAGGACAGATCAGTAATTGGCACAAAATAAGTCTTCAGAAACAAAGTTGACGAAGATGGAATAGTTATAAGGAACAAGGCAAGATTGGTGGTTCAAGGATATAGTCAAGATGAGGGCATATACTATGATGAGACCTTTGCTCCAGCTGCAAGATTGGAGGCAATCCGACTCCGTATAGCATTTGCTACTTATGTGGAATTCACTCTCCATCAGATGGATGTCAAGAATGCCTTCCTCAATGGCTATCTAAAAGAAGAAGTGTTTGTGAAGAAACTTCCGAGCTTTGAAAGCAAGGAATGTCCTGATCATGTGTACAAGCTTGACAAGGCACTTTATGGGCTCAAGCAGGCTCCAAGAGCAAGGTATGAAAGATTATCAAAATTCTTGCTTGGACATGGCTACAAGAGAAGTAAAATTGACAATACTTTTTTTTTTAAAGAAAAAGGTAAATATCTCTTGGTAGTTCAGATATATGTTGATGATATAATCTTTGGAGCAACTACTGATAAGCTAAGTAAAGAATATGCAAACCTAATGGGGAGTGAATTTGAAATGAGTATGATAGGTGGACTTAATTTCTTTTTAGGCTTACAAATTAAACAAAATTCAAATGGAACTATGATCCATCAACAGAAGTATGTAAAAGAGTTACTTAAAAGATTTAAAATGGAAGAATCCAAAGAAATTGACGCTCCTATAGCAACAACCACAAAATTAGATGTAGATGAACCTGGTTCATCTGTTGATCAGAAGTTGTATAGGGGAATGATTGGCTCTTTATTATATCTCACTGCTAGCAGACCTGACATTATTTTCAGTGTAGGCCTTCGTGCTAGATTTTAGGCAAATCCAAAGGAGTCTCACTTGACTGTTGTCAAGAGAATTTTGAGATACCTAAAAAGCACCACTGACCTTTGTCTATGGTATCCAAAAGGTAGTAATTTCAACTTAGTATGATATGATGACGCTGATTATGCAGGTTTTCTTGTGGATAGAAAGAGCACCACAGGTATGGCACACTTTCTTGGCGCATGTCTTGTGTCTTGGGCCGCCAAAAAGCAAAATTTTGTGGCCTTATCTACTATTGAAGTTGAGTATGTTGCTACTGCCTCATGTTGTGCTCAATTGTTGTGGATCAAGCATCTATTAATGAACTTTGGAATTGATGTAGGTTGTATCCCTATTTTTTGTGATAACACCAGTGCAACTAGTATGACCTAGAACCTCGTTCATCACAAAAGAACTAAGCACATAGATATTAGCATTACTTTTTGAGGGACAACTATGAAAAGGGTTTGATCACTGTGGAATTTTGTGCTACTAACAAGCAAATAGCTGACATCTTCACAAAAGATTTAAGTACAGATCACTTTGAAAGGAACATGTTAGAATTAGGGATGATTAAGATCACCTAAAAGGAACCAATTCTAACTCAAAAATTGATTAGAAAATCTGTGAATTTTGTACATAATTAGATTAGATTTTGTTTAGTCTCATACTTTCATCAGTATACTCTTGTGCCATGTGCTAAAATGTCTCATTAATCTCTAATGATATTATCTTTATTTTCTTGGAAAATTCAGACTTACACAAGAGATTTCTCAGTGAAGAACCTGCTTCATCAAGATTACATGGTGCATACTCTCCACTCTGCATATTTTGAAATAATTATATTTGGATTAGGATCAAAATGAGAGCCCATTCAATCCTAACCTCCTTGAGCTTATCCGTTACGAAATGAACTAGTTTCATCCAAATAGAGTCCCAAAACCTAATAAGTGCCTAGATTCTAGGGAGAGTCTTTAACGTCTTTTCAAACTGACTCCCAGTTTGATAAGACATCTGAGCTTTTGAAAAAGTTATCGTTACCCAATTAAACTATTTCTCTTTATATTGATTAGGCCTTAGTTGTTTCTTCACTTCTAAATTTTCAGCCGCCAAACAATTCTCTCTATCTTTTAAACACACACATACTCATCTTCTCTCATCCTCTAACCATCAATGGCTTAACACCTTTGAAAATCCCTCATCACCACCCAAAGAATTCATACCCACTCCTTCAACCACACCCTCAACCACACCTATCTCTAAGAAAGGAAGACTCAAGATGCTTACTCGTAAAGTAGTCGCTGGAGGAAAACAAATCAAGAAAATCAATGAGCAACTGAAGGCAAGTCAGGCAGATGAACCCTAAATATCTGAAGATTCTTTCAAGTTTATAACTGAGGGGGAAGAAACTGTTTCATCAGAAACAGAGTAGGTAACATCTAGTCCAAAAATTACATTTGAAGTAATCTCTGAGGTTGCTGCAAATCTAAAAAATAGATTTATTCTGGTAGGAACTGTGGCTGGGGTAGAGACCACTGAGTCTGGGAAAATTGATGGTAAAAATAAAAAGAGAAAAGAAAAGAAGAATGAGGGTGCTCAAGGCAATGTGAGGGGAATGGGACAAGGAGTGACTGAATTTTCACCCACTCATATTGGTTTGACTGAAGAAACATGAGTGATGGTAGTATAGAGTGAGGAATCTGCTGGAGAAGAAGAAAGTGTGAGAGAAAAAGGGGGAAGTGGGTCTGGAGAAGCTGCTGAGGGGATGGTTAGGTTGAGGAAGAGGTTCAAAGAACCTGTTCCATCTATGCAGGAACCCCTCGAAGACCTATTGAGAAGAGTGTCTGGCAGTTACAATCCTAAAAGGAAAAAGAGTTCAGGAGTTAAAATTTCTGGCACTGCGAGGGCAAAAAAGAAAAGAAAGGCTACATTTTCTATCCTTGTAGTGACTCCTCCTACAAGAGTAAGAGCTATAAGGAGTCATAAGAAGAAGAGTGAGGCTAAACTTGAGAAGGCCTTGAAAGAAAGTAAAATAAAAGTTGCTGCAAAGGGAAAGAAGAAGGTGAGTGAGCCTGTTGAGGCAGTTGAAATTGAGGAGATGGACCTGGTCCTTTATGATGAAGAGGAGGCAGAAGAGGTGTAGGTTGTGAATCCAAAAGAAAATAAAATCAAGACTTCCACAAATAAGTCTCCTTCGAAATTAAAGTCAGCAGAAACTTCTACCTTGGCAAAAAGAATCAGGTCTGCCTTGAAGTCTAGAAAAGTGAAAGTAGTGGAGGAAGAAGAGAGTGAAGAAGAAGGAGAATCTGTTGCAGAGAAGAAAAAGATGGTTAAGTTTGGGGAAAGAACCATCCTGAAAGGTAGACTCCTCAGGGACTTGGAGGAGGAAGGTATGATGATGATGCTGGAAAAACTATAACTGTAGGGTTAGAAGAACATGTTCCTTCAGATGGATGGAAAGCTTGCCAGAACTGAGATTGTGGAGTTCATGGCAAACTGTGAGATCAAGAATGGAAGAGTCACCAGTGTGGTAAAGGGGGTGACTGTGAGCTTTGATGACAAGGAATTGAGAGAAATTCTGGGAGTACCTGCTGAATGGTACAATGACTACCAAAAGTTAAAATGGCCAAGCCTAGAAAACCTCCCCACACCACTTACCATTACAAGGAAGTTTGGTGACAATAAAGAAGAGCTTCAACCAAGGCTATATACAAAAGTGAGATGAAGCCTCCCCACAAAGTGCTATTTGAATTTGTTAACAAGGTTGTGCTGCCCAGGCAGGAAAGAAGGCATATTGCCACATTCATGGACCTGGTCCTTATGGAATGTTTGGACAGTGGAAGGCAAATCAACTGTCCTGGGTTTAACATCCAGAAACCTGGTTCATTCAAGAAGGTGCCTGTGAATAGCAAAGTATGAGCTTTGGTGCAAGAGAGTAAGGCTAAGGATGCTGAGATTAAGAGGCTGAAGAAGAGGTTGGCTGAAGAAGAAAGTGAGAGGGATGCTCTCAGGGCTGCTGAGCTTGCAAAGGAGAAAGAGAAGAATGAAATCACTCTTCATGATATGTTAAAGCTACTTCAGGCCAAAAACCAAGAACTTGGTCCTTCCCAGCCTTGAAACCTTTCTAGCCTAGTTAGACAAACCAGTGACCCAGATGGCATTTATTTTTGTTCTTTTTGCTCATGATCCAGTATCTTTATTTTTTTATGCTTTATGGATGACTAGTATCAATGTTAATCAACTGTTTTTGTGCTCTAATTATTTGTTGATGCTTCTTAGATAGCTAATATCATTAGATTGATATATGGTGCTTGACTCCACAATTACATTTGAAGTAGCCCCAGTATCGATGAGTAATTTCTATTAAAATTTGGTTATCTAACATAAATATGCAACTTTTCGATGATGCCAAAAGGGGAAAGATAGGTTGTGCTTTTTACTTTGGACTGTGATTTTTATAACCTAATGAGCCTGGTCCTTGATGATTTGTGACTTTAAAATGAAAAGTGTTCTAACATTGTGTTGATATTGAGCTGAGTTGACACATGGGCCTATGCTTATGAAAAGCACAGAGTTTGTCATCATCAAAAAGGGGGAATTTGTTGGCCCAAGTAAAGTTTGTTTTGATGATTGACAAAGGAATTCAAGCATGAACCAGGTCCATACACAGTGTACACAAACACAGGCAGATTCAAGCACAAACATGCACGTGAAGGAGATAAGCTTAAGTAGTTTTATCAGATATCTCCTGAACGAAAAGGTTGTATAATTGATAAGGAGAAGGAATCCTTACTCAAGAGAACTCTATCCTAGATAAGGGAAGAGTTAGAAGTTAAAGATAACTAGAACTCTTCTACCATGGAAGAGTATAGTATTAGAACTCTAGTTATTTCCTATTCTACTAACTCTATATATTGTAGGATGTTTTCATTTTAAAGGTACACACAAACGCTGAAGTTAATAGCAAGGCATTTTGCAAGCAATTCTTGTGTGATTCAAGGGTGCGACCCTAAAGCTACATGAACCAGATAGAAGAACCACTTTCAAGTGTCTGTCTTTTATTCTAGTTTCATTGTAGTAAGTGTTTCAAGTTGTACCTTTTGGCTTTATCTAGAAGAAATTGTATTAGGTATTCTAAGTATTGTATTCAAGTTAGAGTTAACTTGAAGTTATCACAACAGTTAGAGGAAGGTTGCCACAATGGGATTAGAGGTAATCCTTCGGTTTACAAAGAGTTTTGTAAATATTATTTTTGACTTAGTGATTTAGTGAAGTGTTAGGAAAAATCCCACTCAGTAGTAGGTCGTAGTCTTTTTACCTTTTTAGCTGGGTGTTTTTCACATAAAAATAATTGTGTTCTTTACTTTCCGCATTTACTATTTACGCAATAGTAGTATAAGGAACACATAGAAAAACCAGATCTTTCTATAATCAGTGCATGCGAAAAATTAGACACCACACAAATCACCCCCTCTTGTGTGGCATTGAAGTATAAAACATCAGTAAGTATTAATTCCACATTCCCATTTTATGCGAAGGTTTATTATTCGTTCAGGGATTTATGAAATTAAATAAATTTTTTTATATATGAGTCAAATACATTATACTCCCTCCATTTTAATTTATTTGAACCTATTTCATTTTTAGTTTGTGCCAAAAAGAATGATTCATTTTCTTATTTGGAAATAATTTACCTTTATGCAATGATTTATAGCCACACAAAATATATGTCTACATTTTACACCACAAGTTCAAAAGTCTTCTCTCTTTTCTTAAATTCTGTGCTCAGTCAAATAGGTTCACATAAATTGAAACGGAGGGAATAATTATGTTTTAAAATGAGTGATTCTCAGAGTTTCATGTGTCTTTTCATTTTCTCTCTTTTTGTATAAATGAATTAACTTTTATATCAGAGAGGATCTTAACTATTCAATTCATTTAGGGTACGGTAATATGGAAATGATAACATATGTGCTATTCTTTTTGGGAATGTTAACTAAAAAGAAGGTGTCACATAAAATAAAATCGAAAGCAATTGATAACCGAATAAAAATAATAATTAATCTACGATGGTAAGTCTACATTGATCATATAATACTTTTACACTATCAATATTTCAATTATAAATAGATTTGCAGCCTAAAATTGCAAACTAGCGGACACTTAGCTGGTTTACTCCGGTTTTTTCATTCTTCTCAAAAGACAAATTTAAGAGCCTGTCAATAATGAGAGTGAACAAATTGCAATATTCTGAACAAGGAAAAATGGTCAGTCCTCCAAATTCATATATTAAGAAGGTTTAGGCGTTTTATGTTACCAAATAGGCCATTAGCATATTAAAATTAAATACCAGGATAAAATAAACAAATCCGTGTTCGACCAAGTGAAATGAATCTGACAGAAAAAAATATCAGTCCTCTTCCCATTATAATTTATGTGATATCTTTTTTGTTAGTTCAATTAAAAAAGAATGATATATTATTCTTGTTGGAAAATAATTTAGCTTTAAACTTATTATTTTATATATTTTATCTTTAATGAGAATGCTTTTACAACCATACAAATATTGTGAGATGTTAAAGATTATAAGTTTCAAATAATTTATAATCACACAAATATTACGGCACATATAAAACTAAAAATTTCAAAAGTCTTAATTTTTTCCTTAAATTTTATCGAGTCAAACTACGTTACATAAATTAAAATAGAAGGAGTAGTACCTAGTCTTGAGTAATGAAAATGCTTTGACGATTTGGAAATTATTTCATTTCGTCGAATTAAATTTTCTATTTAAGCCATCCGGTTCTGGTTTATATGATATTAAAGTACGTATCACATTCATCCCACTTTATTTGTCGAAGATCTAAGGAACAGATTTCCCTATTGGACTACGCTCATTTCACAAAGTGGCTTCTGCAGGCGCAAAATGAAAGTTAATGGAATGTGGAAGAAACAACAAACAAGTTGCAAAAGTGGAGTTTTCCGGTCAATAATAAAATGTAAAGGATTGGTACTATATTACTATACATAATCTTATCAAGTCAAGAAAAAATGATTAGTTGCTTGAAATTCTTATGACGTTATGAATTATTTTTTTTCTAATTTAATAATTCGATAGGGATTAATATAATTGCCAACAATCAATTGTGCAAACTTCAAATAAGATGATAACGAGAAAAGATATCACATAATCGTAGCTTATGCATGATGTTGAGATTTGGTATGTTTTGACTTTTGATAATTAATGCATCTGAGTTATGAATATGTGTTAAGAACCAGGTTCTCGAAATCGAGTAATTGGTATTCTCTGAATGGTAGTAACTTATTGTGGTAAAAGAATTAGAGATCCTGGATGAGTTATATAAGGAAAAGAGACCCTTGATATTTTTTTCTAATTAATTGAGATAATTAATAATACCTTGTAGAGATTTTTTAGGATCTCAGTGGCAGCTGCAGCGGGATATTTTGGAGGGATTTCACGCAGCTTAGGAGTTCTACTATACTTCGGACTCCTAAATATTCAGTTGTAATTTTGACGGGCTAATTAACTAGGGTGTATATATATTTTTCCTTTGTCATGCAGGAAAATGTTATTCACACACACAGAGAGAGCTAGTGCATTCAACCAACAAGCAATTTAATCAAGTCCTGTTGAAGTGCTTAATCCTTGTAATAGTAGATTAGAAATATGGATTTTTGGCTACTTTTGCACCTATTATTTGCTACGCCTTAATTGTGTTTGAGCTAAAATATTGACAATTTATACTTATTATGTATTTTGTTTTGGGCAGGTTGTGATTCCGAGATAAGACAAATTTTTGGAGCTAAATTGAATATTTTTTTTAAGTCTGAGTAAAAGTTCAAAATTAAGCTGAGATCGAGTATCGGGATCGAGGACCGAGTGAGCGTGATAAAGCGGGAAAAATGCTTAAGTCCAATTAATGGCCTATCACGGCGTGTGTGAGATCGTAGCACGAGGCGCAGACGTGTGTCACCGCGTGTCAAGTGATTTTCGGCCCATTATAATTTTATTCTGCTTCGGTAAATTTGGTCAAAGACCATCCCTACTGAGTATAAATACAGGAAAAAAATATTTTTGACGGGAGATTCGACCTAGGAGAGTTTTGAAGAGCTAATATGACTTGAAAATACAAACTTTTATTAATTCTTTTGCTAACAATCAGTGTAAAACAGGAGTTTATATCGTAACGTTGTATTTGATGTTTTCTAATTCTTCAAACTTATTTGTGACGAATTTTTGCATATTTATAGAGTAGTTTACCTTAGGGTTTTGACAGATATGATGTTTTGGTTGGTATTTGTGATTAACTTTAGTTTAAGTGCACAAATTCATTTATGAAGCTTTGAATTGACTGCAAATTTATTCACCACTTTATTTAATCAAAAGAAAAATACTTTTATAATTATCTTTGCATTATTTTATTTTGTTTAATTTAGTGATTCTTCTAAATAATCGAGAGAGCTTTTTGAATTGTTGATTAAACCAAGTTAGGAGAATATTCAAGAGACGTTTTCCTAAAGACTAGTCCATTAACATGTTCTTGCATATCTTCATAGTGCTTCATATATTCGTAGAGTTTAGATTTAATCGAGAGAGAAATCTTAACCTTACGTTTAAACTAATCATCGAGTGAATTCTTGAGAATCATTAGAATATTAGAAGTGAGTTTAAACAGAGTTAAATCCCGAATGACTATCTTGAACCTATCCTGTCATAACCCTTATTTCTCATATTGATAACAAACCGTTAGTTCAACTCTCTCATTCCCTGTTATCAAGTCTACTTAGTCGTAATCTTCATTAAGTTCATTAATCATAGTTGTTAACCACTCCAAATCAAAGAGTTAATCATCTTGAATAGCAAGTAAATCAGAAATTACTCTAATATTGTTTAAATCCAATCTTTGTGGAAACGATATTTTACTATACTATCTTTGACTAACGAGCTTCAATTTTACGCATCGATTTTGCGGTTGTCACCTTGTTTATTCATAGAAGGTGTGAATATAGACTGAAGTAGTTGGTCCTTTGCAGTTTGTGTTTTAACTTGAGTTCAGTCTAGTTTAACTGTATTAGATTACTGAGTTGTAATTGATTTCATGACAATCACAATTGTTTAAACTAGTAAAGAATTTACAGCTTCAAGCTAGAGTAAATTGAAAATGTGCGACATTTGTGGGACTTTTGGGGCAAGACTTAGGGTTATGCCTTAGATTGTAAGTTTTTAAATCTAAATAATTTTGGCTCATTAGTTTTGGTAGAGTTTGGAGTTAAATCCTACGTGGTAGGTCATGTTTTTTTGCACTTTTTGAGCTAGTAATTTTTCATGTTAAATCGTGTATTCTTTATTTATCCGTACTTTATTACTTTGTAAGACATAAGGTAAATAACCAAGGTCTTAGGCATACACTAGGAAACACTCATTCTAACTCTAGGGAACACTCGTTTTATCAATTGGCATTAGAGCGGATTATACTAGATCAGGCTAACATCTTGAGAGATCTTGAAATGTTTGCACCACCCCAAATTAAGAAAGATAATCAACTGCTAAACCACCATTATTCAATGGCCACTACTACAATTGATGAAAATCTAAAAAAATTTCTTACGGCTCAAGACTATGAATTGTTGAGCATACTCAAACAAGGTCCCTTTGTTCCCAAAAAAACAAACGAAGAAGATGTTCCAAAGGATCATTTTGAATTTATCGCAGTAGATTTCAAAATGATAAAAAATAATAAGGTGAAAAAGATTTTTTATTTGTGGCCTTGGTCCTGATGAGTATAAGAATATCAACATGCTCAAATGCTAAGTAGATTTGAGATGCTCTCTAAACTGCTCATGAAGGAACAACTCAAGTCAAGAAGTTCAAAATTGAGATGTTGATGAGAAGTTAAGAGTTGTTTTCAATGAAAGATATGTGTAATGATCCGGCCGGTCGTTTTGTGTTCTAGCATTTCGTTATGTGATTTGAGACCTTGAGTGGCTTCATATGATGTATTATCACTTGCGAGTATGGTTGGATTTGGATTATGCGAGGTTCAGAGGTGGTTTGGAAGAGAAATTCTTAATTTGAAAGTTTTAAGTTGGAAGAGTTGACCAGGATTTGACTTTTGAGTAAACAACCTCAAAATTAAGATTCAATGGCCTAATTAGGTTCGTATGGCGATTTTGAACTTGGAGTATGTTCAAATTTGGACTTTGAAGGATTGGAGAGTTCATAAGTTTGATCGAAAGTTGACTTTGGTGTTAAAAAACTTCGATTGTGGTTTTGAGGCCTTGGATAGGTCCTAATGGTTGACATGAACTTATGCGCAAAGTTTGGTTGTAATCCGTAATGTCTAAGTGTGATTTGGACGCATTCGACATAGTTGGAATGTTTGGAAGTTAAGAGATAGATTGACCTTCGATTCTTAGTTTTGTTGTTGTTTATGATGTTTTGAGCCTCGGGACAAGTTGGTAGGAAGTACTTGGACTTAATTGAATGATTGGTTGGGGTCCTAGGGGGCTCAGGTGTGATCCCGAGTGGTTTCAAACCATTTTGGTGCAGTTTGGACAACTGGTCTGCTAGTGTACTGCAGTGCTTCATGATCGTGAAGCAACCATCGCGATCGCGGAGAAGGATTTGGCCAGATGGACATTTGTTCTTCGTGTTTGTGGACTTGGTGGTTGCGATCACAATGTGTTGGGGGCAAGCGTCATGCGTTCGCATTTTCATGATCGCATTTATGAAGGTGCGAAGTCAGATGGAAGGTTGAACTTCGTGTTCGTGGAGGAGGTCTCGCGATCAGGTAGGCTTGGTAGGGTTCTTGGCCGCATTTGCGTGGTGGCCGCGTTCGTGGAGAAAAGCCAGAGCTGGAGGTATTTTTGGTGTTCACGATCACGAGAATCCTGTCGCGATCACGATGCGTATCGCTGGCTAGTTTATTTAAGTGCTCATTTTGGGATTAGCTCATTCTCTCATATTTTGAATCCTAAACTTGGAGAGGGGCTATTTTTCAAGGAGAATTTTTCACATGACAAGAAGGTAAGTGATTTCTACCTATTTGTGATTATATTTCAAGAATCTACGTGGATGTTTAACACCTAAACATGCAATTTTGAAGTGAAATTTGGTGGGATTTCCTTTATAACTTAAGAGAGTGTATTTTGGGGATTTGACTATCGATTTGGACCCGAATTGGAAACTAATTATATATATGGACCAAACAGGTTATGGGTCATCAAGATTGTGTATTATTTCGGATTTTGGGCACACGGACTGGGGTTCACTTTTATTGACTTTTTTAGAATTCGTCAGAGATCGAAGCTTTATTGTTTTGGATTGCTTCCTCTCGCATTGGTTGACTTTCTTGGATGATATTTAGTTAGACTCGAGTCGTTTGGAGGTGATTTCTTAAGGAAAGACGATTGGAGCTTTAGACTAGCCCAGATGAGGTAAGTGCTTTTCTAGCTTTGGTTTGAGGAAATCTTCCTAATAAATGACATTCTTTGCTACATGGGAGGGGGTGATGTATATGTACGGTGGCAAGTGTATATGCATGTGTCATGGTTATTCATGCCCGTAGTAGATTAAAATTAATTTATGCCTTGTTTGGTGGTGTTCTACGTATTCTACAACTTACTTGATTGAATGACTACGTGAGCACAATAAGCCATGCTAGAGAGTTTAGGTAAATGATACCTTATTTTAAGCATGATGAGTTATTCTTGTAAGGCCCCGTAAGACTTTTACCTAAAATTCAATATTTTGTGGTGCCGAGGTAGGCTAATGTATTTGAGGCCGCAGTACGGAATTTTTGGGTTGAACAATGCGCTGGGGAGTTGAAGAAAAATTATTGCAGAATAGGGCGTTTCTACGGTCCATTATGCGACCGCAGAACTGATCTACGGACTGCAGATCCGCCGCTGAGTGAAGCAGAGAAATGGGCAAATTTTGTAAGTTATTTTGCGGTCAATTATGCGACTGCATAATCATTTCGCGGGCCGCACATCCATCGCAAAACCAGCATGAGGAAATTCGGAAGGAGGTTCTGCGGTCCTTTATGCGACCGCAGAATTGGTCTGCGGACCACAGACCTGTCGCATACCTGCACAGAAGTGCCCAGTTCCGGAGGACCATTGTGCGGTCCATTTTGTAGACCGCAGAAGTATTATGCGGTCACATATGCGATCGCAAATCTGCATCGGGGCTTCATTTTTCTAGTTTTATAACCCAACCCCATTTCATTTTATTTAGCCATAGGGGTCATTTTTGAGGTGTTATCTGGTATTTTAGAGAGAAAGGGGAAGATTCAAGGATTTCACTACTCAACTTGGATTAAGCCTTCGAATTTAATCAAAAAGAACTTGCTAGGTTTTTTAAAAGGTAAAAATTTCTTCCCCCAATTCTCCAATTTTGAATTCTGGGTTGGTTATGGGTGATGAGAGTAAACATAACGCATGCATGAGCTAATAAGGATTGTGATGAAGTTGTTGGACAACCTTGGGTGGTTTTGTTGTTGAATTGGTTGAGGAAAGGTTGGGTTGTCATTGTAGCATCTCTTGCCATCCGAATTCCTCTAATCGTGCTAGTAACTCTCCCCTCTTGTATAGATTGGCATCGTTAGGAGTGTCGGGACGTTGTTGTTACACCACAGAAGGCTCTTTCGAGGTATGAAGGCTAAACTCTTCTTCGAGTATCGGAATTCCCGTATTCTTACAAGACTCTATCGTGTGTAGTTCGAACTTGAAACACTGTTGAAGTGGGATATTCAAGCTAGTAAATTGATTCACAAATTGCATAACGTGTCCAAACCCTCATGTGTTAATTATTTCTATTTTGACATAATTATGTTATACCCCTTTTTGGGAAGAAAATGTTGTACGAAATCAATGTGATCAAATTCTTGTTTCTCATATGATGAAATCTTATTAACTTATACTTGTTAAGGCCAAATGTGCCAAATGGTTGATTTGAAAAGAAATCTTTTGTAGAAACTATTATCATTTTGGGAATCTGAAGTGTGACATTGTGAATACACCTTCACCCGCACACATTGGGGTGAGGCGGCGGGGCCACTTTGTGTAAAGATTGTGATTGTGAATACACCTCCACCCGCACTCATTGGGGTGAGGTGGCGGGGCCGCTTTGTATAGAGGTTGTGATTGCAAATACACCTCTACCTGCACATATTGGGGTGAGGCGGCAGGGCCGCTTTGTGTAGAGGTTGTGGTATTGTGATTACACTTCCACCCGCACGTATTGGGGTGAGGTGGCATGGTCTCTTTGTGTAGAGATTGTGGCATTGTGGTAGAGGTCATATAGAGGATTCCCTACTTGAAATTTATAAATGTTATTGAAAGCTTTAAATTAATTTGCTATGGTTTTTTAATGGCTATTTAAGCTCTTTTATTGGTTCCATGATTCGTCACATTCATGTTGCACTTCCAATCCTTGAAAGGGTGTTTGATTTTTATACTAGTACTATTTGACATGTACTAATGCCTCTTTTGCCGGGGGAACTGCATCTTTAATGGATGTAGGTGGTTCCACAACATGCGGCTTTGATCAGTGATAGCAGTGCACCCTCTTCCCAGCTGACTTGGTGAGCCCCACTTCATTTCAGGATCGTATATCATTTGCTCCTTATGCATTTAGTTTTGAGGTATAGTCGGGGTCTTGTTGCCGGTACTATCATTGAACTCCTTTGAATAAATTAGAGGCTCCGTAGACATAGTGTGGGTCGTATGTTGGTGTTTGGAAAGTCAAACTAGGAATGTTGTATTTGTACCACATGTTCCACTTCAAACCATGAAAGTGTTTGTATTTTGAGACTTAAAACTGATGTAACTAATGAAATGTATCTTCTATTTATTCATGGGTGAGTTCGGATAGAAAGCATAGTACATGCTTGCTTGGCTGGGTTATCTCAGTTGAGCGCCGATCCCGCTCCCCGAGGTCGGGGCGTGACAAGCTTGGTATCAGAGCCTTAAGTTTTAATGTGTCCTAGGATGTCTCGGAGCCGTGTGTAGTAGAGTCTTTCTTATCGCTATGTTGTCGACCATATCTATAATTAAGAGGCTACTTGGGCATTTAGGATTACCACCCCTCTTTGATGTTCTAGATCGTGCGATAAGGCTGATTATAAGAATGTTCCTCCTCTAACTCATTGCTTTAATTTTCAGTATATAGTGCATAGGAAGAAAGCAAAAATTGGCCGAGGAGCAATGCCACCCCAGGAGTGGCAACTGATTCTATACTCGAAGATGCGGGTGAGCACCCAAAGGGTGAGGACATTCCCCCAGTTACTACACTACCTGATTATACTACTCCTGCTCTGTTTGCACTAATCCCTACTTCTACTGAGGGTGAAGCTATTCCACCCCGACTGATATTCCAGTTCCACTTCCAGCCCCAGCTTCTAGTCCCGGTGTTTCGCATGGGGACCTTAGGGGAGCCATATAGATGTTGGCTCAGATAGTGGCTTCCCAGGCCTAGAGATTGAATATTGCACCTACCTCTTCCAGTTAGTTAGGGGATTCTGCTAGTTCCAGGGTGAACAGGTTTTTTTCAGTTGGATCCTCCAGTGTTCACAGGTACTAATCCTGAGGAGGATCCCAGGAATTCACTGATGAGATGCACAAGTCTCTCCGAGTTATGCGTGCTACTGAGATGGAGGAAGTGGAGTTGGCCTGTTCTTGGTTCGAGATATGGGAGGAGTCCCGTGAGGAGGGGAGCCCTCCGGCAAGGTGGAGTGAGTTTGCCGATACCTTCATTGATCATTTCTTGCCTGCCGAGACTAAGGCAGCCCGTGCCGTCGAGTTCGAGAGTCTAAAACAAGGTAGCATGAGTGAGTGCTAGTATCATATGAGGTTCGCGCGCCTGTCCAAGTATGTTATCTACATGTTGCCTACTATGGAGGCTAGGGTGCGCTAGTTTGTGCAGGGCCTTAGCCCCTTAGTTATTAATGAGGCTGCTACAGCTGCCTTAAATTCTGATATGAACTATGATAAGATGATGGCATTTTCTCAATGCTACGGGTACGGTATCAGGGGTCACATTAAGAGGGATTGCCGTTCGTCCCGCCAGGGTGTGGGCAGGGGTACAACACAACCAGCCAGTTATGCAGCTACTACATTTGTAGCACCTCCCCTAGTTCGAAGCACTCCAGTGCCCACATGGTGTGGTGCAGCTAGGGGTGGTACCTCGAGCTCGGGAGGGCCCAATAAGTTTTATGCTATGAGGAGGCGCCAGGATTCAGAGGCTTCTCCAGATGTTGTCACAGGTATATTGACTGTCCAATCTCATGATGTATATGCCCTTATTGATCCCGGTTCCACTTTGTCATATGTCACTCCTTATGTTGCTATGGAATTTGGGATAGAATCGGAACAACTTCATGAGCTGTTCTCTGTATTTACTCTGGTTGGTGAGTTTATTAAGGTCGTGCAGGTTTATTGAGATTGTGTTGTCTCGATGCATGGTCGGGACACCATATCCGATATTATTGAATTGAGAATGGTTGATTTTGATGTAATAATGGGGATGGACTGGCTTTATTCGTGTTTTGCCAAGCTTAATTGCCGAACTAGAATAGTTAGGTTTGAATTTCCAAATGAGCCAGTTATTGAATGGAAGTGGGATGATGTGGTGTAAAAGGGTAGGTTTATTTCTTACCTTAAGGCCACGAAGAAGATCAACAAGGGGTGTATTTACCATTTGGTCTAGGTTACGGACACCGATGTTGAGGCACCTACACTTGAGTCCGCGCCTGATGTGAATGAATTCCAGGAGGTCTTTCCGGATGAGATCTCTGGGATCCCACAACAAAGGCAGATTGATTTTGAGATTGATGTGATGCCAGGCATGCAACCTATATCTATTCCACCCTATAGAATGGCACCGACATAATTGAAGGAACTAAAGGAACAATTGAATGACTAGCTCGAGAAGGGTTTCATCCGGCCGAGTGTATCACCTTAGGGCGCATCGGTTTTCTTTATAAGGAAGAAAGATGGGTCACTGAGAATGTGTATTGACTATCGGCAGCTCAACAAGTTCACGATCAAGAATAAGTACCCACTGCCATGAATAGATAACTTGTTTGACCAATTGCAGGGTGCTAAGTACTTCTCCAAAATTAATTTAAGATCCTGGTATCACCAATTGAATATCAGGGAGCAGGATATTCTGAAAATAGCTTTCAGAGCCCGATATGGTCACTTTGAATTTCTGGTAATGTCCTTTGGGCTAACAAATGCCCCGACGACAGCTTTCATGGATCTCATGAATCGAGTCTTCAAGCCTTTTCTTGACTCCTTTATGATAGTGTTCATTGATGATATTCTTGTGTATTCACGAAGTAGAGTGAACCATGACGATCATCTCAGTGCAGTTCTACAGGCTCTATATCAACACAAGTTGTATGTGAAGTTTTTGAAGTGTGAATTTTGGCTCGAATCTGTCATATTCTTGGGTCATGTCGTCTCTAGAGAAGGAATTAAGGTTGATCCACAGAAGATCGCAGCCGTGAAGAATTGGCCAAGGCCTACAACTCTAACAGAGATTCGTAGTTTCTTGGGCTTAGCTAGGTATTACAGGAAGTTTGTTAAGGGGTTCTCTACCCCTGCCTCTCCATTGACTAAATTGACGCAGAAAGAAGTTAAGTTCCTGTCACGACCCAACTGGAGGGTCATGACTAGCACCCGGGCCATACTTGCCGAGCACCAACGTACATTTTATCTAACCTTTCTTATTATCTTTAAGGGCCGACAAGATCAATATAAATAGTAGACATGGATCATGAACATCCAACAATGAAAGATAATGTCATGAACATACATAACATGGGACGACAAGACTGTCAAGAAACTATATATAAGGTACGAGCTATCATGATTCCATGAAAGACTATACAACAAAAATCAGCCGAAAAGGCATTCTAAACCATACATAAGTCGACACCTGTCTATGAGCCTCTAAAGGAACATAAGTGCTACAACATTGCCGGAATAGGGCCCCGACATACCCATAATGTCTATAACAAAAATGCATACCAAGACCACGGCAAGTCCGGAGAAGGGATCTCGCCAATAACCGCTGAACTGGACAGCCTACTGTGGTGGGGAGCAGTGTCTACCTGTCTATCAGGACCTGCAGCACGACATGCAGCGTCCACAAATAAAAGGGACGTCAGTACGAATAAAGTACTGAGTATGTAAGGCAGGAAAGCATAAGTAAGAACAGTAATGTAAACAGGGATAGGGAATATACAACCTGTGACATCTGGGTACCTCTGAGGGCTACTGACATGAAACACATGATACATACATATATATACATAAACTTTTAAAACATACGCCTTTGTGGGCATCACCATCATCATATCGTACCCGGCCGTAATAGGCTCGGTAAAACGTACCCGGCCATCATAGGGCTCGGTAGAATCATACCCAGCCACGTGGAGCTCGGTAAAACCCAACTGATCAATGGTTGCACAATAGGTGCCGTACCCGGCCAACTATAGCGCGGCTCGGTAGGGTAAAATAGATACATATATATGATGCATGCTGGACTCATTGGAATCACATTTTGAACCTTTCGGAGTGACGTAAGGTCGGTATCCTTCGTACACGTTATTAGGAACTACCAACAACATTGATAATATAAGAATAAGAGAAGTAACATCAATATCAATCGTTTCATAAGAAGGGCAGCAATGTAAGTACTGCTAGCTTCTAAGAGTAGAGTATCTTTGGGAGCTCGTTCTTTACATTATGTACAATCGGAGTCGTGCAAAAGAATGAAGGGGATAGCCTCACATACCTTGTATATACTTCCCAACCTCAAGCTATGCAAATGTCACGACTCCTTAGTCTACAATAAGAGAAATGGCACTATCATTATCGTTTAAGCGTCGTAACTATTATGTATCGACCACAACCTATTTTACGATGAAATGGACAGCACCTCCCCTATTTATATGACTTCCCACAAGTCAATACAATCACCAAACAGCCCAAACAACATCATTAATAATCATATTGAGCCTCCAAAATAGTCCACCAACCAACAACATTACTACCAAGCCTTTCGATATATATTTCACAAGTTCTAGCTTCAACGACTTAGCTGCAACTTGGATAATCTTAAATATATATAGAGTAAGAGGTTCCTTACCTTTAAACAGAAAGAACAACTCCAATTTGACCTTAATTTTCCACGAAATATCCCTTCAATTCTGCCACAAGAATAAGGAAGCGAAACTAGCAATTAATTTGGGTTTTTCGGCACTAGAATTACTTTAGAAGACTTGAAATCACCTAGGGTTGATATTAAAAACTTGAAGGTGTATTTAAAGGACATAAAACACTTAAAACAACCTCCCACATGAGCTGGAACAACACAAAAATCAGCAACAACAAGAAGAACAAGAAACTTACTAGCGCCACGGGATTCCCGACATTTGATTTGTGTTGTTTGCCCTTTGTTTGGGTCTTGGTTCATGAGAGAACCTTGAGAGACTGTTTTTAGGGTTATAAGGTCTGAATATACTGAAAAATAATGACTTAAAACGGGGTTTAGGTATCTTATATATGTCCATATGTCTTAAACCGCCTTTGTGGGCCCCATAGAGAGCAGCTTGGCGCACTCTCGCGAACACGCGAATATCTCTCTATTCCGAGATCGTATCGACGAACAGTTTAATGCGTTGGAAACTAGACTCATAGATCTACAATTTGATAGGTAGATCACCCAATAATTCCAAGCACATTGGGAGAAAAATGCAGTTACATTTGACCTAAAGTTTAAGTAAAATTATAAACCTAAGTTGCGACAACTTTTATCGACTTTTGTTTCATAACTCGCTTGACTTCAAGACTTATGATGCGGATATTATATGATTCAAATACATTAAAACAAGACCTCTTGGGACAATTAATCACCTCTAGTGTTACCCGAAAATACGGGTTACAACATCCTTGATTCGTTTAACTTCAAATACTTGTTAACCACTCTTATACACCCTTGTATCGTTTAAGACCAATAGGATTAACTTCTTATCATCTCAAAGATAATCTCTTCTTGGATTTACGTCGACTAACTTACGGCGTGATCTATGGTATGCGAATTTGGGTTGTAACACCCTCTCCCCCTTAGGAACATTCGTCCTCGAATGTAAGGGTTTATGGGGTGTCTAACTCATTGTGGATTCCGACGGAGATTTCCGGCTGAGTTTCCCCTATAAAATGGACACTAGCCAAACTTGCAAGCAGTTAAACCTAACCTATGGCCTTACAAGACTATACAAAGCATTATGGATATGTACATTATCTGCATATTACCATTTTGTATTAAAAAAGTATTCACAAGCTATTGCTTACCTCATAGAGCCGTTCCACCTTATAATGCGTCCTTCTTTCCCTCGGCATCCTCGTTATCTTCACTCTGGAATAGGTAAGGGTATTTAGACTTCATCTCCTCTTCTGCTTCCCATGTCATTTCTTCTATATTCTTGTTCCTCCATAATACTTTCACGGAAGCTACATCCTTTGTTCTCAACTTGCGGACTTGTCGATCTAATATAGCCACTGGCACTTCATCATATGATAGATCCTTTGTAACTTGTACATCTTTGATAGGGACGACCCGAGAAGGGTCTCCAATACATTTCCTCAACATAGATACATGGAATACCGGGTGGACAAATTCCAATTCAGATGGCAATTCTAACTCGTAAGCAACCTGTCCAATTCGTCGAAGAATTTTGTACGGCCCAATATACCGCGGACTCAACTTACCCTTCTTCCCAAAACGCATAACACCCTTCATCGGCGAGATCTTCAGGAAAACCCAATCACCAACCTCAAATTCCAGATCACGACGTCGGACGTCGGAATAAGACTTTTGCCTGCTTTGTGCCGTCCTCAGTCGCTCTTGTATCACTTTCACCTTCTCAATGGCTTGGTGAATCAAATCTGGCCCATATAATTCTGTCTCACCGACTTCGAACCATCCAACTGGTGATCTACATCTCCTCCCGTACAGTGCCTCATACGGGGCCATTTTAATACTGGAATGGTAGCTATTATTGTAGGCAAATTCTATAAGTGCCAGATGGTCATCCCAATTCCCCTTGAAATCTAGAACACATGCTCGTAGCATATCTTCAAGCGTCTGGATGGTACGTTCAGCCTGTCCGTCAGTCTGCGGATGGAATGCAGTGCTGAGATTTACTTGTGTGCCTAAACCCTTCTGAAAAGACCTCCAAAAGTTAGCCGTAAATTGAGCTCCTCGGTCTGATATAATAGATACCGGCACACCATGAAGCCTAACAATCTCCTTGATATACAACTTCGCATAATCTTCAGCCGTGTAAGTTGTCTTAACTGGCAGAAAATGGGCAGATTTTGTAAGTCGATCAACTATCACCCAGATGGAGTCAAACTTATGATAAGAGCGAGGTAATCCAATAATGAAGTCCATATTAATCACCTCCCATTTCCAGGTCGGAATCTCTATATTCTGAATCAATCCACTAGGTTTCTGATGCTCGATCTTTACTTGTTGACAATTAGGACACTGGGCTACAAATTCTGCAATAGACTTCTTCATGTTATCCCACCAATACTGCTCCTTAACGTCATGATACATCTTTGTCGAGCCAGGATGGATAGAATATCGGGACTGGTGAATCTCAATCATAATCTTCTCTCGCAACCCTGCCACACTAGGTACACATAATCGGCCCTGGTATCTCAGTGTCCCATCTCCTCCGATCTTGAAAGCTGTAATCTTACACTGCTGAATTCCCTCTCTCAATCTTACTAAGGTAGGATCTTCATATTGCCGTGCTTTTACCTCGGCTACCAAAGATGATTCTGCTGTATTCTGTACAGTAACACCTCCGTCATCAGAGTCCAACAATCTGATTCTCATATTGGCCAGCTGGTGAAGCTCTTTGGTCAACCCTTGTCTACCTGCCTCAATATGTATTAAGCTTCCCATTGACTTACGGCTGAGAGCATCTGCCACAACATTAGCTTTACCGGGATGGTACAATATCTCGACATCGTAGTCTTTCAGTAATTCAAGCCACCTACGCTGCCTCAAATTCAACTCCTTCTGCTTGAAGATGTATTGTAAACTCTTGTGATCTGTGTAGATGTCAACATGGACGCCGTATAAGTAGTGCCGCCATATCTTCAAAGCATATATTACTGCAGCCAATTCCAAATCATGAGTCGGGTAATTCTTTTCATGCTTCTTCAATTGTCTTGATGCATAAGCAATCACCTTCCCACGTTGCATCAATACGCACCCCAAACCTATACCTGAGGCATCACAATATACCACATAACCTTCTGTTCCTTCTGGGAGAGTGAGCACTGGCGCGGATGTCAATCGATTCTTTAGCTCCTGAAAACTATGTTCACAAGCATCAGACCACTGGAACTTGGTAGCTTTCTGTGTTAACTTAGTCAATGGTGCTGATATAGAGGAAAACCCTTCTACAAACCGCCTATAATATCCTGCTAGCCCCAGGAAGCTGCGGACTTCTGACGGTGTTGTAGGTCTCGGTCAATTCTTTACTGCATCGATCTTCTGAGTGTCGACACTAATAACCTCATCAGATATCACATGGCCAAGGAATGCTACTGAGTTCAGCAAGAATTCACATTTAGAGAGCTTAGCATATAATTTATGATCCTGAAGGGTCTGGGCATAAGCCTGAATACGGGAAATATCCATGCCCTCTACCAAGGAGGCTGTTGTGCACTCATTTATCAGATGTGGTCCTAACCCATTCACGAACAGGTGCAACCTATCACTCATCTCGGCCACCATATGGGGAGTATACCTTGCTAAAGAATCAAACTGTACACTATACTCTCGTACACTCATATTACCCTGTCGAAGGTTCAAGAACTTATCAGCTCTAGCTCGTCGTATCTCAGCTGGCAAGTAGTGACGAAGAAAGGCCTCAGAAAATTCCTTCCACACGGCTGGAGGAGCGTTCGGACCCCTAGATCTCTCCCAACTATCATACCATAAAATCGCTAAATCCCGTAACCGATAAGAAGCCAACTCTACTGCCTCCGTATCACTAGCATGCATAACCCGCAATGTACGATGAATCTGATCAATAAATGTTTGTGGGTCCTCCTTGGGGTCTGATCCGGTAAACACTGGAGGGTCTAGATTAATAAAATCACGAACTCTCGCACTAACCGGTTTATCAGCAGCACCGGTATTCTGCCTCTGAGCCTGAGCATCTACCAAGCTAGTCAACAATTGCACTGCACTGCGCATATCGTGGTCTGTAGTGCTAGACGGAGGAACTGGATGTACTGGGTGCCTCCTAATATCCTCTGGAGGAGACGGAGAGGTATGAGACGGCATCTCACTCTGAGGCTCACTTTGGCCTGCTATGGCTGGAGGCACCTGAATGTTACCCTCTCCCACAGCTGTATTAAGCCGTTTACTAATCGCTTGCGTGCTAGTCGAAGGTATCGCTAAAAGAAAACAAGGTGAATATTAGATATGAACACTTACGACTCAACTCTACGCACGATCTAGATTCAGGAAGAAGGTAACAACCCTAGATGTCACGTAGCCTCCTGATTATAAATGTGGCGCGCTACACATCCATAATCAAAACTCTACTAGACACAGCTCATAGACAACCCCTAGGACAGACTTGCTCTGATACCAAGTTTGTCACGACCCAACTGGAGGGTCATGACTAGCACCCGGGCCATACTTGCCGAGCACCAACGTACATTTTATCTAACCTTTCTTATTATCTTTAAGGGCCGACAAGATCAATATAAATAGTAGACATGGATCATGAACATCCAACAATGAAAGATAATGTCATGAACATACATAACATGGGACGACAAGACTGTCAAGAAACTATATATAAGGTACGAGCTATCATGATGCCATGAAAGACTATACAACAAAAATCAGCCAAAAAGGCATTCTAAACCATACATAAGTCGACACCTATCTATGAGCCTCTAAAGGAACATAAGTGCTACAACATTGCCGGAATAGGGCCCCGACATACCCATAATGTCTATAACAAAAATGCATACCAAGACCACGGCAAGTCCGGAGAAGGGATCTCGCCAATAACCGCTGAACTGGACAGCCTACTGTGGTGGGGGAGCTGTGTCTACCTGTCTATCAGGACCTGCAGCACGACATGCAGCGTCCACAAATAAAAGGGACGTCAGTACGAATAAAGTACTGAGTATGTAAGGCAGGAAAGCATAAGTAAGAACAGTAATGTAAACAGGGATAGGGAATATACAACCTGTGACATCTGGGTACCTCTGAGGGCTACTGACATGAAACACATGATACATACATATATATACATAAACTTTTAAAACATACGCCTTTGTGGGCATCACCATCATCATATCGTACCCGGCCGTAATAGGCTCGGTAAAACATACCCGGCCATCATAGGGCTCGGTAGAATCATACCCGGCCACGTGGAGCTCGGTAAAACCCAACTGATCAGTGGTTGCACAATAGGTGCCGTACCCGGCCAACTATAGCGCGGCTCGGTAGAGTAAAATAGATACATATATATGATGCATGCTGGACTCATTGGAATCACATTTTGAACCTTTCGGAGTGACGTAAGGTGGGTATCCTTCGTACACGTTATTAGGATTAACTCTTTATTAAGAATCTTATAAGAATCAGGAACTACCAACAACATTGATAATATAAGAATAAGAGAAGTAACATCAATATCAATCGTTTCATAAGAAGGGCAGCAATGTAAGTACTGCTAGCTTCTAAGAGTAGAGTATCTTTGGGAGCTCGTTCTTTACATTATGTACAATCGGAGTCGTGCAAAAGAATGAAGGGGATAGCCTCACATACCTTGTATATACTGCCCAACCTCAAGCTATGCAAATGTCACGACTCCTTAGTCTACAATAAGAGAAATGGCACTATCATTATCGTTTAAGCGTCGTAACTATTATGTATCGACCACAACCTATTTTACGATGAAATGGACAGCACCTCCCCTATTTATATGACTTCCCACAAGTCAATACAATCACCAAACAGCCCAAACAACATCATTAATAATCATATTGAGCCTCCAAAATAGTCCACCAACCAACAACATTACTACCAAGCCTTTCGATATATATTTCACAAGTTCTAGCTTCAACGACTTAGCTGCAACTTGGATAATCTTAAATATATATAGAGTAAGAGGTTCCTTACCTTTAAACAGAAAGAACAACTCCAATTTGACCTTAATTTTCCACGAAATATCCCTTCAATTCTGCCACAAGAACAAGGAAGCGAAACTAGCAATTAATTTGGATTTTTCGGCACTAGAATTACTTTAGAAGACTTGAAATCACCTAGGGTTGATATTAAAAACTTGAAGGTGTATTTAAAGGACATAAAACACTTAAAACAACCTCCCACACGAGCTGGAACAACACAAAAATCAGCAACAACAAGAAGAACAAGAAACTTACTAGCGCTACGGGATTCCCGACATTTGATTTGTGTTGTTTGCCCTTTGTTTGGGTCTTGGATCATGAGAGAACCTTGAGAGACTATTTTTAGGGTTATAAGGTCTGAATATACTGAAAAATAATGACTTAAAATGGGGTTTAGGTATCTTATATATGTCCATATGTCTTAAACCGCCTTTGTGGGCCCCATAGAGAGCAGCTTGGCGCACTCTCGCGAACACGCGAATATCTCTCTATTCCGAGATCGTATCGACGAACGGTTTAATGAGTTGGAAACTAGACTCATAGATCTTTAATTTGATAGTAGATCACCCCATAATTCCAAGCACATTGGGAGAAAAATGCAGTAACATTTGACCTAAAGTTTAAGTAAAATTATAAACGTAAGTTGCAACAACTTTTATCGACTTTGTTTCATAACTCGCTTGACTTCAAGACTTATGATGCGGATATTATATGATTCAAATACATTAAAACATGACCTCTTGGGACAATTAATCACCTCTAGTGTTTCCCGAAAATACGGGTTACAGCATCCTTGATTCGTTTAACTTCTAATACTTGTTAACCACTCTTATACACCCTTGTATCGTTTAAGACCAATAGGATTAACTTCTTATCATCTCAAAGATAATCTCTTCTTGGATTTACGTCGACTAACTTACGGCGTGATCTAAGGTATGCGAATTTGGGTTGTAACAGTTCCAATGGTCAGATGCTTATGAAAATAGCTTCCAGGAGTTGAAAGAAATATTGACTACGACACCGGTGTTGACCCTACTAGAGGGTACATAAGGGTTTGTGGTATATTGTGATACTTCGAGAATCGGGCTAGGGTGTGTATTGATTCAACATGGTAAGGTGAACACTTATGCTTCTAAACAACTCAAGAATCATGAGAAGAACTACACAACACATGACTTAGAGCTCGCAGCAGTGATTTTTGCATTGAGGATTTGGCGTCCTTATTTGTATGGGTTCCATGTGGATATATTCACAGACCATAAGATCCTTCAATATATTTTCAACTAGAAGGAATTAAATCAGAGGCAGAGAAGATGGCTTGAGTTACTCAAAGACTACGACATCGAGATTTTTTATCATCCGGGGAAAGCTAATGTTGTGGTGGATGCTCTTAGCCAAATATCTATGGGTAGTTTGGCACACTTGGAGGCATATCAAAGGTCGTTGGCCAAGGAAGTTCATCCGTTAGCTAGTTTGGGAGTTCGTATTGTGGACTCTGGTGAAGGAGGGGTGGTTGTGCAAAATAAGGCCGAATCATCGCTGATTGTGGAAGTCAAGGAGAAGTAGTACGACGATCCGTTGTTGGTACAATTTAAGGAGGGTATTCATAAACGTAAGACTATGGATTTTTCTCTCGGCATGGATAATGGTACGCTAAGGTACCAAGGGTGATTATGTGTTCCAAATGTAGATAGTCTCAGAGAATGAATCATGACTGAGGCTCACACTTCTAGGTATTCCGTGCACCCAGGATCCACAAAGATGTATCATGACCTCAAGGAAGACTACTTGTAGAATGATATGAAGAGGAATGTAGCGGAATTTGTGGCAAGATGTCCAAATTGTCATCAAGTGAAGCCGAACACCAAAGACCCGGTGGGTTAGCACAAAACATAGAAATTCCGATGTGGAAATGGAGATGATAAATATGGACTTTGTGGTGGGACTACATCGCAATCCTCGCAAGTTCGACTCGTTTTGGGTGATTGGGGACCGACTCATAAAATCAGCGCACTTCCTACCTGTTAAGGCTACTGACACAGCAGAACAATATGCTCAGTTGTACGTCAAGGAAATAGTCAGGTTGCATGGCACTCCAGTTTCTATTATCTCTGTTCGAGGGGCACAGTTCACGGCTAAATTTTGGAAGATATTCCAGCAAGGTTTGGATACTCAGGTGAATCTTAGTACAACCTTCAATCCACAGATCGACGGGCAAGCAAAGCGGACCATTAAGACGCGTGAGGATATGTTACGCTCTTGTGTTCTTGACTTCAAAGGTAGCTGGGATGATCATTGGCCGCTCATAAAATTTTCCTACAACAACAGTTATCACGCCAACATTCAGATGGCACCGTTTGAGGCTTTATATGGTAGGAGATATAGTTCTACCATTGGATGGTTTGAGATTGGGGAAGTAGAATTAATAGGACCAGACCTCGTGCATCAGGCTATGGAGAAGGTTAAGGTCATTAATGACCGGTTGAAAACTGCTCAGAGTCGTTACAAGTCTTATTCGGGTGTTTGTCATAGGGATTTGGAGTTCCAAGAGGATGATTGGGTATTCTTGAAGGTTTCCCCCATGAAGGATCTAATGCAGTTTGGTAAGAAAGGAAAATTCAGTCTGAGGTATGTCAGACCGTACAAAAGCATTCAGAGGATTGGTCGGGTGGCTTACAGGCTAGAACTACCTCCGTAGATATCTTTAGTGCACTCAATGTTTCATGTATCCATATTGAAAAAGGTGGTTGGAGATCCGTCTCTTCTATTGAGGTTAATGAGGAATTGACTTATGAAGAGATTCCAGTTGCCATTATTTACAGGCAAGTTCAAAAGTTGAGAAACAAAGAGATTGCCTCCGTGAAAGTTCTATGGCGAAACCACCAGGTTGAGGAGGCCACCTGAGAGGTCGAGGAAGAGATGAAGAAGAAGCACCCTGATTTATTTGAATAATTATGTATTTAGGTAGCGATGTTCTATGAAAATGTTAAGAGTTTGCCATCTATGAATTATGTTTCACTTGTACAGTTATTATTAAGGATGTTTGTTTTGGTAATATAATGATTATGACGTTGTGGTCAGTATTGTTTCCATGAATGTGTTACATCGTTATGTTATGGTTATGTTGCTAGGATTGGTTGGTTGGATTCTCTGACAGGTGGATAGACCCAATTATAGGGGAGACTCTGCCAAAATTTCTGGAAATTTAGAGAGTTTGTCAAAAATTTGGAACTGCTGGTATGTGCAGTAACGGTTGAGTCACATTAGATGCTAATGGGGGATTTTGACCCTCATTCGAGGACAAATGATCCTAAGCAGGGGAGGATGTAAGTCCTTGTAATAATTTCACCTAAAACCCAGGATTTCGTGGTGCCGAGGCACGCTAATGTATTTGAGGCCGCGGTATGAACTTTTTGGGTTGAAGAGTGCGTTGGGGAGTCGAAGAGAAATTATTGCAGGATAGGGCATTTCTGCGGTCCATTATACGACCGCAGATCCGCCGCAGAGTGAAGCAGAGAAATGGGCAAATTTTGGAAGTTATTTTGCGGTCAATTATGCGACTGTATAATCGTTTCACAGGCCGCACATCCGTCGCGGAACCAACATGAGGAATTTTGGAATGAGGTTTTGCGTTCCTTTATACGACCGCAGAATTGGTCTGTGGACCGCAGACCTGTCGCATACCTGCACAGAAGTGCCCAGTTCTGGAGGACCATTGTGCGGTTCATTTTGCGCACCGCAGAAGTGTTATGTGGTCGCATATGCGACCGCAGATCTGCATCAGGGCTTCATTTTTCTAGTTTTATAACTCGACCCCATTTTATTTTATTTAGCCATAGGGGTCATTTTTGAGGGGTTATCTGGTATTTTAGAGAGAGTAGAAAGCTATTTTAGAGAGAGAAAGAGGAGGATTCAAGGATTTCACTACTCAACTTGGATTAAGCCTTCGAATTTCATCAAAAGGAACTTGCTAGGTTTTCTAAAAGATAAGAATTTCTTCCCCCAATTCTCCAATTCTGAATTCTAGGTTGGTTATGGGTGATGAGAGTAAACGTATCACATGCATGAGCTAATAAGGATTGTGGGAAAGTTGTTGGACAATCTTGGGTGGTTTTGTTGTGGAATTGGTTGAGGAAAGTTTGGGTTGTCATTGTAGCAACTCTTGCCATGCGAATTCCTCTAATCGTGCTTGTAATTCTACCCTCTTGTATAGATTGGCATCGTTAGGAGTTTCGGGACGTGGTTGTTACACCACAAAAGGCTCGTTCGAGGTATGAAGGCTAAATGCTTCTTCTAGTATCGGAATTGCCGTATTCTTACAAGACTCTATCGTGTGTAGTTCGAACTTGAAACACTATTGAAGTGGGATATTCAAGCTCGTAAATTGATTCTCAAATTGCATAACGTGTCCAAACCTTCATGTGTTAATTATTTTCTATTTTGACTTAATTATGTTATACCCCTCTTTGGGAAGAAAATGTTATACGAAATCAATGTGATTAAATTCTTGTTTCCCATGATGAAATCTTATAAAATTATACTTGTTAAGGCCAAAGGTGCCAAATGGTAGATTTGAAAATAAATATTTTGTACAAACTGTTATCGTTTTGGGAATCCGAAGTATGGCATTGTGAATACACCTCCACCCGCACATATTGGGGGTGAGGCGGCAGGGCCACTTTGTATAGAGATTGTGATTGTGAATACACCTCCACTCGCACACATTGGGGTGAGGTGGCGGGGCCGCTTTGTGTAGAGATGTTGATTGCGAATACACCTCCACCTGCACATATTGAGGTGAGGCGGCAGGGCCGCTTTGTGTAGAGATTGTGGTATTGTGATTACACCTCCACCCGCACACATTGGGGCGAGGCGTCAGGGTCGCTTTATGTAGAGATTGTGGCATTGTGGTAGAGGTCATATAGAGGATTCCCAACTTGAAATTTATAAATGTTATTGAAAGCTTTAAATTAATTTGATATGGTTTTAATGGCTATTTATGCTCTTTTATTGCTTCCATGATTCGTCACATTCATGTTGCACTTCCAATCCTTGAAGAGAGTGTTTAGCTTTCATACTAGTACTATTCGACATGTACTAACGCCCCTTTTACCGGGGGCGCTGAATCTTTAATGGATGCAGGTGGTTCTACAACAGGCGGCTTTGATCAGTGATAGAGGTTCACCCTCTTCCAAGCTGACTTGGTGAGCCCCGCTTCATTTTAGGGTAGTATATATTTTGCTCCTTATGCATTTAGTTTTGAGGTATAGCCGGGGCCTTGTTGCCGACACTATCATTGTACTCCTTTGTATATATATTAGAGGCTCCATAAACATAGTGTGAGTAGTATGTTGGTGTTGGGAAGGTCAAACTAGGAATGTTATATTTGTACCACATGTTTCGCTTCAAACCATGAAAGTGTTTGTATTTTGAGACTTAAAAATGATGTAACTAATGAAATGTATCTTCTCTTTATTCATGGGTGAGTTCAGATAGAAGGCATAGTACATGCTTACTTGGCCGGGTTATCTCGGTTGAGCGCCGGTTGCGCTCCCCGAGGTCGAGGCGTGACAATTCTTGAGATTATTAATATACTTGATTTAGACGTTGTTACATGTATATTATGAATATGTATTCATACTTGTTATTCTTGTATTATGCCTTAACCTGTTGTATGACTACTTGAGTTTCCTTACCAATGTTAAAGACTATGGTGTGGCTTTTGATGCGTATTTGGGCACGATGATTATTTAGATGATGTAATACATGTTTGGTCCGTAGTCATACGTACATATAGGCATACATCATATCTAGAGATAATCACTTGTATACGTACATAAACACATGCATGGTTATTCCTCGGTCTAGGTGAATTATATATGTTTACCTCCTATTCATATGTATACATTCCTGCATATGGTTTTCTGATATGGACTGAGGTTATGGAATGTGAATTGTCTGTGCATTTGAAATGTTTATGGCACGAGGTCATTGCTGTGTAGATATTGCGATATTATTATAACTAGTGCAATAAGGTTTCCACAGTGCGGTTATTGTAATACTATTGATGTTGTGGCACGAGGTCTCTACTGTTCGATTATTGTGACATTAATATTATTATAGCACGAGATTTCTTCCATTCAGTGCACGAGTCTTTGGTCGTGCAGCGTGTAGATATCAATCCATCCTCCTAGGTTCGCCCTCTCATGTTTCTCTCTTGATGTCGTACATGCAGATTGTGAGAAACCGACAGGTTTCTGGTTGATTGTGATGTGGGATCCTATGTGATGAGTTATTGAGTATAAAGGTAGAAGCTTTTACCATTCAAGTAAATCCTCTGTGCATATTCATGCACTTTAAATGCTTTATTCATGCATATATTATATATATGCTAGTTAATGCATTATACATATGCATGGGACTTGTTAGTAAGTTTTAGACACTTGGAGAATGTCGGGTTGATGTACGAATGGGTCATCATCATACATTGACATGTTGGACTTATGTAAATATTCTCATATAAAAGCCAATTATAAATTGCCCTGGAATCGGATCATTGTCAGGTATCAACACTTTACATTTATATGGAAGTATTCGAGTAAATGCCTTTTGGTGCATATTCAGTTGTTTGCGAAATTGGTGCAAGTTGTATTTTCTTTGACCTATTTAATTGGAAAAGCATGCTTATTACCTCTACTTCAGTTGTGCACCTTTATTATTGATATCTATTATTCTATGACTACATTTATTATTGATATCCATTATTGTACGACTGCTTGTTTAGATACTTATCTGTATTATACATGTTATTGAGCAACACATATTATATAAAGTGAGTATTTTTTAATTAAAAATCTCATCACCACTTCATTGAGGTTAGTCAAGTTATTTACTAAGTACATGGAGTCGGTTATACTTATACTATATTTCTGCACCTTGCATGCAGATCTTGGAGCTGAGCTACTGTAGAAAACGAAGACTAGCATTGAAGATGTGCTAGCAATCTGGATACAAGCTTCCATTTGTTCATGGTAGTCAGGATTTGTACTTTTATTTACGTATATTCAAACAAATGTTGTATATTCTTCGTACCGACAATGTAAATCAAAATCTTAGTGATTCATGACTTGTACTAACAGTACATGGGATAGTCGTACTGATTTCCACATTCTTATATTGATTACTATTTGATGATTTTTAGTTTAGATTGTGTATGTGTTAGGTTGTTTACCTATCAGGTTGGGTTAGGTGTCATCACGACTTGATGAAATTTTTGATCGTAACAAGTTGGTATCATAGCTCTAGATTCACAAGTTCTATGCAAGGCCCCATTAAAATTTTCTAATGATTTAAGATTTTAAAGTGCGCCAATGGTATTTGGAAATAACATATTCGCGTGGTAAAGGAGACCCATGGGATAGAACCACATCATTTTGAAATGAAAATATATGTGTAAGGTGTGTTGGAACATACTAAGGAGTTTTGTAAATGGCAAGAATTTGTGTGGAACAAGTTGGATACATTAAGTGGAAAGGATATCTCAATTAACACAAGACCCGAATTCAAATGAATGGAACTCCCACAATATAAAGACTTAGGTGGTGATATACCTATAAAATGAAAGATCCTCGAGTCGAATTTCTAATGCTTCAAACCGTTCGTCATTTGAAAATTTCTGCAAGAAGTTATGACCAAATTCCCAAAGGTTGGCAGAGGAGTGAATTGCGGATGCGAAGCATCCGAGGCCGCGTCCGAAAGACGGGCTGGCCATGAAGTACTGCCATAGCATCCGGGGCAGCATCCGAAACCCAGAAATCAGGGCCTATAGATACAATTTCGGGGTTTATTTTTCCCCATTCCTCTTGGCCAAAATTTGGGGTTTTCCTCCACTCTCTCAAGACCTCCAACTCCCCCATATTCAAGATGAGTAATCCCTACTAATTTGATGTTTCATTCCACCAATTCCACCCTAAAACTAACCCAATCCTCCATAAAATACATAGATCTTCAAGAAATTTCTTCAAGAACTCAAAGGAGAGTTTTGCAAGATTTCTTCCAAAGGGTAATCCTACACTCTTAAACTTACATGTACGGATATATTATGGGAATATGAGTATGAATTAAGTATTGGAGCTTATGGTATGGTGATTGGAAGCCATAAATTCCCAATTTAAATATATAACCATTGTAAAGATTGAAAGGTGATTATTTGATGGAATTTTGTTGGTTGGATGTAGATGGATGGTCATGTAAGTGATGTTGGAAGTTATGAATTGTTTAATAATGATGGTGGGATAAATTATTGGTAAATTATAGTAGTTGGATGAACTAATTCTATAGTTAAGAGATATAGAGATTCATGCCTACTAGGTGTTTGATAAAGTGCCTAAATGGCCTAAATTATGGAATTTGTTACTAATATTGGTCCCATTGGATGTTATTATTGTAGATTGAAGTTGCTTAGTATAGTGGATCATTGTAGTATCATTAAGGGATGAATTTGAGGTATGTTGGCTAAACTACTCTCTTAGAATTTAATTCCATGATGTTCCCCTAAGTTTCAAGTATGGTTGGCTCAAGTTCCTTATTCCCAGTTACGAGTTGTTCCCAATAAATTTGATTGTCCCGAGTAAGCAATTGTCAAGAATTATTTATTCAAAATGTGTTTTGAATGTTCCTATCACATTATGTTATCCTTCGGGAATGTGTTCAAGAATGATATGTGTATTAAAATGTTACGGCTTTGAATCGTGTTTCAAATGAAAGTCCATTATGCATAACTTGGAATGAATACTCCATGCGTCTAAAATTCCTATTGCTCATATGTGTACCTAAAAGTCTTGATTTGAAATGTCTTATTGTTGATAATCTATAAGGATTATTAAAACTGAAAGAAGTCGATTGGAGATGTAAAGCGTGGCCACCGTGCCAATAATGAAAGTTATACTTGTGGCCAATGGAGCCAAGGAAATGAAATGATGTGAGAAATGTTATGAAATGAGCCTTGATTCAATTGTTCCAAATTGACTTCGAAAATAGATTTGCCTAAAAGCTTATGTACTCAAGTCGTGGCCAAATGTAGTTGTTTCAACTAATGCTATGCTTTGTAAGTATTTCCAACCTGTTTTGAGCTCTTATATATTCATGAGTTGAAATTGTGTATTTCCCTTTTGGGAAAAAATGTTTCAAGAATAAATGATGTGTTACTCGTTTATGATTTTAACTTGTGCTTCGATTGCTAATCATTTTACTCCATTTCTTCAAAAGAAATCCATTGTGTTTAAAGTCTTCATTACTAATGAACCTAAAGTTGTGATTTTCAGAATATTCTATTTGTTGATATTTTTGATGATGATCCATGAAAGGAAAGAAATGAAAGTGTGAAATATGAAATACGACCATTGTGCCATGAATGAAGAATTATATGTATGGCCAAGAGTGCCAAAGAAATAATGATGTTATAAGTAGTTGAAAGTACCAATGAGGCTATATGCGGTATGAAATGTTATGAGGTAAATGCATTTGTATTGCTGTTTCTTTTTTATGCAAATCAAAAATATTTTTTGGAGTATCATTAGTCACCGAGGAAGGGTAGGTAACAACCTAACCCCGAAACTACACATGTCGGTATAAGAATAATTGAGGGGTAAATCCCCGTATTGATATGATGAAATTATTCCCCTTATTTGGAATGAGATTGATGTGATGATATTATTCCCCTTAATTGGGATGCGATGATTTCTAGAAAATGGTGATGTCGATCCACATGGCAGTGTGGTAAGACGGCCTAGTCGGCCGGGTCGTGATCGGACGCCATGCCACACACATGGTGGTGATTGTGCTGGAAATTATAATTGAAATCGTGATTGTGGTTGATGTGTCGGATGAGACGAACTAGCCGATCGGGTCGTGATCGGACTCCGTGCTAAAAGTATGGTGGTATTGGTATTGTGAATGGTGGCATATTGGTACTAAAGATCTTCCAACCAAAAATATATAATATTATCTTCGTATTTTTGAAATTGTTATGTTTTAACTTGGAATTTGGATATCCTTGATTGTTGATTGATGTTTCCATGGTTTTCCCTTTCTTACATTGGCACTCTATTTTGAAAGAGGACAGTTAGCTTTACATACTAGTGCTATTCCATATGTACTAATGACCCTTTTTGCCCGGGGCGCTACATCATCAATGGATGCAGGTGGTTCATCTGCGGGCATCATTGGTCTTCGTTAGCAGTCACTCTCTATTCAGAAGGTTTTGGTGAGCCCTACTCTATTCCGGGCCTGATGTCATTTGAGTTGTACATTGTGTTTTGAGGTATAGCCGGGGCCTAGTTGCCGGCACTTCCATACTACTCTTCGGTTGTACTTAGAGGCTCTGTAGACAGGTTGTGGGTGGTGTTTGATGTGGGGTAATGAAATTGAAGTTTTGGTATATGGAAAACATGTTTTTCATCATATCTATAAACTTGTAATATTTTGTAAGTCATAAATGAATCTCCTTGATTAGTGGAAAAGAATGGGAGCACTTGACTCCTCTCATGTATATTGCTGGCGACTGATTCTTATATTGTTAATGGGCAAGGTTGGGTAGAAGGCATCTAGTAGGCTTTCTTGACCGGGGTATCTTGGTTGAGCGCCGATCGCGCTCCCCGAGGTTGGGGCGTGACAAACTTAGTATTAGAGCCTAAGGTTTTAAAGTGTCCTAGGATGTCTCATAGCCGTATCTAGTAGAGTCCTTCTTATCGGTGTTTTGTCGACCACATCTATAATGAGGAGGCTACTTGGACATTTAGGAATTTCACACTTATTTGATACTCCAGATCGAGCGATAGAGCTCAAGAAAGGAAGCTAAATTCCTCGTCATGTCTCATTTTCCATATGAGTAGCCCACGGGTTCGAGGCAGCAAGGAGGGAATGAAAGAACCAGTTGCTAGGGGAAGTGTCCTTGTTTTTATTAATGTTATCGCGCCACCGGATTATTTGGTGAGAGCACCTAAGAAATGAAAGAGGATTATTGGCATCAATAAGCCGGAATGTTTGATATGAAAGAGGAGCCACTCGGGTTTATGTTGGATGATTCTTGAAATATGTTATGATTGTGAAAGGAGGGGCACAAGAGGAACAAATGCCCTTAGGTTGGATACACCTATCCCGGTCTGCCCGATATGCGGGCAGGAACATTTTGCGTCATGTTATTAGTATGCTCATAAGCGTGTTAGGGGTGGTAGATTTGGGCAATTCCCAAAAGTTCATACAACGAGCTGTTGTAGAGATTGTTAATTCCATCACGGGGTCCAGGAGGAAGAATAGGGGGAATGCTTATGATGTATACAAAAAGGGTAAATATCAGGTCGGTGGGGCGAGTCAGTTTAACGGACCTCATCCTTGTTGTGTGAAGTGTAGGATATGTCATTCAGGGGTATGTCACTATGGTACCAATGTATGTTACGGATGTGGAGTCGAGGGGCATCAGTTAAGGCACTACCCCGTCAATCTAAAGTTACCAAGTAAGTCACTCCTTAGTATATCATTATGAACACCACATGCTTTTCCTTGTTGTATATGTATATCTATATCGATAACCTGCATAAGTATGGTATTAACAAGCATCTGATTCACCTTACATTGCATGTACTTACTTTGTAAACGAGTCGCATTATTTGCGAAGCCACTCTATCACAAATTCTCTTATTTACAACCTCTTATGGGATTGAGCTCTATAATTATTTCCTTGAATTGAGTTATAACCCTAGGCTAATACTTCCCACTTGCTTCCCTAAATTCTCAACAAGGGACTATACCTGATGAATTTCTTACAAGAACCTTTTGATTCAAATGGATAACATCTGTTCACTTGTACTTGTGCACGCACTACCATAATGTTTATCTACAGGGTATCGAATCTAATGCAAGGCAGCCTAGTGCCGAGATCTTTCTTGAGTCAGTCTCTTTCTCCTGTGCATGTGACTCATATCGTTTGAACAATTACTTTACTCCCTTTTGTGAGCATTATCATAAATCCTTTCCACTGTCTAGTAACATAAGAGCATATCTCAACACCTATCATATGTGTACATGTTAATTGAAATGGTCACTTGTACGCATAAAGTTTCTCGGAAATTTGGGATTTCTCACAAATTCGACATAGAAATATCTATTGTTCGTCCATATCAGTATGAATTTCATGTCCACTTAGATCATTCTGCAGTAAGTAGCTCCCTTTGTTCCTAGTATTTTAGTTTCCCATGAAGTGGCATGGTATGGCAGCTTGAGAGTTATTATGGTAGAAATATGTCCAACTCATAACAAATGTTCATTTTCTCTTTACACCCCTAAACATGTATTAACTGTGTTCCTTGGTTAGCGAATTCATTGTGCTAGTTTCCTGACATTTGTTGGATAACCATGAGAGATCGCATCCTTCCATATGTTGCTGCAACACTTCCTTTTCATAAGGGTCCTTAATAGTCTCTCCGTCAAGACCAAATGCACCTTTGGGGTTATCATAGCATCACATCTACTTCTCATGTTTTCCTATCTTTCATTAGCATCTGATTACTTTTCAAGTCATAAAATCCATGGCAAACTCATTATGAACATCTGCAAACCTTCCATGATTACTTTATAGTGTCTCCCTGGGTTCCATTATCTTTAAACACTCGGCTTCTAGAATCATTGACTATATCATTGTCATGTGCGGAGAATTTACTATCCTTAATGTTCCACATCCCTGGGTGGATAAGATTTAATTGTCTTTCTCCCCGTAGCATCATATCACCCATTAGAACCTTTCTAACCAATGATATCATTATGATGATTAACCATGTCATTTCTATTGGTAGTAACCTTCATGTCTCTTAGGATATAACCTCCTGAAATGCCCTTCTCAGTACATTGATGGATTCTTGAATAATTCCAGTCCAATCTAGAACCTCGTTGTTCCAGTTTGTAGTAAATCTATTGAGAGTTGTAGGTTCAAACATGTCAAAGAAGAAGCATCATTCCATGATCGAACACATTGGGTAGGAAATCTATAGTCATATTCATTCTAGCACATCATAGAATAATGGTTGAAGGTTGCCAAGGGTTTAATTTAGGTGTCTGATGTAGAGATTTAGAGTTGAAGAGAGAGAACAGGTTATTCTCCAGACTTTATCCATGAATACAATATGTGAACTATTAATAAAGGTAAGATAGGTGTAGTTTAAATTTGGGCCTTATGTAATCTTGAAGGAATTAGGCCGAGCTATGCGTATAATGTCCCCCATCGTTGTCCTCCATGCGCCCGATGTTTCAGGTGCCTACATTAAGGAAGGTAGTCAGGAATCATTTGTCTATCGTTCCGGTGGAAGCTATGGAAGGTAATGTTAATGGTTAATTGGCTTATGAAAGGTACCTAATTGTCATCTTTGTTAGATAAGTCTGGAAGTTGATATTGCCTCAGTCAAAGTGCTATGGACATGTCTGTGAGTCAAGGAGGTCACCTCGAAGGCCGAGAGTGTCGTGGAAAGAATATATTCTCACTTGTTTGTATAGACAAATGGTTGTGGTTTGAAAGGTACATTCTATGTTATATGTCTTAAAATATGTACAGTTCATGTCAGGATACCACTGTGGATAGTGTAATGCCTGTAATATTGATATTATTGTTTTTGATATATATTGTAATATTTTGTTGAGTTATAGAGGTGTTGTTAGGGTGGTTTTGGTGTTACTCTGGCAGGTGGATGGGCCCAATTACAGGGTGGTTCGGGGCAGACTCTATTCCTCATTCGAGGACGAATGATCCTAAGCCGGGGAGAATATAAGGCCCCGTTAAATTTTTTTAATGATTTAAGATTTTAAAGTGCGCTAACGGTATTTGGAAATAACGTATTCGAAAAGTAAAGGAGACCCATGGGATAGAACCACATCATTTTGAAATGAAAATATATGTTTAAGGTGTGTTGGAACATACTAAGGAGTTTTGTGAATGGCAAGAATTTGTGTGGAACAAGTTGGATACAATAAGTGGAAAGGATGTCTCAATTAGCACAAGACCCAACTTCAAACGAATGGAACTCCCACAATAAAAAGACTTAGGTACCTATCAAATTAAAGATATTAGAGTCTAGTTTCTAACGCTTCAAACCGTTCGTCATTTGGACATTTATACAAGAAGTTATGACCAAATTCTCAAAGTCTGGCAGAGGAGTGAACTGTGGATGCGAAGCATCCGGGGCCACGTACGAAAGAAAGGCTGGCAGTGAAGTGTTGCCATAGCATCCGGGGCAACATCCGAAACCCAAAAATTTGGGCCTATAGATACAATTTCGGGTTGCATTTTTCCCAATTCCTCTTGGCCGAATTTTCGGGTTTTCCTCTACTCTCTCTCGACCTCTAACTCCCCCCATCTTCAAGGTAAGTAATCCCTACTAATTTGGTGTTTCATTCCATCAATTCTACCCTAAAACTAACTCAATTCTCCATAAAATACATAGATCTTCAAGAAATTTCTTCAAGAACTCAAAGGAGGGTTTTGCAAGATTTCTTCCAAAAGGTAATCCTACACCCTTAAACTTACATGTATGGACATATTATGGGAATATGATTATGAATTAATTATTGGAACTTATGGTATGGTGATTGGAAGCCATAAGTTCCCAATTTAAATACATAACCATTGTAGAGATTGCAAGGTGATTATTTGAAGGAATTTTGTTGGTTGGATTTGGATGGATGGTCATGTATGTAATGTTGGATGTTATGAATTATTTAAGAATGATGGTGGGATAAACTATTGGTAAATGGTAGTAGTTAGATGAACTAATTCTATGGTTAAGAGATGTAGAGATTCATGCATACTAGGTGTTTGATAAAGTGCCTAAATGGCCTAAATTATGGAATTTGTTACTAATATTAGTCCCATTGGATGTTGTTATTGTAGATTGAAGTTGCTTAGTGTAGTGGATCATTGTAGTATCAATAAGAGATGAATTTGAAATATGTTGGCTAAACTACTCTCTTAGAATTGAATTCCATGATGTTCCAGTAAGTTTCGAGTATGGTTGGCTCAAGTTCCTTCTTCTCAGGTTCCGAATTGTTTCCAATAAATTTGATTGTCCCGAGTAAGCAAGTGTCGAGAATTATGTATTAAAAATATGTTTCGAATGTTCCTATCACATTATGTTATCCTTCGGGAATGTATTCAAGAATGATATGTGTATTAAAATGTTACGGCTTTGAATCGTGTTTCAAATGAAAGTCCATTATGCATAACTTGCAAAGAATACTCTATGCGTCTAAAACTCCTATTGCTCATATGTGTACCTAAAAGTATTGATTTGAAATGTCTTGTTGTTGATACTCTATAAGGATGCTTGAAAGTGAAAGAAGTGGGTTGGAGATGTAAAGCGTGACCACCGTGCCAATAATGAAAGTTATTCTTATGGCCAATGGATCCAAGGAAATGAAATGATGTGAGAAAGGTTATGAAATGAGCTTTGATTCAATTGTTCCAAATTGACTTCGAAAATAGATTTGCCTAAAAGCTTATGTACTCAAGTCGTGGCCAAATGTGGTTGTTTCAACTAATGCTATGCTTTGTAAGTATTTCTAACGTGTTTTGAGCTCTTATATATTCATAAGTTGAAATTGTGTATTTTCCTTTTGGGGAAAAGTGTTTCAAGAATAAATGATGGGTTACTCGTTTATGATTTTAACTTATGCTTCGATTGCCAATCATTTTACTCCATTTCTTCGAAAGAAATCCATTGTGTTTAAAGTCTTCATTACTAATGAACCTAAAGTTGTAATTTTTGGAATATTCTATTTGTTGATATTTTTGATGATGATCCATAAAAGGAAAGAAATGAAAGTGTTAAATATGAAATACGACCATTGTGCCATGAATGAAGAATTATATGTATGGCCAAGAGAGCCAATGCAATAATGATGTTGTAAGTGGTTGAAAGTACCAATGAGGCTATATGCGGTATGAAATGTTATGATGTAAATGCATTTGTATTATTCTTTCCTTTGTATGCAAATGAAAAATGATTTTGGGAGTATCGTTAGTCACCGAGGAACGGTAGGTAACAACCTAACCCCGAAACCACACGTGCCGATGTAAGAGTGATTGAGGGGTAAATCCTTGTATTGTTATGATGAAATTATTCCCTTTAATTGGGATGAGATTGATATGATGATATTATTCCCCTTAATTGGGATGAGATGATTGCTAGAAAAGGGTGATGTCTATCCACATGGCATTGTGGTAAGACGGCCTAGCCGGTCGGGTCGTGATCGGATGCCATGCCGCACACATGGTGGTGATTGTGCTGGAAATTGTAATTTAAATCGTGATTATGGTTGATGTCTCGGATTAGAAGGCCTAGCCGATTGGGTCGTGATCGGTCTCTGTGCTAAAAACACGGTGGTATTGGTATTGTGAACGGTGGCATATTGGTACTAAAGATCTCCCAACCAAAAATATATAATATCATCTTCGTATTTTTGAAATTGTTATGTTTTAACTTTGAATTTTGATATCCTTTATTGTTGATTGTTGTTTCCATGGTTTTCCCTTTCTTACATTGGCACTCTATTTTGAAAGAGGACAATTAGCTTTACATACTAGTGCTATTCCATATGTACTAACATCCATTTTTGTCGGGGGCGCTGCATCTTCAATGGATGCAGGTGGTTCATCAGCGGGCAACTTTGGTCCTCGTTAGTAGTCACTCTATATTCAGTAGGTTGTGGTGAGCCCTACTCTATTCTGAGCCTGATACCATTTGAGTTGTACATTGTGTTTTGAGGTATAACCCGAGCCTTATTGCCGGCACTTCTATACTACTCTTCGGTTGTACTTAGAGGCTCCGTAGACAGGCTGTGGGTGGTATTTGATGTTGGGTAATAAACTAGAAGTGTTGGTATGTGGCAAACATGTTTTTCATCATATCTATAAACTTGTAATATTTTGGAAGTCGTAAATGACTCTCCTTGATTAATGGAAATGAATGGGAGCACTTGACTCCTCTCATGTATATTTCTAGTGAATGATTATTATATTGTTAATGGGCAAGGTTGGGTAGAAGGCATCTAGTAGGCTTGCTTAATCGGGGTATCTCGATTGAGCACCGGTCGCGCTCCCCGAGGTCGGAGCGTGACATTCTATGAGTCATGAGCAAGTGTCTAGTAGATTCTTTCGGATTGGTATAATGACTTTCATACTTATCTTAGAGAGGCTACAGGTCATCTAGGAAACTTCCCTTTCTTTCTTTTCTCATCGTGCAACATTATTTCTGCTTGAAGTCTATATCTTTGATTTCTCTACATCCAGTCGTATGTTGTATTTTCACCAGCGACTTGTGATGCTATCGCGGATGTGGTGCATGATGCTTTCTATGTTGTGATGGTAGGCCAGTCTATAGGACTTATCGCCAGGTGTAGACCGCAACTTTGGCTCGATAGTTTCAGCTAGATGGGCATGTGATTTCAGACTTTTATGTCTGGTAGTATCCCTAGTGGTTGGACTGATGGCTCAGTGAGTGGCAAGATAGCCATGTGATGAGTATTATGTGACTAAGGACTACGATGAGATATTTTGGGTATGACAAGGATTTGCTTGAGATGTGAAAGGGATTATGGATGCTTGATTATCATCTTCAAGTGCGATATAGTCTTGAGTTGTGGATGCAATGATGGACCTCTCTGTGGTTTATTATGGAATAAAATGGATTCTTATATCTTATTGACGAGTGTAGACTCGGGAAGACCAATTGATTGTGTAATTTTTGTAAGATCATATGCAAATGTCGATTTGGGGCTAAGCGAGGGGGTTATCTCATGTGATAATGTTTGAGGTTGTATGGTTTCTTATGAGGGTTCTATGTAGTTCTCCTTCTATCCAGTGGGACGCATGTAATACAAATAGAGTTCGGATCATTTGAGAAAGTTGGCATGACAGTCATGAGGATGAGTATGCACTCAACAGATGATTTGGGGTGTGATGACTAGTGCTATATGAGTTTTTGAGGAGATTCAGCTGGATGACAATGGGGGTTCATGGAAATTAAGAAGTAAGAGTATTTTGGGTTATCAAATGATGTGTTTTGTGTGTTCCAGACAAGTGGGGGAGTCAACCATCGATGATTAGGTCATATGGGCATGTGTTGTTGTAGTTCCTGGACCAGGATGTGCTTGTGGATGTAACGACCCGATCGATCATTTTGTGTAATTGCACCCCGTTTCCCTTTTTATGCCTCACACATGTGTGTTTATGATTTTATGACTTGCGAGGTCGGTTAGTTTCGTTCCGGAAAGCTTTCGGGTTTATTTGGACCCTTGATTCTTCCCTTAGAGGCTTAAATTAAAAAATGTTGACCAAACTTTGATTTTTGGGAAAACGACCCAGAACTGTGTTTTATGGCTCCGATAGCTTTGTATCGTAATTTCGGACTTGAGCGTATGCCCGCAATTGATTTTGGAAGCCCATAGGTTAATTTATGTTGATTTGCCGAAATTTGGCAATTTGAAGTTGCAAGGTTTGACCGTAGGTTGTCTTTTAGCTATCGAGCTCTGAATTTAAATTTGGGACTTGGAATAGGTCCATTATGATTTTTAGAACTTGTCTGCAAAATTTGGTGTTATGTGGACTTGATTTGATAGGATTCGAACGTTTAGTTGTAATTTTATTAATTCTTGAACTTTACTTGGAAATTCATGCGTTTTAGAGTTCAATTCGTAGTTTTAGATGTTATTTTTGTGTTTTGATAGCGCGAGCGATTTCATATGATGTTTTTAGACTTGTGTGGAGGTTTAGTTTGGAACCTCGAGGGCTCAGATGAGTTTCGAACATGTTCCGGAGTGGTTTGGACTGAAATTATAGAAATTTGATGTCTGATGCTCCGGTGACGCAATTGCGAACATCATGGTCGCATTTGCGAAGGTGACAGTTGTCACAAATGCGACTTCCCCTTCGTATTTGCGAAGACAGCAAGATTTTAGCATTTTTCGTATTTGCGAACAAACGTTCGCTTTTGTGATGAAGGCCAGTTCACAAGTGCGAAGCCTTTTCTCGCAATTACGAGGTTGCATGAGGCTCTCAGGGTTCGCAAATGCGAGCCCTGGTCCGTAATTGCGAGGGTTCGCAAATGCAAACCCTGTGTCGCAAATGCGACATCTGCAACTGGTTAAAGGTCTAGATGTCGGGATTTATCTCACTCTCTCATTTTTGAACCCTAGACTCGGTAGGAGGCGATTATGAAAGGGTAATTTTACCTACAAACCTTGGGTAAGTGATTCTAATCTATTTCTAATCATATTCCATCAACATATCTTAGAGTTTAACATCAAAATCATGTGAATCAAAGTGAAAATTTGTGAAACTTTATTAGGTTTTTGAAAAAATAAGAAATTGAGTTTTAAGAGTTGATTTGGATACGAATTTTTAAACTAATCACATATATGAACTCGTGGGGTCATGGGTAGACGGAATCTACCATTGGACCCGGGTTTTGACCGGGCGGGCCCTGGGTTGACTTTTGTTAACTTTTTGGGAAAAGTATAAAGATCTTAACTTTATCTATTGCAATTGATTTACCTAGCATTGTTTTACGATATTAAGTGGGTTTTAGTTAGAATTGGCCTAGTTGAGGTAAGTGTCTTGCTTAACTTCGTGTGGGAAACTACCCCTTAGGATTTTGTATTGATTGTGTCTTTTGTGCTATGTGAAAGCCGTGTACGCAAGGTGACGAATGCGTACACGGGTTGTACGTGGTAATTAACCGGTTTAGACTACTTAGACTATTTCCATGCTTTAATTGACATGCCATATCGTGTTCTAAATTTTCCTAGTCAATCTATTCTTACTTGTGTTAGTCTATCCTTACATGCCTTAAATGATTTTGTTAACACTTGTTCTACCTCCTAATTGATAAATTGATCTCATGTTTTAGTTGGACTTGTTGCCTCTTTTATTGTTACATGCTATCTCTTCATTGTTAATTATCATTATTTGAAGTCATTATACATGTTATCTCTTTCATGGTTGATTATCATTAATTGAAGTTATTGTTCATGTTACCTCTTTCGTTGTTGATACCATTATTTGACGTTATTGTTCATGTTACCTATTTCAATGTTGATTACCATTATTTGAAGTTATTGTTCATGTTATCTCTTCCATTGTTGATTTTGATTATTTGAAGTCATTGCTACACGTTATCTCTTCCATTTTTTGAGTTATTCTTATTTAACATTGTGGTTATACATTGTCTCTCATTTTTGAGTTATTGGTGTTGAAGTTGTGGAAGCCATTATCACGTTGAGGTGAAATTGTTATTGTTGAAAACATCTTCCTTTTTGAGAATTTTACATTCATGGTTTGTTGTTGATAGTCTTGTGCCCTTTATGGTAGAGCCGTGGGCTATTGTTGTGGAAATATTGATATTGTGGATTATTGGCAAATTGTGATATTTGGGCACTTGTGGTGCGAGTTGTTATTGTAATGTGATATTGACGCGCATGCGGCGGTATAAGGCTTGGGTTTGATATGCATACGGCGGTATAAGGTGGGACTTATGTGCGTGTTGCTTGTAGGGGAACTACATGAAGCCACACAACGTCATAAGGTGGGCTAAAGTGCGTGTAGCTATTTCGAAAAAACTGTTTTCAAAACCTATTTTAAGTGTAAGTCTCACGCGACGGTATAAGGAATGATTGTGATTGAGATCGTGTATTGTGAATACGAGGTGATACCTTGGTTGTGATTCTTGATTTATACGAGGCGATACCTCGGTGGTGATTTTTATTGTACGCGAGGCAGTACCTCGTTGTGTTATTTGTTGCTTATCTCATAATGCAAAGAGCTTTTGGATGAAATGTTCTTGTTGTTTTACTCTTCTTTGTTCTAGCAGTTGTTGTCCGTATATGATCATTTTGGTTCTCTTCAGTTGCTTCTTTTATGTTATTCCCATGTTTAATTTCCGTTATTAGTTCATGCTATTATATTGTTTCGTATCAGTTATTTCTTTGCTTTTTATTATTTATCCTTATTATATTTCCATACTGCTTATTTATATCCTAGTAGGTATCTTGACCTGGCCTCGTCACTGATCTACTGAGGTTAGGCTTGATACTTACTGGGTACCGTTATGGTGTACTCATACTACGCTTCTGCATATTTTTTATGCAAATCCAGGTACGACTGCTCGTGCCGGTCGTTAGAGATCATTTGCTAGCTGCCTTTCGGAGACTTCAAGGTATGCCTGCTCGGCGTTCGCAGGCCTCGGTGTCACCCTCCCTTATTCTCATTTACAATTGTATTTTCTTTCGGACAGTGATATAGTAATTATTCTAGTTTTACTCTGTAGAGCTTATGACTCAGTTCTACCGGTTTTGAAAAGTATTTGTTGAGATTCTATTTCGGGAGCTTATATCAGTTATTTACCCTTGTTTTAGTATTTTGGTTGATTATTTCTTTCAAGTTGTTATTAACTATTAGGCGTACCTAGTCATAGAGACTAGGTGCCATCACGACAACCTACGGAGGGAAATTGGGGTTGTGATAGTTGATTAGCTATGAGTTGAGAAGGCTGGCATCGAGGATGATTTGAGTAAGGAGTTGCTAGGTATATGATGTACTATGCTTTATTGATATATGGAGCTAGTGGAATAATTCAAGTTGATAATTTTTGGTAGAAGTAGTAGACAAGGGAAAAGGATTCACTCAGTCGCTCAAGGGAGAGGTTGTTTCTTTTTGGAGTATTCATGTGCTAACGAAGCACTAGCCGTTCGACATGCTTGACTATGAAGTCGGGCCTAGGGCAGAGTGGGTGACTCTCGAGAATGATTCTAGCAGGTTCAAGATCCAAGGTGTGGTATTTGAGGATTTTTGAATCCGTCGTGTGAATAAGAAGTTGAGATCAACGTTGGATTTTGAAAGAGACCTGGACTATTTTTGTTCCATTATCGGTTATGCGATGCAATGCTTAAGATATGGAAGAAAAACCTTTAGATTCATTAAAAGAACACTAATATGAACAACCGACCTCATGTACTCATCAAGTATTATAACTAACTTCGGCGAGGTAATAGAAGCAAGAATTATAAGTGATACTCCCCAATCACATGTACAATTCATATATTCCAACAAGTACAGAATAATAATATGAACAAATCATGAAATCACAGATAAGACCAACTTGGTGCGCATAATTTTCTTAACGTACTATTCTCAGTCAACAATAAGCATACAAGGAATATATGCAGATAATCAGGTAAATAGCCAGGGAAAATTGCAAGTAAAGAAGCATAACCAAATTTCAATTCGTTGCGGTGCGCAACCCGATCTAAATAGAAATGGCAATACGGCTCTAAGGCCCACATTAGAATCTCAATAACCGAACCAAACCACTGATCAGCCTTCCCAAGGTCCACATCTCAATAACAATATTTCATATCCAAACGTACAACTCACGTGATGTACGTACAACTCGTGTGCTAAGAATATCGATCGCACAGATAACTCACGTGTTGCACGGACAAATCATGCGTTAATATCATAATCCGCCCAGCGTGGTCATAGTCTCAATATCATAATCCTCCTGGTGTGGTCATAGGCTCACCAGTCCAATCCATATCACACAGAAAATCAAATATGCAAGAATACATGTACATGATCAATGAACATTAAATTTTATACTCCTGGACTGGTATAAGTGACATGCCAAAATATATGTATGTGCAAAGTGTGCTATCATAGCTCCAATCAGGCAAATACATCACGAAAGTAGCAATTATCAGGTTCAATTAGGAGATTAACCTATATGTAACCTCAATAATGGCTCAAATAGCTCATAACATGGGCACAAATATAAGAATCATCATAGCATGAAGCTTAGAAATTAATCCAAGGCATATAATAGCCTAAATACTAACCCGAGCATGAAAGATACCACTGTGCATGCACATGGGCTCAACCCCACACATATGCTCCACCCATAGCACGTAGCTATCAAATATAACTCAGGCAACTAGTGCCCCAACCATGTTTATGTTAGATACTTACCTCAAGCAAGCCAAAACAGTACTCTAGAAATGCCATCCCGCACGAATCAACCTCCGAACAGCTCAAAACTAGCCAAAATCAACTCAAAAATATTAAATAATGCCATAGGAAATAAACCCAAACGATAAAGGTTGAATATTAAATCAAATACTCAAAGTCAATCCAGGCCCGCACCTCGTAACCTAACAAAACTCACAAATATTGACAACCTATTCGAATACGAGTCCAATCAGACTAATTTCATCCAATTTCGACTTCTAATCGATGTTCAAAACTCAATTATTCACTTTAGAAAAGTTTAGACATAAAACCTCAATTTCTCTTTTAGATTCATCACTCAAATTCTAAAATCAAAGATGTAATCATGTAAAATATTCAAATCCGAGTAAAAAATACTTACCCTAATCCAAATCGTGAAAGTCACCCCTAAAAACGCCCAAATCCGAGCTCTAGATCTCAAAATGTGATAAAATAACTCAACCCTCGAAATAAATAGGATCTTCCCAGGCATCTCTGCATTTGCAGTCAAACAGTCGCATCTGCAACAAACTTAGCCGCATATACGGCTCCGCAGGTGCGATTCGTCAAGCACAAAAGAGAAATTCCTCAGTCAAACCAAGCTCTGCAAGTGCGCACACCCTTCCGCAGGTGCGACTCCGCATCTGCGGCCAAAAACTCCGCAAAAGCAAAACTCCTCTAGGAACCTCCTCTTCGCAGAAGCGAGCCTTCCCCTGCATAAGCAAATCCGCACCTATGAGCACACCAGCGCAGGTGCAAAACAACAAGAATAAAACTACCATCAGGACCATAATAATCTGAAACTCATCTAAAACTTACCCTAGCTCTTCGGGACCCCATCCGAACATACCAATAAGTCCAAAAGATAACACGGACCTAATTGAGACCTCAAATCCCTCATAATAACATCAAAATCACGAATCACACCTTAAATCAAGCCTAATGAACTATTTCAAATTCCCAAATTCCAAACTTACGTCGAATGCGCCTAAACAACTCGGAATTACTTGCAAATTATGCATACAAGTTTCAAATGACATAACGAACCTATTCCAACTCTCGTAACAACCATCTAAACCCGATAACATGAAAGTCAACTCCCAGTCAAACCTATATACTTTCCAGACCTTCAAATTGCCAACTTTTGCCAATTAGAGCCAAAACCTTCTTGAAACATCCGAATGCAAATCGGGGCATACGACCAAGTTCAAAATTACCATCCGGACCTAACGCAAATCCGGGTATATGCCTAAGTCTAAAATTATCATCTAGACCTAATGGAACCATAAAAACTCCTATCTGAGGTCAAATACACTAAATTCAAACTTGGTCAATATTTCTAACTTGAAGCTTCCATATTGAGAATCATTCTTCCAAATTAATCCTGAACATTAAAAACCAAAATCGACCATACACGCAAGTCATAATATACCATATGAAGATACTCATGACCTCAAACCATTGAACTGAATCCAAATGCTCAAAACGACAGGTTGGGTCATTAAATTCTTCTTCACTTAAATAAACATTCGTTCTCAAACGTGCCAAGTGTTATTCCAAAGCCATCAAATCGCTGTATAAACTCACCATACACATACCCATGGGTGATCCTACGTCAACCCAATCCATACAAGCCCGATAACATAATCTAACTGAAGATCCTTACTTCTACCTTAGTCCATAAACCTTAGAACCCAATCTCCAACACCCGCTGTTCATTATAAGACCCAATTCTCGCATCTATATACCAAATAAGTCTAAACAAGTTGTATCAAGAAATAACCATAACCCAAGATATAATCACATGGTATACCACATAACTCACGTACTCATAGTAATACCTTCTGACCACAATAGCTGCTCATTATAAAACTTGATACCAACGATATACCTCAACTCAAATGAAAACCTCATCTTTAACCTTCGTACACTACCAAGGATGAAAGAAACAGGTAAAAACTCATAACCATTCATCAGATCCATAAGTCGTGGAGCTCTCTCGCCCGCCAAGAACCATAGCTAAATTTCGAGCTGACTAATGACGTTATTCTTCCAAACATACCTTAATCAAATCTAATAGCACTCATTCCATGTCCAATAACCTCATCTCATCCAGTATAAGTTGCTCAGCCAACATGTCACACCAATACCACCTAGAGCCACATAACATAGAATCTGTGCACCAAATAAGCAACAACTTGAATGTAACCAAAGATGGAAGAAGAACTAAATGAGAGAACCGTCCCATAAGGTTAATAGATACCACCAAAAAGCACATTTCTATTAACCCATCACACAGAGAAACAAAACACACAAAATAAGCACAAAGGATCATATCCCAACATAACTCTGATGTGATGCATGACTCAATCCAAACATACTGATCCACATGAAATACCCATCGAACCATAGTGCTCACAATCAACGAAAACTTGTGTACCAATAGCACACATGCCAAGAGCATGACCATAACCATGAATGAACGGATAACACAATATACCACAGACAGGAAGATGACAACCAAGGCGCAATTCACCATTCAACACCCAAGAGTAACACACGGAATATAACAGAACATGAATAAGATCAACTCTAGCGAATGACACACCCCCAACAATGGCTGGGCGGAGTAAATCAACCTGATCCGACATAGGACACATATTCTCATTAGGCCTGCCAGTAGGCCCCCAAATCAATTCCAGTCATCCCAAAATAAATAAATAACCTCCCAAAAGTCCACAGTAACCTATCCATAATACATACCATCAGCCGTGTAACTCTTGCCCTATCTATACAGCCCACAACCAAGGAATAGTCCACCTCTGAGAAATCCCAGACCCCAAATCCTAAGAATACAATAATCTCCGTATTCGATCCCAACTCTACCACTTAAATGACTGACACATCCCTAATACACAATGATACATCCCTAATATACAATCATCTCACGAGAAATACTTCCATAATTCTTCTGTGCCATATAGAAAAATTCAAACATCAGTTGTCGATCAACCAGGCGATTACCATAATACCAGTCAAGCATCCGCAAGTCAAACATTATGCACCTTACGAAATGCGCACCCTTCTCAGGTGATACCAGATAGTGCCAACATTTTTCTAAGCATTTGAAACCCTCCATGTTGTCTAGAACTCATGACCTTCCCTTCGAACGGAATTGCAACCTCGTACATGCATGCCTCAATCCCACACGTCGCACCACATCTATCATGTAATCATATAAAAGCAAGAGAACCCCATTATCAACCCTGAATCACAAGCAGGACACACATTTCGTCATCTAGAAACCTTTCACTTGACCCCCATCCATGAGAAAATCATAACACATAACATACTCATTATATGTGTTGAAAACATCTGTCTCAAGCCGTGGTCGACACCATCGAGAACTCTTCAATACCAGTTTGTAAATAACCAAGCCATTAGAACTGAATCTTTCTAAATTTAACCAAGTCACGCTGATCGCCAAGCCCAAGAGTATAGCCACAAAACACCTGTAGAGTTTTGCCACTAAAGGAACCGATCACTTCTATTACCAAGTTGATCCAAACCACCACCAAGATGACCTATTTCTCCAAATCCCTCTCGACTTGCCTTCAAATTAGCATTCTTGTCACGCCCCAACCTCGGGGAGCACGACCGATGCTCAACAGAGTTACTCCGGTTGAGTAAGCCTGCACAGTGCCATCTACCTAACTCACCCATGAATAAAGAGAATAATACATTTCATTAATTAGATAGTAAGAGGTCATGTGAATAACACCAGTTCATTTCTATTAGTTACATCATTAACAAGTCTCCAAAACAGTACATTGTACAATCATAGTTAAAGTGGAATAGATGATACGATTATAAAAATTTTAGTTTAACCTTCCCAAAAATAGATACAACCCATACTATGTCTACGGAGCCTCTAACAGGAACAAAAGAGTGCTATGACAGTGCCAGCAATAAGGCCCCGGCTATACCTCAAAACGTTATGTACAAAGGATAAGAGATACAGGACCCCAAAATGAAGTAGGGCTCACCAAGTCAATTGAGGAGAGGCTGTGTGATACGCTCAAATTACACCTATATAAATGGTGTAAGGCAATCGATGTCAAATATAATAACCCAAATAGGTTATAATCGAATCCCATAAGGAATAGGTGTGAAAAGGTTACTTAAATAATGCAAAACTTGACTTAAGCCGTAATTCCACTCCGTTAGTTTAAATAGTGTTTTGTAATTGTGAATTGTCGAGAAAAGCCATTTCGTTGAGATGATTTGATTAAATTGATTTAGAAACCAAGTTTGTGTCTCCATCAATGGTATGTAATGCTATCGTGTTAATCATATGTATTTCTAATGGAAGATCCTTTGATATGCAAATGATTCCTAAATGACTATCTAGTATCTCCCAATAATTAGATATTATTTCCTCTTTATGATTTTCCCTAATATAAAAGAGTTACAAGTAAGAACAACCAAATTATGCCAAGTAGAATCCACTTATCCCTAAGAGATTCTATTAAACAAAGTTTAAAGCCTTGAGTTCTTGCTATTCAAGTCTACCAAACTCTAACCCACTTTTCCAAGTAATGATAGAGTGAATTGGCACTGGTCAATATTTGCAACCATCAACCACAAATGAAGTATGAGACATGAATAGAAATCAATCAACCATTATATATATATTAAACGATAAACACCCATTAATATTACACCCACATAGGATTCACAACCTTAGTATTTAAAATTATCTACTCATACTAAAATACAAGAATAATATAATAAATAAAGCCATGAAGCTTGCAAATATAGACAAAATCTTGGATCCTCTCTCAAAAGCTTCCAAAATAATGGTCTATTCAATGCTCTAGGTGTAGCCTCTTTCTGTCAGAGCAGGTACATCACAAAAACCATAATCATTCTATTTATAATGGTTTAAAAGTTGTGGTCAAAAACTGACAAAAATAACCCTGCAGATAGAGTCTACGGCCGCAGAATGAGCCGCAAAAGGCTTTCACGGTCCGCAGATCTTTAGTTCCACCATAGAATTGATCGAATAATCTTTCAGTTATTCCTTTGCATTTCTGTTATACGGTCCGCATATTACTTTTGCGGCCTCATAACATATCACATAATCATCTTCAGTGGAATTCTCTTAACATTATGCAATCGCTATGCGGTCCGCACAAATGTTATGCGACCGCATAATGGATCGTAGACTTGGCTATCAACAATTGGATCTTTCTACTTCATTTTGTGATGAGTCTGTGGCCTGCACATCACTTTTTCGGCCGCAGACCAGCCGCATTTCTGCCTTTCATTGGTTTTTGACATCTTCTTTTATGATCTTGGTTCTTCAAGTCTGGTCTCCTGTAAAACACCAAAACTACATAAGAAATGACTTATAATGTTATAAAAGATGAACTAAAGTCTATGTAATTTGTGTCAAAAGTGTCGCATTTGTACGACATATCAACACCCCAACTTAGACTCTTGCTTTTCCTCAAGCAACAAACAAGAAATAATATAATATGAACTGACCAAATGCTAATCTACTTCCGACTGATCACAAAGCAGCAGTGACTATGGATGGTGCTGACTATTAGTTAACAAGCATATAACCCCCTTTTATATTCAATATTCTTTAAAGACAAAGATCATGTAACAGTTCGAATAATCAGTTTGTGAGTTTCGAGCCTCTAGAACAATGACAGAGTGCTACTCATAGCCAGCTATGCATTTGTATCCTACTTCAAGAAGCCTAATTTTTGCTAAATCTTGCAATTAATGCATTCTCACATCAAAGAAAGTCCCCAACTCAATACATATGTACAGGGATAAAATCAAACACTCTTGAACTCAGAAAGAAGGCTAAGTGCTACAAGTATCAGTCCATATGCTTGCCCTTATTTTAACTCATTACTACCCAGGAATAATTTGTTGTAGATCAAAAAAGACTTTTCAAGGGTTATAGTGTAGGCTTCGGTACAAGTTAGATGAATATTTGGGAATATAGTGACTATACCCTCCTTGAACGCTACACACACATTTGTTTTTTTGTACTTTTTGCATTTTGCTTCTTTTTTTAACCACATGGCCCTTATTAACCTCTAGTACTAACATAGAATCACCTTAAAGTACCTCTCTAATTTTCTCAAAACTCCATACATATATATATACATATATTTTCTTTTTTTATTATTTATTGGAGCTTGAGTATCTTCATCTAACACAATTTTGTTTTATTGGCCTCTACACACAATGAACATCTTCACCATTTACTAATTGATACCAACACCCCCAACTTAGACATTTAGCCTCATTCTTAACATTCAAGGAGGGACAGGTTCAAACGAGGAAATTATTTCACAAAAAGGTAAATGTTTGTAATGTAGTAGCCAAATAAAAGGTTAAAGACTCAACGGGGGATTACTAGGATAATACATGCAACATGGAGGTCAATTTGGTCAAGAACTAGTTAGCAATCACAAAGAGAGCCTAAGATCATTTTGACACCCAATCATCAACCTGAGATTTACATTGAGGAACCAACCAGACAAGTTCTAGGCATTACAAGTTGAGCACATGCTTTATTTACACAAACTCTCACCACTACGACGCATGAATTGCTCGAATCGGCATAATTACAGCCCTTAAGTGAATACAAGGCAATTCAATGATTCATCAAATTATATTTGAGATTCTAAGTAAGCACAAAGTCAAAGAGCGAGCCTCGATTTCATAAGAATGACTAACGTTTTATTCACAAAATTTGAAGGGTGCAATTTATTCCACAAAAACTTATCATATGCTTGAATCTAGAACAAAAGCACCAAACAAGTTAAAACATTTTATGCTACAACCATGGTTCTACTATTACACCATTGGAAAAGAACTCGGCAAAGAAAAACCAAGGGGAATTCATTACTATATAAAAATCTACACTAGTGGGACTAAGAGTTTATATACAAGTTGCAAAAGTCTGTCAACTACCCCACCCCCAACTTAAGAACATGCAGTGTCCCCAATGCATTGAAAACAAAATAAGAACAAAGTTTAGGAGCTTCCTGGGGTACACTAGGCGCTTGGAATATCTGAGGCGGACGTGGAGCTTGGAGCTGAAACTGTGGAGGTAGTGGGTGGATCATCTGACTGGGGGTGCGATATCTGAGACCAAAGTAGAAATCTCCGCCTATTGCGGAGCCAGGTCCTAGACGTGTGAGCTTCTGGCCTCACCCAATGAAAGCAGTGTGGTTGTGGTAGTAGCCCTGGCAGCCATATCTATAAGTGAATGTGCAATAGCTGTCTGCACATCAGCCTCCTATTCACCTAGTTCCTCTGTAACAGCAGCAACCCGTTTGCCTCTGTTATCCCTCTGATCATCACCCTCTTCAAATATCTGCTCCTTATCAGTTTCCTCACGAGACTCTCTAGATTCTTCGTCTGAATGACCATTGTTTTGTGCAATGGAACCCGGAGTTTGTGAGATGTCAGTACCATGCGCCTCCTCAGCTGATGGGAATTTTGTGAAATCTAGATCAAGATTTGGTACATGGGAGGTGCCGATGCCCTGCTCCCCTTCCATTGGAAGAAGGGTGGTCAAATCAAACTCCAGTGTCTGCATCTTATGAAGCTCCGTCTTGAGCTCAGCTACATCCTATTAAAGTTGAGGCATGTCCCCAACTCCTCCTCGCTCAACCTTCTCGAGGCATGATTCAAAGTGCTTGAGTCGATCCTCATATGATAGATGTTGCTTTTGAAGATTACTTACTGAGGTTTAGAGTGGGGCCAATGCTTTCCGGATGAGCGATGGAAGTTCTTTTGTCAATTTGTCTACTTTGGCATTTGCACGTTGTGCCAGTAGACCAAGCTTGGAGAGTGCAGGCAGTGATGCAGTTGGTGTTGAAATGGCTGGTCTGGGAGTGGATGTAGAGGTGGCAGGTGCCGAAGTAGTATCTGGCATTGATGAGGCTGCAGGTGTTGCTAAGACGGAAGAGGTCGGAGGGAGAGGGAGTGATTGCTCTGGTGGATCTTCGACCACTGTATCCGCAACATCATTGAGCCGAGTGATGTCAATGTCCTAAATAGCTTTTTCTATTAGTTCATGTCTGGGGAACGGAGAAACCGTTGCATCTTGACATAAAGCATGGATTAAGCATGGAAAAGGGAGCAAGGTTTCTTTTTGGTTTGCCCTGATCCCAATCTCAGGAAATTGTCACGACCCAAACCTATGGGCCGCAACGAGCACCCGGTACCTTACTCAACCGAGTACCAATGTAACGTATCTTTCTTATTGTACTTTCATTGGCAGATGGGCCAAACGGGCTGTCATGTGCTAACCAGAATAAACATAGGGAAATGATCAATATAGGATGACCTAATCTGATATAAAAACCTATACATATGATATACGAGCCTATAAGGCCAACATGATCATTTGTAAACTCAAAGCATAGGCCGGAAAGGCCATACACGCATTCGTATATATGACATCTGTCTACAAGCCTCTAAGAGTACACACTTAACATAAAGGTCGGGACAAGGCCCCGCCATACCAGACAATACGCGTCTAAATTATACTGACCAAACAAGAAACTACGGAGCAAATGGAGCGCACCAACATCTTCCGCTGAGTTGATAGCCTACTTGGAGGACTCTCGACCTGTCTATCGTGACCTGCGGGCATGAAACACAGCGTTCCCAGGCAAAAGGGACGTCATTACGAATAATGTACCGAGTATGTAAGGCACATAAATAAGTACATAACAGACATGGAAGAAATATAGAGTAAATGACTCAACCTGTAAGTCAGGATAACTCTATAAATCATGAAATACTTATAGTGTCATGCATATGCGTATGAATATTATGTCGTGCATAGGTACCTGTTTCATAACATCATCAGGCCTCTGAGGTCATCCCATCATATAATCTTGGCCACTGTGGGCAAAATCATCAACGTATACCAGCTGATCAGGTGGTGGTGCGTATATAACGCCATAATATTTTTTCATATTCCATATACATATAATATACCTATATACGTGTATATAACGTCATCTGGTCATGGGTCAATGTAAATGAATGCAATGCATGAGAAATACGTCAATAATAATCTTTCGGAGTGTCATAAGACCATTTTTCCTTTGATTAATATCATGAAATAAACTTTATCAACTTACGTATTTTCTGAAACCCATGAACATATGATAGAATAATATGACACATAGGGAATCAAGAACTTAAGCATCTCTAGTATTTCTATGAATAGAGTCATTTATGGAAATTGTGCATTTTCTCGTTTCGTTTGTGTCGTATAGATCATGTCAAAAGAAAGAAGGGATAGCCTTAACATACCTGAGTCGATTCTCTTGACAATCCCTCTAACACACGTTAATTGTGACAACACACAATGGCGAATCGAAGTGGGAGAAAATCTGTATGATATTCTTGAGAAGGATTGCACCGCACTCCCTTAGAATCGCAAAATCCCGTTGCTATTACATTACGTAGTCTCGTATGATTTTTGTAGCAAAATCACGTTGCTAACATCTCATCTTTTGTGAGTGAGTTTGCTGAATGTTTCTTTGAGCTTTGTAGAGATTTACTAATGAATTAGAGAGGTTTCTTTTTAATATTTGAGTGTGGGCCCCACTTAGCAAGACTTGGCCACAAAAATTAATCTAACTTTGCCACCTTGCTTTGTGAATAAAGAGTCATTTGCTTGACTATGTCTTGCTGCCACGTTGGGATTCAAGGCTTATCCAAAAGATTTCAATTAATTATCCCTCAACTTCTTAATTAACTTGGTAATCCCCCATCAGTTCAATAATTAATCAATTACCCACATAATTAAGAATTATCTCAAATTACTTAAAATACTACTTACTTTTAACACACCTTATACACCTTACTATCATGGTCATGTGGTACCTTGTATGGCACTAGTCCATAAATACGGGGTATTATAGCTTAGACCGTATTTTACCCCAAAATGTCAAATTTGACAAAATTTATTTTCTTCGATTTGCTTACCCTATCACCTTCACGAATTTACATACCACTTGTTTGAAATAACATAATACTTATAATTCCAAAATAATCTCATTTCCGTGCTTATATCAATTTACTTATGGCTTACTTTCATGTACGAAAACATGGAGTGTAACAGAAATATAAGCCCTCCCACATTAATCGTGATACCCAACATGATGCAAGAGATAAGGATCGCCTTGTCGATACTGATGTCGGTCTCATTTCTCGTAGGCAATATATGAGAACAGACAAAACTTAGACAATACCGGCCCTTTTGGGTAAAATCCCTCTTGTGAATTTTCTGGCGTGGTGCAATCCAGGGCGGAGTTCCTTTGGCTATGACAGAGGCTACCCAAGCATGCTCAGATTCCTTATTTGCAATTTTTTCCTCATACTCTGCCATGTCTAGCTCCCACTCTTCAAAATATACATCATTGATGGATGGAGAATCACAAAGTATTTCAACTCTTCGGACTAAGACAAATTTCAAGTATCGGCGGTTTCTCTTTTGTTCTGAATTCCTGGATGCAGCACACGCAGCATAAAAATCCCTAACAAGCGTCTCGTTGTACTCTCCCAGAACTTTAGTGAAGAACTCCCATCCCCTCTTTTTGATAATTTCTAGCACATGGGGATAGTATTCTTTAAGACCATTCAAACTCAGCTGCTTTTCTTCGAGGATCTTTCTCTTTACCAGACCATCTCTGTATAGAGTCCAAGAGCCGGAAATCCTAAACCTGAGATCCTCACCACTCTTTCTGTGTGCTTCGGCCTGGAGGTTAACTGGTGGTAAAAGGTCAAGTTGTGCCTCCTCCTTTTTAGACTGGGAGGTAGGCTCGGATGAATTTTTAGATGTGCCAGGACGTTTGCGTTGGGATTGCTGTTATTGTGGGCATATAGATGCAGCCTCTCTCTTTCCTCAAGTGGTGGGTGTTCACGATGCTAAGGATTCCGTTGGTGCCATTCCTGCCAATTAATCGAATAGTTAGTATAAGGTAGGGCATGAATAACATCTAGCATAGAAATGAGAGACACAAAATGTTCTGCGAGCCGGTATGTGATCGCATATCAACTCTGCAGACCGCGAACCCTAACGCAGAACAAGACTGATATGTAGCAATAAAACTTATGTGGGCCGCATAAGTGGTCGCAGAACAAGTGTGTGATCGCATAAGTGATCACAGAACAAATATGCGACCGCAGATCGGTCGCATTTTTCATCTTGAACTTAAGTTGACTCTGCCTAATTATGCGACCACTATGCGGACCGCAAAAATGTTCTGCGGCCGTAGACTTCATCTTCTCCATGAACTTTCCCTCACATGCAATATTATATGCAAAACTACGCAGCTAAATCACAACTCATGATAGACCAATATACTCTCAATACTGAGGTCGATTTCATGCTTAGCCTAACATAAGTTACCAACCCCCAGCCCTAAAATCAGTAACCCTAACATTAAACCCCAAAATTTTAATTTACCCACAGTAAATACATTCCCCCAAAGTTGATTCCCAGTACAGAAGATAAAAAATAATTTGGGGAAATAGAAACGGGTATCATAGATGAGGTAGGAGAATGAGGTGAGTGAAAGCACACAATAATTTTTACTTAAACTGAGTAGGAGAAATATTGGAAATTTACATACCAGATGTCAGATGATCTAGCAAGCCAAGTTGGTGTAAATTCGCTAACAAGGTGAGCCGTTTTTGTTCAATTTCTTGCTATTTTGCTCAAAGTGATATCATTTGTGTTATTCTTTCTGTATGTGTGCGTGAGGTTAGAGAAGAGAGATGGCAGGGGGAAAGAGAAAGAGTCATTTTTATTACCTAAAGGGTTTGCGACTAATTAACCATCGCATAACATAATATGCGTTCGCGTATGTGTTTTGCAATGGGTTAATACCTGGGTTGTGTGCATCATATGTGCGACCCATTCTGTTGTCGCAAAATGTTTATGTGGGTCGCAAAAGTTGAACGTCCTCCAAATTTTTTAAATTCCAATTTGACTAGTATTCTGCCTAATTTCGCGATCGTTATATGGTCCGCAAACCTCTTATGTGGTCGCATAAGTTGCCGCAGAACAACAGTTGAAGCTCAACTTTCTTTCCTTAATTTTCCCTCTGCCGTTGCATCCCATCTCTTTGTATTTTGGGTAGCCTGCATTCTAATACACATGTCAAACTGTCCAACACTTACAAATAAACCTACCAAAATTAAAATCTAAAAAAAAAATTGACGTTACCAACTTTTGGGTTGCCTCCCAAAAAAGAGTTCGATTTAACATCGCGGCACGACGATGTTGCCTCGATTTATGCTAATCATTAGTGGGGATTGGCACAGGACTATCCTTGAGTGCGAATAGTTCTACCAGTTGCCTTTCTCCATTGGTTCTGAGGTAGTACTTGTACCTTTAGCCATTTACTTTGAAAGTTCATGTCCCATCCTCGGATTCTAATTCAATAGCACTATAGGAAGACACACTCACAATTTTGAGCGGGCCTGACCATTTGGATTTGAGTTTTCCCTGAAAGAACTTCAATCTTGAGTTGAATAGTAAGATCTAGTCACCGAATTTTAATTCCCGCTTCAAAATATTCTTGTCATAAACAAACTTCATTCTTTCTTTATACATGGCTGTATTCTCGTATGCATGGAAACGGAACTCATCCATCTCGTTGAGTTGTGCCATCCTTAGATCGGCAGCTTCGGTCCTGTCAAGGTTTAACTTTATCAATGCCCACATGGCTTTGTCTTCAAGTTCAACTGGCAAGTGACAAGCCTTACCAAAAACCAACTAGTACGGTGAAGTGCCAATGCGTGTCTTAAATGTCGTTCGATAGGCCCACAATGCATCGTCTAGCTTCTTTGACCAGTTGGTCCTTTTTGCATTAACAGTTTTTGCTAGTATGTTTTTGATCTCCCGGTTGGAGACTTCAACTTGACCACTTGACTGAGGATGATAAGGGGTGGCCGCCTTGTGCTTAACTCCATATTTGTTGAGCAATCCGGTAAAAGCATTGTTGCATAATTGAGAACCACCATCACTAAGGATGACCCTTGGGGTTCCAAACGGAGTAAATATGTTCTTCTTCAAGAAGGCGGTTACACTTCTTGCCTCGTTGTTCGGCAATGCAATTGCCTTAACCCATTTGGAGACATAATCTATTGCTACCAAGATATATGTCATACAGTAAAAACTTACGAAGGACCCCATGAAATCTATCCCCCACACATCAAAGATCTTGACCTCCATCACAAAGTTCATAAGCATCTCATGATTTTTAGAAATTGATCCTTGTCTTTGACATTGATCACATGCCCTGACCATTTGGTTTGCATCTTGGTAGATCCATGGAAATAATAGCCACATTCCAGTACTTTTGCCGCAGTATGATTTCCACCATGGTGACCTCCAACTGGGGAGTCATGACACGCTTTGAGAATTTGAATTATCTCATGCTCCGGAACACAACGCCGAATGATGTTGTTGGCGCAAATACGGAACAAAAAGGGCTCCTCCCAATAGTTTTGCATACATCCCCGCAAGAATTCATTCTTTTGATAAGTTTCCAATCCGTCGGGGATAAGGTCACTAACCAAGAATTTAGCGATGTCAGCATACCAAGGAGTGAACGTGCTAGATATTGCCAATAAGTGTTCATTTGGGAAAGCATCTTTAATTTCAAGATCTTCTTTTGGTCTTCCTGCCTCTTCAAGCCTAGATAAGTGATATGCAACCTGATTCTCTGTTCCTTTCCGATCTTTGACCTCAAAGTCAAAATCTTGTAATAAATGTACCCATCTAATTAATCTTGGTTTAGCATCCTTCTTCGCCATAAGGTAGCGGAGTGCTGCATGATCAGTGTATACTATCACGTTCGATCCAAACAAGTTGGCCCGTAATTTTTCAAAAGCATAGACAATAGCAAGCAGTTCTTGCTCAGTTACAGTGTAATTCAGTTGTGCACCATTGAGTGTCTTGCTTGTGTAGTAGACAGGATGAAGAATCTTGTTATGCCGTTGACCAAGCACCGCTCCAATATCCATACCACTGGCATCACATATAAGTTCTAATGGAAGAGATCAATCCGGTGTGACAATAATAGGTGTCGTGGTGAGCCTTGCTTTCAATTACCCAAAAGCTTTGAGGCACTTGTCATTGAACTCAAACTTAGCATCCTTTTCATGGAGCTTGCACATAGGACTTGAAATTTTTGAGAAGTCTTTGATAAATCACCTGTAAAACCCGGCATGCCCCAAAAAGCTCCGAACACCCTTTACCGAACTGGGAGGAGGAAGCTTGGAAATGATCTCGATCTTTGCCCGATCAACCTCTATGCCTCTCTTGGAAATTTTGTGGCCAAGAACAATACCCTCATCTACCATGAAGTGACATTTTCCTAATAGAGTACAAGGTTTGTTTCCTCACATCGTTTGAGCACTTGCCTAAGGTTGGCAAGGCAATGCTCAAAAGAATCACCAACTACAGAGAAGTCATCCATGAATACCTCTAAGAAGTACTCCACCATATCCGAGAAGATTGACATCATGCATCGTGAAAAGTCATCGAGGCATTGCATAGCCCTAATGGCATCTGGCTAAAGGCAAAGGTCCCATACAAACATGTGAATGTTGTCTTCTCTTGGTCCTCTAAGGCGATGTTAATTTGGTTGTAGCCGGAATAACTATCCAAGAAGTAATAAAATGACCTTCCCGCTAGCCTATCAATCATTTGATCAATAAAGGTCATAGGGAAATGGTCTTTGCAAGTAGCACTATTGAGCTTCCGGTAGTCCATGCAAACACTCCACCCAGTCACCGTCCTCGTTGGGATGAGTTCATTTTTGTCGTTTCGAATCACGGCCATGCCTCCTTTCTTTGGCATATATTGCACCGGGCTCACCCAAGGACTATCGGTAATGGGGTAGACAACCCCGACATCCAACCATTTTATGATTTTTTTTCTTCACTACCTCTTGCATGGAAGGATTTAACCTTTTTTGATGCTCCACGCTAAGTTTGCTCTCTTGCTCCAATTGTATCTTGGGCTCACAAATTCCGGTAGGAATCCCTCGTATATCTGCTATAGTCCAACCAATGGCCTGTCTATGCTCCCTCAAGGTATTTAATAAGTGTTCAACCTGCACATCATTCAACAAAGAAAAAACAATTACAGGTAGAGTTTCATTAGAGCCAAGAAATTTGTACCTTAAGTGCGGCGGAAGTGGCTTGAACTCAAGTTGTGGTGACTCGATAATTGAAGGCTGCGCAGGAGGAGTGACTCACTCTATTCTCTAAGTCAAGTGAAAGCTTCTTTGGTGCATACGTGTAGGACCCAAGCCCTTCCAATGCATTCACCGATTCCATATATCCTTCCATGTCCTCACCATCAAAATTTACCAAAATAGCCGCCAAAGCCTCACCAAGGCGGTCCTCTTCCATCTTCACCTCGACTTCATCCTCTACCTCTTCAACAACATCAATGACTGAGATACTTTTGTATGCATGTGGCAATTTCATACCCTTACTCGTTTGAAAGGTAACTTCTTCGTCATTAACTCGGAACTTGATCTCATTTCGTTTCGAGTCCATGAGTGCCCTCCCGGTAGCAAGGAATGGTCTCCCCACGATGAAAGGGATATCTTTATCAACAGTACAATCTAGAATAACAAAGTTAGCGGGGAGGAGAAACTTCCCCACTTTCACAAGCACATCATCAACTATTCTCACCGGTCGCTTTATTGAACGGTCGGCCATTTGCAACCTCATACTTATAGGCCTAGGCATACCTAATCCCGCTTTCTTGTAAATAGCAAGGGCATTAAATTGATGCTAGCCCCATTATCACAATGGGCTCGTGCAAAACCGGAGAATCCAATAGTGCATGGAATGGTGAAGGCTCCCGGGTCCTTTTTTATTTGGACGACGGTTGTTGCAATGATGTAACTAACCCGGTGAGTCACATTCACCACTTCATCCTGGCATCTCTTGAAATGCTTCCACAAATGAAATGTTCACCGATAATTGCTTTAGGATGTCATAGAATTTCTCGAGTTTGCTATCATCAACCTTTCTAGCAAGTCTTTGAGGGAAAGGAGGAGGAGGTCTAGGAATTGGTGCCAGAGTTTTTGGTGCCTCTATTACCATTTCCTTCACCTTTTCCTTCACCTCTTCCTGGTTCACTTATTGATTTCTCACCTTCTTCGGGAATCTTTCAACTTCAACAATAATTGGCACCTCAACTTGTGCCTCGACTTCTTGTTCAGAATCTTCTACTTCGACCACTTGTTCATTCTCTCCTTGAAGTAGTTTCCCACTTCGAGTTGTGATTGCCATACAATGAGAATTTGGACCACTCCCACTACCTTTTGGGTTTGCAATTGTATCACTTGGGAGCGTACCTTTTTTCTTCGGATTTTGATGTATTGAAAGATCCCTCATTTGCATCTCCAACTTTTGAATAGATGCGGTGTGCGAACCCACAAGCTCGATCATATTCTTCATTGAAGTGTCGGATCTCTCTTGATTTTGCAATACTCTTTCAAGCATGTTTTCCAACTTGGACTTACTTGAATAACTTTCCTTCCAATGTGGAGAGTTAGAATATTGCCCCTTTGGTGGAACATAGGGGTTTGAACTCCGATTTGAAAAGATGTTATTGTTACTCCAATTTTCTTGATTTGAACTACCTTAGTCGTTTCGCCACTGTTGGTTGCCTTGCCCTTGCGGGTTAGACCTCCATTGGTGTTGTTGTCCTGAACCTTGGTATGGTTGTCTTTGATATCCTCCTTGAGGATTGTTGACATAATTTGCTTCTCCGTATTCCTCATTTGACATGGGTTGCACATCTTCCCCAACATTCACCTTTTTTGTTTGGATTTCAGTGAACATTTTCGTCAGCACGCTGACATTGGTGGCAAGCCCGACAATTATTTGATCTCTTTATTGGTTCTCCTTAATCATGTTGGTCAAGTAAGGAGTATCATATGCAATTCCACTCGTGGTGTCTTCCGAGTGCCAAGCTTGGTTATGTTCTGGCATCTTCTCAAGGAATTGTGTGACCCGTGTAAATGTTTTGTCCATAAAGGACCCATCCGCTACATATTTGGCTATGGATTGATTCATAGGATCCAAGCCCATGTAAAACTTCTCCAATAGAATTTTATCCGGAAAGCCATGATTCAGTGATCTCACCAGATATAGCTTGAATCTATCCCATGCCTTATGCAGATGCTCTCCTAGTAATTTCTTGAAGAAGAAAATTTTATCCCGGAGCTCGAACTTCTTGCTTTGTGGAAACCATTTTGCTAGGAAAGCTCGGACAAGTTTGGGCCAAGTGTGGATGGAATTAGGAGATAGATTTTGGATCCACTGTCTTGCCTCTCCAGTTAGAGAGTACTTGAATACCCTCACCTTAGGGCATCATCTGAGACATGACTCTGCTAGTGCATTGCACACAGACCCAAATAATTTCTGAGATGTTGTGTTGGATCATCGTCGGTGGAACTTCGGAAGAACCCCTCTGCTTTTAGCATTAGGATTAGACTGTGTTCCACTTTGAAGGTGGCAGCGTCAACTCTTGGAGGGACAATGGTATTTATATCCTCAATATATTCATCTATATCTGCAAACACATTCTCTGCTCGCCCATGTTAACCTAATGACACCAAGCAAAACAAGTAGAGTGTGGTGGAATAGAAGATGACGTAAAGTAAAGCACACACTAGTTAGTAATTTCAAAACCGTATTCCTCGGCATCGGCGCCAAAGTTGGATATGCTCAAATTACACCTATACAAATAGTGTAAAGCGATCAATGTCAAATATAATAACCCAACTAGGATGGAATCGAATCCCATAGGGAATAGGTGTGAAAAGGTTACTTAAATAGTGCGAAACTTGACTTAAGCCTTAATTCTACTCCGTTAGTTTAAACAGTGTTTTGTAATTGTGAATTGTCGAGAAAAGCTATTTCGTTGAGATGATTTGATTAAATTGATTTAGAAACCAAGGTTGTGTATCCATCAATGGTATGTAATTCTATCGGTTTTAATCTTATATATTTCTAATGGAAGATTCTTTGATATGCAAATGATTCCTAAATGACTACCTAGTATCTCCCAAAAATTAGATAGTATTTCCTCTTTAATGATTTTCCCAAATATAAAAGAGTTACAATTAAGAACAACCAATTTATGCCAAGTAGAATCCACTTATCCCTAAGATATTCTATTAAACAAAGTTTAAAACCTTGAGTTCTTGCTAATCAAGTCTATCAAACTCTAACCCACTTTTCCAAGTAAAGACAGAGTGAATTGGCACTAGTCAATGTTTGCAACCATCAACCACAAATGAAGTGTGAGACATGAATAGAAATCGATCAATCATTATATATATATGTTCAACAATAAACACCCATTAACATTATACCCACGTAGGATTCATAATCGTAGTATTTAAAATTAGCTACTCACACTAAAATACAAGAATAATGTAATAAATAAAGTCATGAAGCTTACAAATATAGACAAAATCTTGGATCTTCTCTCAAAAGCTTCCAAAATAATGATGCATTCAATGCTCTTGGTGTAACCACTTTCTGTTAGACCAGGTACATCACAAAAACCCTAATCATTCTATTTATAATGGTCTAAAAGTTATTGTCAAAAGCTGAAAAAATAACCCTGCAAATAGAGTCTGCGACCACAGAATGGGCTGCAGAAAGCTTTCAAGGTCCGTAGATCTTCAGTTGCACCGCAGAATTGATCGAACAATCTTCCAGATTTCCTTCGCATTTCGGTTATACGGTACGCATATCACTTTTGCGTCCGCATAACACATCGCATAATCATCTTCAGTGGAATTCTCTTAACATTATGCGATCACTATGCGGTCCGTACAAACATTATGCGACCGCATAATGGATCGCAAACTTAGCTATCAGCAACTGGATCTTTCTGCTTCATTCTGCGATGAGTCTGCGGCCCGCACATCACTTTTGAGGCCACAAACAAGTCGCATTTCTGCCTTTCATAGGTTTTTGACATCTTCTTTTATGATCTTGGTTCTTCAAGTCTGGTCTCCTCCAAAACACCAAAACTACATAAGAAATGACTTATAATGCTATAAAAGATGAACTAATATCTATGTAATTAGTGTCAAAAGTGCCATATTTGTACGGCATATCAGTGTGCTGCTATCACTTATCAACACCACCTGCTATGGAATCACCTACATCCAATAAAGATGCAGCGCCCCCGCCAAAAGGGACGTTAGTACATATGGAATAATACTAGTATTTAAAACTAAACACCCTCTCAATAGAACGAGTAACAGTAAACAGAGAATAAAATATGAAATCAATAAGAGACTCAAACAGTATCAAGGTGTCGAGTTAGGGGAAAGGTAAATTTCAAGTAAGTCTCAGTAATTTAAGTTGGGAGATCTTTAGCACCAATACACCACAGTGTTTTAGCACGGAGTCCGATCTCAGCCCGACCGGCTAAGCCGTCTCACCCCGAGACATACACTCACAATACCACCATGTGTGTGGCATGGCGTCCGATCTCAACTCGATCGGCTAAGTCGTCTCATCACAATGTCATGTGGGTCGACATCACATCACATCTCGCTAGCAATAATCTCATCCCATTTAAGGGGAAACATCTCAACACAACAATCTCATCACATTAACCCGGGGATTTAACCCTTAATGACTCCTACACCGGCACATGTAGTTTTGGGGTTAGGTTGTTCCGACCTACCCTTCCTCGGTGGCTAAACGATACTCTCAAGGAATTTGTTATTAAAAGCATTTACCGCTCATTTCATATTCCTTTACATGTCATTCATTTTATTGGCACCATTGGCCATAACGCAATATCATTCTTGGCACGTTGGTCGTACTTCATAATTCATACTCACTATTTTACTTTCAAACATTATAACGGATTGTCAACAACAAACATTTCTATTCAAGACTTTAAGCACACATTTGAGCAATTTAGGGTATTAGGCACATGTGATTTCTTATACAATTTGATGTGATTTCATTTGGGCTTGACTTGAAGTCACAACATTTTAATACATACTCATACTTTGAACACGCTCCCGAAGAATAACATAATATGATAAGAATATTCCGGAACACATTTTGAACATATTCATATATATACATCTTTCGACACCAAACCTATTCAGAAAAGTCCATTCATAATGGACAACTCGGGACTTACAAGAACATCGTGGGAATTCAATTCTAAGAGAGAAGTTTAGCCAAAATACCTTGCCTTGAGCTTTTTACATTACTACAATTTTCCGAAAATCTTAGCCACTTTGATCTATTTAGAAATATAGCAAAATTGAAAACAAATTAGAAAAGAGTTCATAGTTCCAGCTCACTTAAGTAATTTATCAAATATTAGGTGTGCATTAAGGTTTCAAGGCCCTCCTATGGTGGATTCTTTCATCCCACTACCCAAAGTTTACCCAAATGAGCTCAACTATCTTCCCACTACCCTTGATGGTATATGCATGTAAAATAAACAACTCCCACACCCAAGAATTGCTTGGCTCATTACCTATTTTCAGTTACAATCACGAAATTGAGGGCTAGGGAGTAGAATCTTACCTCTAGGATGAAGACCTAGTGAATTCTTCTTGTAAATTCTTAAACTTTGAGCAAGAATTAATGAATAATAAGCTTAGGAACTTCCCTTCTCACTCTATGGCACTCCCTCTCTCTAGAAATTTAAGTTTTAACCTTCTAAAATGATCCCAAAGACTGTTTTATAAGAATGTGGTCGGGTTTAAAAATTAGAAAGAATAAATCCCCGATGCAGATCTGCAGTCGCATATGCGACCGTATAACGCTTCTGCGGTCCGCAAAATGGGCCGTATAATGTCCCTCCTGAACTGGGCACTCTTGCCTCACTCTACGACCGGTCTATGGTTGCATAATGCGCCGCAGAACTTCACTCCTGAAATGTTTTGTGCTGGGTCTATGATGGATTATACGGCCTGCAAAATGATAATGCGGCCGTATAATGGACCACATAATGATCCAAACATGTACCCAGATTTCTGCCTCAGTCTTCAGCAGATCTGCAGTCCGCAGATCAGTTCTGCGACCGCAGATTGGGCCGCAGAAATGCCCTGCACTTCCAAAAAACAATTTTCAACTCCCCAACGTGTTGTTCAACCCAAAAAGTCTGAACCATCGTCAATACATAAGCCTATTTCGGCACCACGAAACCCCCGGGTTTTAGGTAAAACTTTACGGGGCCTTACACTTCTCCTTGCGAGTAACACCACGGTCCTTAATCAAAGCTCACCCCAAGAGATCCTAGTATGAAACCACATCGTCTTAAGGCCCAGAATCCATTGCACTCCCTCTTAAGAACCCAATAGTACCGCAACTGAGATACCTACTCTAAAGAGACCTTCTGTGACATTGAAGTTGTTTCTTTAACCTCTCCGATACTGAAATGTAGATCACTAATGATACAAAAATCCTGCAAGGCTCAGCACCATCCAATGCAATCTTAGATCTTAGCCATATACAAATCCGAAAAATCCTCAAATACCACATATAAATCTTAAACTCATTAGAATCTTCTCGTAAGTCATCCACTCTGCTCAAAACTTCAATGCACCACCAATACGAGTTGAATGACTTGTGCTCCATTAGAACACCAACATCTAAAGAAGTAACCCCCACTTTTAAGAAACCGAGTGAATCCCTTGTCCTTGCACAATACGTCCACCAAAAATAACAAACCCGAATCACTCTAAGATTTCCATATATCCATAAAGTGTAATACATCATACATCCAGAAATTTTCTTACTCGATTCATCCTTGAAATCAACCTCTTAAGTCACAGTTGATCCACAAGTATGCCTCCGACCAAAACTAATATAACACATAACCATGCAATCTGATCATCGATAGTAGACTCCCCCACTTGGCTCGGAGCCATAGAACATAACATCTGATAACCCACAATACCCTTACTCCATAACTTCCATAATCCTGCACTGTAATTCAACCAAATCCTTCATAAGCTCATGTAGAACTTATCATAAAATACCTCAAATAAATTGTTAAGCACATATTCATCCTCGTGACAGTCGTGAAAATTCCTTCAAGCGATCCAAACACAAATTGCAGCATAGACACATCCCGCTGGCAGAAAGGAAACTCTTCACAAAAACATCATAGGGATCACAAAACCTCAGAACATCTCGCATGAGATAACCCACCTGCTTAGCCTTAAACTGGCATCTTTCCATGACCCTACCATAGTCACAACAACTAGGCAACCAATTAATCCTCCTAAGTCTGAACTCGTCAACAAGACATAAGAATGTACTTCATTTCACAAATGAACAACATGAAAGATCCCTCAACAAACTCATAACTCAAGGATGTATAACACATCAAAACAGAAATCAAGCACCCATAGCCTTTCGCATCCCAAGAAAAACTTTTATTGTCACATCCAAACCATCTAAGTACATTTTTCAGTCACATAATACTCATCATATAGCTATCCAACCACTCTCTGAGCCATCAATCCCACTCCTAGGGATACCACCAGATATTAAGTGCAAAAGCACATACTCACACAACTGAAAATATCGAGCCCAAGTTGCGGTCTAAACATGGCCTCAAGTCCTCCAGACTGGCTCACCTCCACAACACAGAAAACACATCTCGCACCTCACACATGATATCACAGTCCGTCAGTGCACGGTTGATACCAACGCTCAACATCACGTATGAGTGGATGGAATGAAATCAAGGAAGACGCTTCAAGCTGAATCAATGTCGCACGATAACGAAAGAAAGATGGGAAGTTTTCCTAGATTCCATGTATCCCTTCGAAGATAGGTATGGATATAATCATACCGATCCGTAAGACTACTAGACATTTGCTCATGACTCGTAGAACCTATGAACCTAGAGATCTGATACCAACTTGTCACGACCCAAAATTCACCTAGTCATGATGGCACCTAACCCAACCCGCTAGGTAAGCCAAACAACAGTACACACATAACTCTAATGAAAATAATAAGAAACCAATAAGTGAAATAACTAAATTTTCATATAATAACCCAAGGATTGGTAGTACAAGTCATTAGCTACTAAAACTTAGATTTACAATGCTGGTGTGAAAATAAATAAAATATCTGTTTGGAACATACATAAACATAATATGAATCTAAAACTACCAAGGACAACTTGTAGCTATATTTGGAAAGCAGATACATCTTCAATGCCAGCTTCCGCCATACACAGTAGCATCATCACCAAGATCTGCACGCAAGGTGTAAAAGTATAGTATGAGTACAACCGACCATATGTACTAAGAAGTATAATAAATAACCTCAACGAGGTAATCGAATCAAGAATTATAAATGATACTCGCTAATCACCTGTATAGTTCATAACTTCAACAAGTACATATTAATAATATGATCAAGTCACGAATCACACATAAAACCACCTTGATGCACACAATAACTTAACGTACTCTGCTCAGTCAACAATCCAGCATATAAGGAAGATATGCAAATAAGTCATGCAAAAAACCAAGGAAATTACAAGTAAAGATGAATGCAATAACCAAATTAACACTGGCCAGTGTTTTCTCAAAGATACCATGATCGAACCAAACCACTTATCATTTTTTTCCAATGTCCACATCAACTAGAAACCCATAGGTTTCTCACAATCCGCATGTACACCATCAAGAAAGAACATGAGAGGGTGACCCAAGGGGGGATGGATCCATATCCACAGGTTGCACGGACAACTCACTTGTCAATATCACAATTTTTCCGGCGTGGTCACGGGCTCAATATCACAATCTGCATGGCGTGGTCACATGCTCAATATCACAATCCGACCGGCGTGGTCACATGCTCAATATCATAATTCGCCTGGCGTGGTCACGTGTATAATATCTCAATCCGTCCAGTGTGGTCTTAGGATCAATATTACAATCTGCCCGACATGGTCACATGATCAATATCACAATCCACACGGTGTGGTCACATGCTACCTGTCCAATCCATATAACACAAAAGGCATATATACAAGAATACATGTACATGATCAATGAATATCAAATTTCATACTCCTGGACTGGTAAGTGATATGCTAAGGTGTATGCAAGTGCAACATGTTCTATCATAGCTCAAATCAGGCAAATACATCACAAAAGTAGCAATTATCATGTTCAATTAGGAGATTAACCTCTATGTAACCTCAAACATGGTTCAAATAGCTAACAAAAGGGGTACAATATAAGAAACATCACAGCATGAATCTTAGCAATCAATCCGAGGTATTTCATAGACTAAACACTACCTCGAGCATGAAAAATACCCTGGTTCACACACATAGGCTTAACCCCACATATGTGCGCCATACATAGCACGTAGCTACCACAAATAACTCAGGCAACTAGTGCCTTAACCAAGTTTAGGTAAGATACTTACCTCAAGAGAGCCAAAACATTACTCTAGAAGCGCCATCCCCCATGAATCGACCTCCGAATGACTCGAAACTAACCAAAAGCAACTCAAAATATCAAATAATGCCATAGGAAACAAACCCAAAAATAAAGGTCGAATCGTTAATCAAATATTTAAATTTAACCAAAACGTCAACACGGGCCCGTGCCTCAAAACTGGAAAAAACTAATAAATCTGATTACCCATTTGAATACGAGTCTAACCATACTATTTTCACTCAAATCCGACTCCTATTCGATGTTCAAATCTCAAATATTTACTTTAGAAAAGTTTTGACAAAAATTCCCAAATTTCTCTTTTAGATTCATCAATTCAATGCTAAAATCCAAGGTAGAATCATGTAAAATAATCAAGTCTGAGTCAAAAATACTTACCCCAATCCAAGAGGTGAAAATACCCTCAGACATTTCCCAAATCCGAGCTCCCAATCGCAAAATATGATTAAATGAGATCAACATCCGAAAATAAAATCTTATTTTGCACTGCCCAGCAGTACCTTATGCGATTGCGGTTATACCCTCCCCACCGCGATGCCCAAAAGACACACTGCTACAAAATGCTCTACGCGTTTGCAACATTTACCATGCGAACGCGATGACCACAGATGCCCAACACTCTACGAACTCGACCTGAACAATGTGAACGCGAAGACAAGCTCCCCCAGCTCCTACACTGAACCGCGATCGTGAACTCCCCTCTACGAATGCTAAGAACAAATCTCTCCAGTCCAACTTTTCCTTATCTGCGAACGCAATGGATCCCACATGAATGTGATGAACAATGAACCCATCTGAAAAAATACTCAACGCGATCACATCTTTGCTCCTACTATCACGAAGCTCAACTGGAGCACCAGAAAACCAATAACTCATGTAAACTCTGAAATGGTCTGAAATCAATCTAAAACACACCCGAGCCCCTCGGGCCCCATCCAAACATATCAACAAGTCCCAAAACATAACACGGACCTAGTCGAAAAAAATAATATCAAAACCATGAATCGCGGGTCAATATCGAACTCTTAAGTTCATAAACTTCAAACTTCAACCAAGTGTCCAATTCAAGCCTAACCAGTCCGAAATGAACCCAAATTTTGCACACAAGTTTCAAATGACATAAAGAACCCATTCTAACTCCCGTAACAACAATCCAAACCCAAAAACATCAAAGTCAACTCCCAGTTAAACCTATGACTTTTCAAACCTTCAAATTGTCAACTTTCGCCAATGAGAGTAGAAACCTTCTAGAAACTCTCAAATGCAAATCAGGGCATACGCCTAAGTCCAAAATCACCATCCAAACCTAATGAAACCGTCAAAACTTCGATCCGAGGTCAAATACACTAAAGTCAAACTTGATCAACTCTTCCAAGTTAAAGCTTCTAAATTGAGCATCATTCTTCCAAATCAATCCCGAACCACTCGAAAATCAAAATCAACCATACACGCAAGTTATATTACACCACATGAAGCTACTCATGACCTTAAACCACCAAACTGAATTAAATTTTTAAAATGATCGGTCGGGTCGTTACAATCATGGTAATAGAAATAATTGATTCCTTTGGTATGATAGGGCTGTATACGTGTGATGATAGGCTATAATCTCGTGTTTAAGTAACTTATTACACTCTAATTTACTGTACTTTAACTGAGTTTGAGTTTTAATCGCTATTGTTTTGCACTAATTATGTGTTTTATGCCTTGTAGGAGTGATTCCAAGCTATGTAGATGTTATGGAATGAATTCGGGTGATTTGGAGCTTTGACGTCAGAGTAAAAGCCCAAGGGAATATTCCGAGATCGCGTTCGGGGGTCGAGAACCACGTCGGGATTGCTAAAAAGCAAGAAAAATCCGTACTTAGAGAAAGTCCCACAGCCGCGGCGCGTGGGGCGACGCATGGCGCACCGCGGCTGCCCAATTTTCCTGAAGTCTATCAGAACAAGATCTTTAATGTTTCCCACAAGCCTGTGCAATTTTTACAGAGTTATTATCCCAGTTCACGCAGGAAAATATGTTTTCGTCTGAGCCCGACCCTACTTAGTGCAAATACATGTAAAAATATTATTTTATGGACTTTTGACACATCTTAGACCAGAGGAAGCCAAGGAAGAGGTGGAGAAGCAAAAGCTCAAGGATTTCATCATTCAATCCTCACTCCAGACAAGAGTTTGGATCGTTTTATATTTTCCTTTAACTTAATTATTGTTATGATGAATTACTACATATATGTGGAGTAGTTCTCATTAGGATTCGATGGATTTGGTGTCTTGATCCTTGTTTGTGGATAATTAACTCTAGTTTTTATGTACTGACTCATTTTGGATATTTTAACTGTTGCATCTATATAGACTTGTTTGTGTAATCGAGAGAGGCATAACTTGTGATATTGTTGCATTATATTTTGTTGGTTGAAGTCATTAATTCTTCTTAGTAATCGTAAGAGGCTAGTTTAATTGTTGATAATCGAGAGAGGTTCTCCTAAAAACTAATCCACTACGAATTCTTGTATATCTTCACGTGCTTAAAATTGGTTCATCATGTGAGGTTGAGACTTAATCGAGAGAGGAGTTTCTACTAATCAATTGAACTAATAACCAAGTAAATTCAAGAGACTCACTTGAACATTAGAAGTGAATTATCTAGAGTTAAATCACAAATATTTGTCTTGCACCTATCCTATCAACCTTATCTTCTCCCAATTGATAACTTTCTTTGCTCAATACTTGTGTTGATTGTCATTAGTCCATAGTTTAGATTCTTAGTTAATTTTAGTTTAAATCACATAAATCTCCATTGTTGATCATCTTGGATAAAAATATAGACACAAACTACGATAATACTGTTTAACTCCAATCCCTATAGATACGATATTATAATTTACTATATTCGACTAGCGAGCATATTTTAGTGTGTGTTTTGCGCTCGTCAAATTTTGGCGTCGTTGCCGGGGATTGGCAATTAATAGTGTTTGAAATAGTTTGTGGTGCTAATTCAAGAATATTTTTTTTTTGTCGCTTTTTACGTTTTGTGTTCCTTGATTGTGTGCAGGCTACATGTTAGATTGGTGCATGACTCAATCCTATGGGAAGGAACTGCTACCATACGAAACAGAAATCGAGAAACAACTGCGATAGTTGAGGAAGGAAAGAAATCTCCCCGAGAATATATAGAAGGTTGGGCAATCCTCAACTAAATAAATTATGGCTGGACATGATGATAATGTTGATTTGGCTGCAAGAGAGGCATCCCAACAATGAGAAAAAGTTGCACGAGATGCGGAGAAAGATGCACTTCGAAATGCACAACTTGTCTATGAAGAGGAGAGGGCTCGGAGAATTATTCAGAATCAACCGTTGGGTGCTGGGAGACCACTTGGTGAATATGCTAGTCCGGTCTACAACCAAGCCTTATCAAGTGTTAGACCACCTTCAGTAGCTGCAAACAATTTCAAATTGAAGCAAGGGTTGCTCCAAACTCTTCAGAATTGTTGTGTCTTCAGAGGGAAGCCAAATGAAGATCCAGATACACATCTAATAGACTTCGAGGAGATTATGAACACCTTCCAATACAATGGTGTGTCACAAGATGCAGTGTATTTAAGGGCATTCCCTTTCATACTCAAAGAAGTGGCTTAGAAGCTTGCCCCAGGGATCAATTAAAACATGGGAGGAGATGACCAGAAAATTTCTTGATATATATTTTTCCTCATCTAAGATGGGAAAGTTTAGAAGAGGAATCATAACTTCTATCAGAAAGAGACTGAAACTGTGTTTGAAGCATGGGAGAGGTTCAAGGAATAAATTCGAAAGTGTCAACATAGCGAAATTGAACTCTGGATGCAACTCTAGGATTTTTGGGATGGTTTGACACCAGCCTCACTAAGAACATTGAGTAATGCAGCTGGAAGGCCCTTTGATGAAAAAGAAACCAGAGGAGATAGTCACTATTCTCGATGAATTGTCTGAAGATACAAATCAGTGGCCCTCTGAAAGTGCTGAAAGAAGACGGGCGAATGGTGTTCACCAGGTTGATGCTAACACATCTGTGCAGGTACAGCTTGATGCCATGGACAAAGAGATAAGGAAGCTGACCTTAGCTTCTATACAAAGTGAGAATAACACAACTTGTTATATATGTGGAAGAGGGCACCCTACGCATGAGTGTCAGGCCTCAACTGAGGAAGTAAATGTTGTGGAGAATTACAACTTCAATGCAATGGGTCCGAAGCACCACGATTTTTCATGGAGATCACCTGGGGGTACTGTAAATACATGGCAACAAAACAACTCCAGATTCTAGGGACAAGGAGCTCCAAGCTTCCAAAATCAGCAAAGGCAGCAGTTTCAACCAACAATCCAATCAGCCTGGGTTAGAAGATCTGATGAAGTCCTTTATTGTCAAGACAGATGGGAGGTTAGATGCTTATGGTTCAGCTATCAAGGAACTTGGCACAGGGCTACAAAACTTGGAGAAACAAGTGGGACAAATTGCCACCATATTGTCTGAAAGGATCCCAGGTACTTTGCCAGCTGTTACTAAAAGAAACCCCAAGGAGACGGTAAATGATGTAACTCTGAGAAGTGAAAAAGTAGTGAAAGAGCCCACCCCTATCCAAAAAGAGGTGGGACTTGAAAACGAAAGTAGGGAGCAGCTGAAAAATGAAGTTGATAAGAAGAAGAAAGGCAAGAAGGGAATTGAGAAAAAGAAGAAGGAAGAGAATTCAAGAAGGGATGAATCTAATGAGAGCGAGCATATCCCTATTTTACCTTTTCCCCAAAATCTTTATAGAGAGAAGCTGGACAAGCAATTTGAGAGATTTCTATATATGCTGAAACAAATTAATGTAAATTTGTCATTCACAGAAGTTCTCTCCCAAATGCCAGCTTATGCAAAATTCTTGAAGGAAATCCTGACAAAGAAGAGAAAGATAGTAGAAACATCAGTAGTCAAGCTCAGAGAGCATTGTAGTTCAATCTTGCAAAACAAACTCCCATAAAAGTGTGGAGATCCAGGGAGTTTTATTATACCTTGCTCTTTAGGCACTCTTAATTTTGATAAGTCTTTGTGTGATTCTGGTGCGTCAATTAATTTAATGCCTTTGTCTATTTACAGAAAACTGGATAATGAGCTTGGAGAGATAAGGTCTGCACCAATATCTTTGCAGCTGGCAGACCAAACAACTATAATACCCGAGGGGATAGTGGAAGATATCTTAGTTCGGGTAGATAAGTGCGTATTTCCAGTTGACTTTATACTGGTGAAGATGGAGGAGAGCAAGGAGATACCCCTAATCTTAGGAAGACCATTCTTAGCAATGGGTAGAGCAATTTTAGATATACATGATAGAAAAGTCATGCTTAGAGTGGGTGAAGAGATTGTGACATTCGAGTAGAAAGTGAACGGTTCGAAAGAAAAGGTTGCAATGAGTGGAAACGATAAGTGTGGGTTATACCCCAAGAAGGCTGAGAAGAAGTTGTCTACATGGATGTGTGCATTGGTTCGGACGCGTGGAAGAGAGCCCGACTTCAACTCAGACCCCGACTGAAAATTCAGGAAAGTTTCCTTTACCTTATGCTTTTAATTGTGTGTCATGAGGACATGCTACAATTTAAAGTGTGGGGTGGGGAAATTGTATGTTGTATGTATCTGTGTTAGTAATTTAGTTTTATTTTTTTAGTAGTGAGAGATAGAAAAATGAGAAAAACCATAAAAAATTTAAATTTTAAATTTTTTCCGACAATGGATATCATTCGACAGGTCTCTTAAGGGATTAAAGTAGAAAGAAAAAGATTAAAAAAAATATTTTATTTTGTTAGGTAGTGTAATAATTACCCCTTGGTTTTTCTTTATGCCGGGGTTCTTTTTCAAGGTTTTTGTTTGAACCGGGTGTAGTTAGTTTTTGGTTTTGTAGAATAGTAGAGAACCTTGTCCTGTGTTTTGAATTGAAAACAATATCTCGTGACTCTATTATACCTTGAGAATAGTGAGTGTTGTAGTTGTGACACATAGGCTCAGTTTTTTACTCTTGTATAAGTACCTTAAATTGTATGATCTTAACTTTGCTTAACTGCTTTTGACTATAGTGTCTTGATAGTCCGATCCTGAGTGAGTTATGTGCCATGTGTGTGTGAGGTTTTTCGTATTATGTGCATTGCATTTGATGTCTAGAACTTGCCCCGTGTGTTTGCAAAGTGAAATAGTAATTTTATTCAGTCTTGGAAGTGATAAAGGCGTTTTTTTGTTGAGCCAATTATATGTTATTACCCACCTAATTGTTATGTATCTTAGTTAGCCCCATTGAGCCTGTAATCTTATTTCTTTGGCAACCACATTACAAGCCCTACCCATTTATTTGAATTGGTCATCTATTTGAACCTTGTACCTCTTTTGAGCACTTGAATTTGTTATGAACTTTGTAAAAGTTGAAGTGTGGGGTGATTGGTTTGGCTTTGGAGTGGAACTACTTAAATAAGGAGAACGGTGCACTATTTTGACAAATTGAGAGCCACTTGAATTGAAAAAGAAAGAAAAAAAATAGTTGTATTGTTGTGAAAAATATTCATTGATAAATGGTAGCTTTTAATGTAATTATGCTTAAATAAGTGGGAGTTAATGTATAATGATGTTGAGGTGGAGTAGGGTTTGACATACGTGTGGTGTTTTGAATGTTAAATTGTATGTACTAAAGTGCTTAGGTAGGTGTAGTCACTATTATATCTAAATGTATACTACTCGTCTCGCAGCCTACATTACAACCAATTAAATCCCTACTTGATCCTTGACTGAATGAGCTCGACTAGTTGAGTAGTACACTACGGGCAAGCCTATGGTTCATATTTTGTGGCATATGAATGTTATTTCTGAGAGTGAGTGAATTTTTTCTATATTGAGTTCCTGATTGTTATTAAATTTGATGGTGTGTGGAACTACTCTCTATTGTGGTGAGGGCACTTGATTCATGAAGGAAAGGTAATGTCATTGGCCTCTGTGTTAGAGTAAGTGAGCGGGTTATAAATAATATGGGGTTCTTTCGAGTCAAATCTTGAGGCTAGGATGTTACGATGTTGTGCTTAATCTATTTTAATTATTATTGGTGTGGTGAGTTATGAGAGTTTCTAATTAAGGTTGTGTCTATATAAAGTGTGGTTTGATTACTCGAGGACGAGCAATGGTTTAAGTGTGGGGTGTTGATGGTAGGTTATAATCTTGTATTTTAGTAGCTTATTACACTCTAATTTACTGCACTTTAATTGAGTTTGAGTTTTAATCGCTAATGTTTTGCACTAATTGTGTGTATTATGCCTTGTAGGAGTGATTCCGAGCTATGTAGATGTTATGGAATAAATTTGAGTGATTTGGAGCTTTGAAGTCTGAGTAAACTCCCAAGGGAATAAGACGGGATCGCATTCGAGGGTCGAGAACCACGTCGGGATAGCTAAAAAGCAAGAAAAATCCGTACTCAGAGAAAGTCCCACAGTCGCGGCGCGTGGCGCGCCGCGGCTGCCCAATTTTCCTAAAGTCTATCATAACAAGCTCTCTGAAGTTTTCCAAAACTGCCCCGCGTGGCGCGTCGCCCCATTCGGCGTGCTTGTGCAATTTTAACAGAGTTATTATCCCAGTTCGCGCAGGAAAAGGTTTTTTCGTTTGGGCCCGACCCTACTTAGTATAAATACATGTAAAAACATTATTTTATGGACTTTTGACACATCTAAGACCAGAGGAAGCCAAGGAAGAGGTGGAGAAGCAAAAGCTCAAGGATTTCATCATCCAATCCTCATTCCAGACAAGAGTTTTCATCGTTTTATGTTTTCCTTTAACTTAAACATTGTTATGATGAATTACTCCTTATCCATGGAGTAGTTCTCTTTAGGGTTCGATGTATTTGGTGTCTTGATACTTGTTTGTGGATAATTAACTCTAGTTTTTATGTATTGACTCGTTTTGGATGTTTTAACCGTTGCATCTATATTCACTTGTTCGTGTAATCGAGAGAGGCATAACTTGTGATATTGTTGCATTATATTTTGTTGGCAGAAGTCATTAATTCTTCTTAGTAATCGGAAGAGGCTAGTTGAATTGTTGATTAAACTTAGGAGGATAATCGAGAGAGGTTCTCATAAAAGCCAATCCACTATGAATTCTTGCATATCTTCACGTGCTTAAAATTGGTTCATCTTGTGAGGTTGAGACTTAATCGAGAGAGGAGTTTCTACTGATTAATTGAACTAATAACCAAGTGAATTCGAGAGACTCACTTGAACATTTAAAGTGAATTATCTAGAGTTAAATCCCAAACATTTGTCTTGCACCTATCCTATTAACCCTATCTTCTCCCTATTGATAACTTCCTTTGCTCAATACTTACGTTGATTGTCATTAGTTGATAGTTTATACTCTTAGTAAATTTTAGTTTAAATCACATAAATCTCCATTGTTGATCATCCTGGATAGAAATATAGATACAAACTACGATAATACTATTTAACTCCAATCCCTGTGGATACGATATTATAATTTACTATATTCTACTAGCGAGCATATTTTAGTGTGTGTTTTGTGCTCGTCAAGGTTCTTTCCGGGCAAGACTTTTGGTTTGGCACTCTGTGTGTGTTGGTTGAGTTGGAGGGATTCAGTTCTGATGACTTAATTATGTGCAAATGGGTTTCGAAGAGTTTACGATAGTTTTGACTACGACTTGAGGTTGATGTATTCTATGGGCATGGAAAGTTTGTTGCATATTGTGATTCTCTCCTAAATTGAGTTAAGTGGAGGATTTTTGTCTGATAAAGTGTTTATGAGGTGGACCATCCTACTTGTGATTCTAATTTGATAATGAAATTCTCGTATTTTCATATAATAGCATGATAGATTCGGTGAGGTGAGTGGGACTGAGATTGAATGGTCAAGGTTGCAGTTTAGTTTTGAAAGAAAGGTCATGAGTTCCAGAAAATTTCAAGTGACTAAGAGAATAATAGCACTATCTTATATCGCCAAAGAAGGGTGTGGGTTGTAGAAGACGCATTGTGTATTTATTTGCATATGCTTGACTAGTACTGTAGAAATTTCATAGTTGGTCACCGTTGAGGTTCAGGTTTGCTATTCAATGCGGTAGATTTATGGAAGTATGTCTCTTGAGGTGACTGTGTATGCATGACGTGGAAGTCATTGGAGTTGGAGAGTTAGAGATTAGGTATAGAGATTCTTGTATTCTTGAGGTTTAGAGATTGGATTATCTTAGAGGTAGACTATACCTTTAGTTGCAGACTGGGAAAGTGCGTTAAGGGTTAGACAACTAATTGTATGTGTGATGGATAGGTCAATGTGGACCTTTGAAAAGCTATTCACCAATTTCGGAATGATTTGAATCGGTTTGGGGGCATATTGGTAGGCCTAACGATAATGTGTATTGTACACTGGATTGGAGGTGCTTACTCAGCACATCATTTAATATGGGTGTGTCATAGGGTAGAATTAATGTTATTCATGCCCTGATCTATTTCATGTGCTACCCTCTCATGCTATGATGAGTTGTGAGACTACTTGATATTCACACTTGTGTTTTGATCCTGATTAGGCCTTGTGGCGGTATATGAGCCTTGATGACTCTTGAGATGTTGATTTGCTTATTGCACCTTAGTCGTTCTTACCCTTTCCATGGTGTATTATACTATACCTCTCTCCATGATTATGTCTATGCACTTTAAGTGCTTGTTGTTGATACACGTGTGTTTGGTGAGTATGAGAATTTGTCATGACCCAAAATCCACCTAGTCATGATGGCACATAACCCAACCCGCTAGGTAAGCCGAACAATAGTCTACACCACTCTAAGGAAATAATAAAAATCAATAAGTGAAATAACTGAATTTTCATGCAATAACCCAAGAATTGGTAGTATAAGTCATGCGCTAATAAGACTTAAATTTACAAAGCTAGAATGAAAATAAATACAATATTTGTCTAGAATGTATATAAATAGAATTCGAATCTAAAATTACTAAGGAAAAGTGGTAGTTATATCTGGAAGGCAGGTAAATCTTCGATGCCAGCTCCCGTCATCCACAACATCTCAACTCCAAAATCTGTACACAAGGTGTAGAAGTATAGTATGAGTACAATCGACCCCATGTACTCAGCAAGTACCATAACTAACCTCGGCGAGGTAATAGTGGAAAGAATTATGAATGATACTCGCCAAATAACTTATATAGTTCATAACTCCAACAAGTATAAAACAATAATATGATCAAGTCATGAATCACAGATATAACCACCTTGGTGCACACAATAACTTAACGGACTCTTCTCAGTCAACAATCTAGCATATAAACAAGGTATGCAAATAAATTGGGTAAACAACCAAGAAAATTGCAAATAAAGATGAAATGCAGTAACCAAATCAAACACTGGCCAGTCTTTCCTTAGAGATATCATAACCGACCAAATCACTGATCAGCTTTCCTCATACTGTGTGTACACCATCAAGAGAGAAGCATAAGAGGGTGACCCTAGGGTTGTGGATCCATATCCACACACTGCACAAAATACTCGCGTGCTACACGGACAACTCACGTGTCAATAATATATCAACTGCATGGATAACTCACGTGTTGCATGGATAATTCACGTGCCAATAACAATAATATCTCGGATCTGCACGGCGTGGTCACGTGGTCATAATCATAATCCACATGGCATGGTCATGTGTTGATAATCATAATCCACACGACGTGGTCATGTGCTAATAATCATAATACGTATGGCGTGGTCACGTGCTCATAATTATAATTTGCAAGGCGTGTTCATGTGCTCATAATCATAATCTGCACTGCATGGTCACGTGCTAATAATCATAATCTGCACGGCGTGGTCACATGCTCATAACCACAATCTACACGGTGTGGTCACATGCTAATAATCACAATCCACACGGTGTGGTCACGTGTTACCAGTTGAATCCATATCGCACAGAAAGAAAATATACAAGAATGCATGTACACAATCAATGAATATAAAATTTCATACTCCTGAACTAGTATAAGTGACATGCTAAGGTGTATGCATGTGCAAAGTGTGCTGCCACAGCTCAAATCAGGCAATTACATCATGAAAGTATAAATTATCAGGTTCAATCAGGAGATTAACCTCTACGTAAGCTCAAACATGGTTCAAATAGCTCACAAATAGGGGTACAAATATAAGAAACATCACATCATGAAGCTTATAGATTAATTCAAACAATATTGTAGCTTAAGTAATATCCCGAGCATGGATAACACCCTGGTGTACGCACATTGTCGCGCCCCAAAACCAAGGAGCGCGACTGGTGCTCAACCGAGTGAACCCGACCGAGCAAGCCTGTTAGATTTCCTTCTACCCAAACTCATCCACGAATGAAGATAATACTTAATTTCATTTATTAGACAAAAACGTGATCATGTCTACAATACCAATTCATTACCAATAGTTTTCATCATTTTTAAAGTCTCAATTCCACATATTTTTCATAATATGAAATGGAAATAGTAATTCAAATACAACATAGTGAGTTTGACTTCCCAGCACCAATATACAATCCACACTATGTCTACGGAGCCTCTATAAAAAAATAAGAGTACAATGAAAATGCCGGCAACAAGGCCCCGGCTATACCTCAAACAGAATACACAAAGAACAAAAGATACATGACCCTAGGATGAAGTGGGGCTCACCAAGTCAGCTGGGAAGAAGGTGTACTACTATCACTGATTAATATCTCCTGATGTGGAACCACCTGCATCTATTTAAAGATGCAGCTCCCCCGGCAAAAGGGACGTTAGTACTATTGAATAGTACTAGTATGAAAACCAAACACCAATTTAAGAATTCAGAAACACAATATGAATATGTAAGTGGAGGTGTAAGTACAATACCACAACTCTACTCAAACAGACCCGCCACCTCACCCCAATGTATGCGGGTGGATGTATAACCACAGTACCAAGAACCTACATAAAGCGGCTATGCCTCCTCACCCCAATGTATGCGGGTGGAAATGCATCAACAATACCAATACCAACACAAAGTGGCTATGCCGCCTCACCCCAATATATATATGGGGGTGGTGGTGCCACAACATACCAAAACTATACACAAAGCGGTCGTACCGCCTCACCCCAATATATGCGGGTGGAGATGCAGTCCCACAATACCATAATCCCTACACAAAGTGATCATGCCGCCTCACCCCAATATATGTGGGTGGAGGTGCATCACAATCCCAATCTCTACAGAACTTGGCATAATAACTTTCACATAAATCACTACTTGAAATTATGACATGTGGATACACAATCCATAGTTTGGAACACATCATCAATTTATAATGCAATATGATAAGAGCATTGAAACATGAATTGAACATATATCTTTATCACAAAACTTATCGGAATACTCGATTTGTAATCAACATCTTGGAACTTACAAGGATAATGGGAATTCCAATTCTTAAAGAAGAGTTTAGCCAACATACCTCACTTGAGCTTCCTTACACTCTAAATGTTCCGGAATTCTTAGCAACTTCAATCTAGTTTTTGAAATATAACAAATTGAACCAAAATTTGGAAGATGATCATGGTTCTAGCTCATTTGAGCATTTTATCAAATACTAGGTGTGCATTAAGGTTTTAAGCTCCTTTTATGGAGGATTCCATCATCCCACAACCTAATATTTACCATTTGTAGCTCAACAATCTTCCTACACCATTTGATAACACATTCATGTAAAACAAACAACTCTCATGCCCAAAAATTATCTTGCTAATTACCCATTTCTAGATAAAATTCGAAATTGAGGGTTAGGGTGTAGAATCTTACCTCTAGGATGAAGACCTAGTGAGCTTCCCTTCTTAATCTTGCAAAACTTGGGCAAGAATTGAAGAACAATTATTGAAGAACACCTTATCACTCTAGGGCACTCTCTCTCACTCTAAAATGTCAGATTATTGCTCAAAAATGGCCCAAAGAGTGTATTTAACGAAATAAGGTTGGGTTTTAAAATCCAAAAATGAAGCTTCGGAACAGGTTCTGGGATTTCATATGCGATCGCATAATCAATTTGCGGACCGCATATCGGTCGCATAATTGCCGACCAAAACGACCAAAAATCTGTCTGTATCTGCGGTCACTATGCGGACCGCATAAGTGTTATGCGGTGCATTATGCGACCGCATAACAGTTATGCAGTCGCATAGTCGACCGCATAATTGCTTCCAGACTGACCCTCTCCTTCCCCACTTCTGCGGCCATTATGCGGCCCGCAGAGTGATTCTGCGGTCGCATAATGGATCGCAGAAACATATTTTTCTGCCAAAAATTTTCCTTTACTTTTCGGTGCATTGTTCAACCCAAAAATTTCTATAATACTCAACACGTAAAACCAACTCAGCACCACGAAACATTAGTTTTCTTTTGCAAAAATTTACGGGGCCTTACATTCTCCCCCACTTAGGATCATTCATCCTCGAATGAGGGTCAAATATTTGTTATTAGCATCTTATGCCACTCAGTTTTCATACCACACACCAGTAGCCCCAAATTTAAACTAACTCCCTAAATTTCCAAAAATTTTGCCATACCACTTTCACGGATGCAATTTCTTTGTTTCTCAACTTTCGGACTTGCCGATCAATAATAGAAACTGGAATCTCTTCATAAGTCAATTCTTCATTAACTTCAATAGTTTCAATCGGAACAATGAGTGTTGGATCTCTAACTACTTTCTTCAACATAGACACATGAAACACCGGGTGTACTAATGACATCTCAGGTGGTAGCTCAAGCTTGTACGCCACCTCACCGATCCTCTGAATGATTTTGTACGGTCCGACATACCTCGGACTCAATTTCCCTTTCTTACCAAAATCTCATTACACCCTTCATGGGGGAAACTTTCAGGAATACCCAATCATTTTCTTTGAACTCCAAATCCCTATGACGAACATCCGAATAGGATTTATGATGACTCTGAGCAGTCTTCAACCGCTCCTTAATGAGTTTAAATTTTTCCATGGCCTGATGCACGAGGTATGGCCCTATCCCCAATTTCAAACCACCCAATGGCAGATCTACATCTCCTACCATATAAAAGCTTCGAACGGTGTCATTTGAATGCTAGCATGGTAGCTATTCTTGTATGCAAATTCTATAAGTGGTAAATGTTCATCCCAGCTACCTTTGAAGTCTAGAACACAAGCACGTAACATATCCTCAAGAGTCTGAATAGTCCGCTTTACCTGCCCGTCAGTCTGCGGGTGAAAGACTGTACTAAGATTCACCTGATTGCCCAAACCTTGCTGAAATTTCTTCCAGAAATTAGCAGTGAATTGTGCTCCCCTATCAGAAATGATGGAGACTGGGGTGCCATGCAACCTGACTATTTCTTTGTTATACGACTGAGCATATTGTTCCGCTGTATCGGTAGCCTTAACCGGCAAGAAGTGTGATGATTTTGTGAGCCGATCCACAATCACCCAAATTGAGTCAAACTTGCGTAGAGTGCATGGTAATCCTACCACAAAATCCATATTAATCATTTCCCACTCCCACATTGGAATTTCTATGTTCTGTGCCAACCCACCGGGCCTTTGGTGTGTGGCCTTCACTTGCTAACAATTCGGACATCTTTCCACAAAATCCGCCACATTCCTCTTCATATCATTCCACCAATAGACTTCCTTAAGATCATGATACATTTTTGTAGAACCTGGGTGCACGGAATACCTAAAAGTGTGAGCCTTTCACGGAGACCGTCCATGTTTGGAACACATAGTCGTCCTTGGTACCTTAGTGTACCATCATCCATGCCAAGAGAAAAGGCCATGGTCTTATGTTTATGAATCCCCTCTTTCAATTGCACCAACAATGGATCGTTGTATTGCTTCTCTTTGACTTCCACAACAAGCGATGATTCAGCCCTATTTTGCATAATTACCCCTCCTTCACTAGAGTCCGCAAGACGAACTCCCAAACTATCCAATCGGTGAACTTCCTTGGCCAATGGCCTTTGATATGCCTCCAAGTGAGACAAACTACCCATGGATTTCCGGTAAGAGCATCTGCCACAACATTGGCCTTTCCCGGATGATATAGAATATTAATGTCGTAGTCCTTGAGTAACTCAAGCAATCTTCTATGCCTCAGATTCAACACCTTCTGCTTGAAAATATATTGAAGGCTCTTATAGTCCGTGAATACATCCACATGGACCCCATATAAATAATGACGCCAAATTTTCAATGCAAATACCACTGCCGCAAGTTCTAAATCATGTGTTGGATAATTCTTTTCATGATTCTTGAGTTACCTAGAAGCATAAGCTATAACCTTTCCATGTTACATTAATACACATCCAAGCCCGATTCTTGAATCTTCACAATATACGACAAATCCATCTATACCCTCTGGTAGAGTCAACACCGGTGCCGTAGTCAATCTTGCTTTCAATTCCTGGAAACTCTTTTCACAAGCATCTGATCATTAGAACTTAATTGCCTTCTGCGTCAATTTAGTCAATGGGGAGGCAAGAGTAGAAAACCCCTCTACAAACTTTCTGTAATATCCAGCTAAGCCTAAGAAACTACGAATCTCTGTTGGAGTTGTCGGCCTTGGCCAATTTTTAACGGCAGAAATTTTCTGAGGATCAACCTTAATTCCCTCACTAGATACTACATCCCAAGAATATAATAGATTCAAGCCAAAATTCACACTTTGAAAACTTTGCATATAACTGGTGTTGATGTAGGGTTCGCAAAACTACCCTGAGATGATCGGCATGGTCTTCTCGACTTCGTGAATATTCAAGAATATCATCAATAAACACTATCACAAAGGAGTCGAGGTATGGCTTAAAAACTTGATTCATAAGATCCATGAAAGCTGCTGGGCCATTAGTTAGCCCAAAGGACATCACCAAAAATTCAAAGTGCCCATATCGGGTCTAAAACCTGTTTTCGGAATATCCCGCTCCCTGATCTTTAATTGGTGATACCCGGATCGTAAATCAATTTTGAAGAAGTACCTAGCACCTTGCAATTGGTCAAACAACTCATCTATCCTTGGAAGTGGGTACATATTTTTTATTGTTACCTTATTAAGATGCCGATAGTCAATACACATTCCCAGTGACCCATCTTTCTTCCTTACAAAAAGGACCGGTGTTCCCCAAGGCGACACACTCGGCCAGATGAAACCCTTTTCTAACAAGTCCTTCAGCTGCTCCTTTAGTTCCTTCAATTCTGCCGGTGCCATTCTATAGGGCGAAATAGATATAGGATGCATGTCTAGCATCACATCAATCCCAAAATCAATCTCCCTGTCTGGTAGGATCCTAGGGAGATCTTCCGGAAAGACTCCTGGAAATTCATTCACAACAGGCATGGACTCAAGTGTAGGTGCCTCAGCATCGGTGTCCATAACTCGGACCAAATGGTAAATACACCTCTTGTTGATCATTTTTGTGGCCTTAAGGTAAGAAATAAACCTACCCTTCGGCACTACATCATCACCCTTCCACTCAATAACTGGCTCATTTGGAAATTCGAACCTAACAGTCCTGGTTCGGCAATCAAGCTTGGCAAAAGAAGAATAATGCCAGTCCATCCCCATTATCACATCAAAATCAACCATTCCCAGTTCAATGAGATCGTCCATGGTGCCCCGACCATGTAACGTGACAACACAATCCTTATAAACCCACGCGGCCAAAATAGACTCACCAACCGGAGTAGATACAGAGAACGACTCATGAAGCTGTTCTGGTTCTATTCCAAATTCCATAGCAACATAAGGTGTGACATATGACAAAGTGGAACCGGGATCAATTAGAGCATACACATCATGAGATTGGACAGTCAATATACCTGTGACAACATCTGGAGAAGCCTCTGATTCCCGATGCCTCTGCATAGCATAAAATCTGCTTGGTCCTCCCGAATTCTGTGCACCACCCCTAGCTACACCATGCCCTGCTGGTGCTGGGGTGCCTTGAGCTGGAGGTGTTGTGGATGTAGTAGCTGCAGAATTAGTTGGCTGTGCCGCACCTCTGCCCATATTTCGGCAGGACGAGCGGCAATCTCTCTGAATGTGACCCCTCTCACCACACCCATAGCATACTGGTAGGTCCATGAAGCAGGAACCAAAGTGTATCCTCCCACACTTAGGGCATGGAAGCCTCTGCTGCTGAAACCTTCTGTCGGGCTGACCTTGCTGGTAAGGTCCCTTGTTCCCCTGACTGGGCCTAGATGACTGTGCACCCATCGAAGACTGGGCAAATGATTGGGATGGTCCTGATGACCTTCCCCTGAATGCCGACCTACCACCGCCACCAAAGGGAAGAACCACCAAAGTTTCCCGCGGACTGGGCCTTGCTGCTACTCTAACGCTCCATTCTATTATTCAATTTGCGGGTTTCTGTGGCTTGAGAAAATGCCACCATCTTACCATAGTTCATATCAGAATTCAAGGCTGCTGTAAAGGCCTCATTGATAACCAAGGGGATAAGGCCCTGAACAGACCGGCGCACTCTAGCCTCCATAGTGGGAAACATGTGAATAGCATACTTGGACAGGCGCGCAAACTCTATATGGTACTCTCACACATTCATACTACCCTGCTTCAGGCTTTCAAACTCAGTGGCATGGGCTGCCTTAGTTTTGGCAGGCAAGAAATGATCCATAAAGGCATTTGTGAATTCGCCCCACCTTGTCGGGGGGCTTCCCTTCCCACGGGATTCCTCCCACAACTCAAACCAAGAATAGGCCACCCCTTTCAAGCAGTAGGAGGCCAACTCTACTTCTTCCGTCTCTGTAGCATGCATAAACCAAAGAGTTTTGTGCATCTCATCAATGAAGTCCTGAGGGTCCTCCTCGGGATCAGTACCCATAAACATTGGAGGATCTAACTGAAGGAACTTGTTCACCCTAGAACTAGTAGATTCCCCCGGATGACTGGAAGAAGTAGGCCCAACACTCGATCTCTGGGCCTGAGAAGCCACTATCTGTGTCAACATCTATATGGCTCCCCTAATATCAACATCAGACACACCAAAATCAGAAGCTGGAGCTGGAGGTGGAACTGGAATATCAGTTAGAGGAACTGTTGCACCTTCAGTAGGTGTAGGGACAGGTGCGGTCTGATCAGTTGTGGTAGAATCAGGTAGCGTAGTAACTGGGGGAACATGCTCACTTCTCGGGTGCTCACCCGCATCATCAATTATAGGATTAACTGCCACTCCTGGGGTGACATTGGCTCTTTGGCCAGTTCTTGCCTTCTTCTTAGGTGCCATGTACTGAAAATTAGAGCAACTCAGGAGTTAAAGGAGGAACAATCTTACAACCAGCTTTATCGCACGATCAAGAACATGAAAGAAGGGTATTATTCCTAAATTCCCATGTAGCATCCTAATTATAGATGTGGTCGAAAACACATCGATAATAAGGACTCTAATAGACATGGCTCCGAGACATCCTATGATACTTTAAAACCTTACGCTCTGATACCAAGTTTGTCACGCCCCAAAATGAGAGCGACCAGCACGCAACCGAGTGAACCCGACCGAGCAAGCCTGTTAGATCTCCTTCTACCCAAACTGATCCACGAAAGAAGATAATACATAATTTCATTTATTAGACAAAAACATGATCATGTCTACAATACCAATAGTTTTCATCATTTTTAAAGTCTTAATTCCACACATTTTTCATAATCTGAAATGGAAATAGTAATTCAAATACAACATAACGAGTTTGACTTCCCAGCACCAATATACAACCCACACTATGTCTACGGAGCCTCTATATAAAAAGAAGAGTACAATGAAAATGCCGGCAACAAGGCCCCGGCTATACCTCAAACAGAATACACAAAGAACAAATGATACATGACCCTGGGATGAAGTGGGGCTCGCCAAGTCAGCAGGGAAGAAGGTATACTGCCATCACTGATCAATATCTCCTGCTGTGGAACCACCTGTATCCACCTAAAGATGCATCGCCCCCGACAAAAGGGATGTTAGTACTGTCGAATAGCACTAGTATGAAACCAAAACACCAATTTAAGAATTCAAAAATACAATATGAATATGATGAATCAGGGTGACAATAGAATAGTATAAATAACCGTTAAAACCAGAGCAAGCTTATTAAGAGCTTTCAATAACACTTATGGGATTTAAGATGAGATCCTCTGTAACCATCTTTACACAAAGCGGCCCCGCCGCCTCACCCGATGTATGCAGGTGGAGGTGTAAGTACAATACCACAACTCTACTCAAACGGCCCCGCTGCCTCACCCCAATGTATGTGGGTGGATGTATAACCACAGTACCAAAAACATACATAAAGCGGCTATGCCGCCTCACCCCAATATATGCGGGTGGAAATGCATCAACGATACCAATACCAACACAAAGTGGCTATGCCGCCTCACCCCAATATATATATGGGGGTGGTGGTGCCACAACAATACCAAAACTATACACAAAGTGGTCGTACCGCCTCACCCCAATGTATGCGGGTGGAGGTGCAGTCCCACAATACCATAATCCCTACACAAAGCGGTCATGCCGCCTCACACCAATATATGCGGGTGGAGGTGTATCACAATCCCAATCTCTACACAACTTGGCATAATAACTTTCACATAAATCATTTTTTGTAATTATAACATGTGGATACACAATCCATAGTTTGGAACATAATCCATAGTTTGAAAGCTCAACTCACACTCATCGGACCACCTGAACGGAGCACCCTTCAGGGTCAATCTAGTCAATGGGGTTGTTATGGATGAAAATCTCTCCACGAACCAGCGATAATAACCCACCAAACCCAGGAAACTCTAAATCTCTATAGCTGAAGTAGGTATAGGCTAGTTCTGAACTGCCTCAATCTTCTTAAGATCCCCTTTTATGCCCTCGGCCGATACAACATGCCCCAAAAAGGTGACCGAGTCTAACCAAAATACACACTTTGAAAACTTGGCATATAACTCTCTCTGAGTCTGAAGCACAACTCGAAGATGCTGCTCATGCTCCTATTGACTGCGGAAGTAGATCAAGATATCATCAATGAATATGACCCCAAAAGAATCCAAATATGTCTTGAATACCCGGTTCATCAAATCCATAAATGTTTTTGGGGCATTTGTAAACCCAAATGACAACACTAGGAACGTATAATGCTCATACCGAGTTCGAAAAGTTGTCTTAGGGTCATCCGATACCCTAATCTTCAACTGATGGTAGCCAGACCTCACATCAATATTCGAAAATACTTTGGCACCTTGTAGCTGATCAAATAATTCATCAATCCTCGGCAACGGATACTTGTTCTTGATAGTGACTTTGCTCTACTGCCGATAGTCTATACATATCCTTATCGAACCATCTTTCTTCTTCACAAACAACACAGGTGCACCCCAGGGCGAGACACTAGGTCTAATAAATCCCTTATCAAGAAAATCTTCCAAGTGCTCCTTCAATTCCTTCAACTCTAGCGAGGCCATATGGTATGGTGTAATAGAAATGGGTTGAGTGCCTGAAGCCAAATCAATACAGAAGTCAATATCTGTCGGGTGGCATCCCTGGCAGATCTGTAGGAAACATCTCTAGAAACTCAGGCACAACTGGTACTGAATCCATGGAAGGAACCTCTGCACTAGAATCGCGAATATAGGCCAAATAAGTTAGACATCCCTTCTCAACCATACATCGAGCTTTGACATAAAAAATAACCCTGCTGATAGAATGGCTAGGAGTCCCTCTCCACTCTAATCGAGGCAATCCCGACATGGCTAAGGTCACTGTCTTGGTATGACAGTCCAATATAGCATGATACGGTGACAGCCAATCCATGCCCAAAATAACATCAAAGTCCACTATGTCAAGAAGTAGGAGATCTACACTAGTCTCGAGACTCCTAATAGTAATCACACACGAGCGATAAACACGATCTACAATAATAGAATCTCCCACAAGAATGGACACATACACAGGAGCACTCAAAGAGTCACGAGGCACAACCAGATATGAAGAAAAATAGGATGACACGTAGGAATAAGTAGAGCCCAGATCAAATAGAACTGAAGCATCTCTATGGAAAACCGGAACAATACCTGTGATGACAGCGTCAGATGACTCGGCCTCAGGTCTAGCTGGGAATGCATAAAATTGGGGCTGAGCCCCACCACCTTGACCTCCGTCTCTTGGACGGCCTCTAGCTGGCTGGCCTCTACCTCTCCACCTCTAGCAGCTGACCCCTCCCCCTAGCTAGCTGAGCGGGCAGTGAAGCAACTGGTGTCGAGACCATGGCACGAGAACTCTATTGTGGCATGCTACTCAACAATCTCAGGCAGTACCTCCTGATGTGACTTGTACCCTCACACTCAAAACATCCATCATGTTGTTGTAGCTACTGAAGTTGTAACTGACCCGAATGGGCCGGATAACCATGGTGGTAGCTCTGGATTGGAGGCGCACTGATAGAAGCTAATGGTGCACTGTAGGTTGGCTTCGTAGAATGAGATACATAAGGACCATGACTCCCCGAAGTACTGTGAGATGCCTGAAGAACTGACTAAAATGGCCCAGGAGTATGGCCTTTACCTAAAGCACCCCTGCCTCCAGATGAGGCACCACTAAAACCACCAAAATGACGTGGCCTTTTATCATACACTGGCCCCCTCTCCTGACCACGAACCATATCGATCCGTTTAGCAATATCTACGGCTCTCTGGAAAGAGATATCATCTCCAGTCTCCTTGGCCATCTGTAGGCTGATAGTGAAAGTGAGTCCATCAATGAATCTTCTCACTCTATCCCTCTCAGTAGGGAGTAAAACATGGCATAGCGAGCTAGGTCCAAAAATCGAGTCTCATACTGGGTAACAGTCATACTACCCTGCTGAAGACGCTCAAACTACATGCGGTAATCCAACCTCAGAGTGAAAGGAATGAACTTCTCTAGAAATATCTGTGAAAACAGATCCCAGGTAAGTGCATGCAAACCAGCTGGTCTAGTCAACACATAATCTCTCCTCCATCTCTTGGCAGAACCGGTCATCTAGAACACTGCAAAATCGACCCCATTAGTCTCAACTATGCCCATGTTATGCAACACCTTATGGAAACGGTCCAAGTAATCCTATGGGTCCTTAGAAGGTGCACCGTTGAAATGAATAGGAAAGAGCTTGGTAAACTTATCCAGCCTCAACAAGGCCTCGAAAGACATAGCGAGCCTATCACCGGCCTGTGCCGCAATAATCGGATGAACCACCCCAGTTGGTTGGGCTGCTGGATCCTGATATAGGGGAGCCACCTACTCCGGGGTGTGGGTAGTAGGAGTTTGTGCTCCTCACCCAGCCCGAGAGACAATTGGTGCCACCGGAAATGCACCGCTCTGGTCCACACTCTCCATAAGGCCCACCAAGCGGACAAGAGCGTCCTGAAGCACTGGAGTGGATATGAACCCCTCTAGGACCTGAGCTGGTCTGATAGGTACGGTCTAAGCTGGGACCTTCTCCTCATGATCCATCTGAGGCTCCACTGCGGATGCTGCTTCCCGAGCTCTAGAGCTCTGCCTCGGCCTCGGCCTCTGCCCCTGGTAGTAGCTTCCACAGGGAGCTCCATCTCCTGTCATGTTGCAGATGTTGTGGTGTTCTCTCCATCGGCGAGAGAAAAAGAATAGAATGGTTTAATCATCAATGATAGAATACAATCGCATGATAGAGAAGGAAAGAAGTGAAATTTTTCCTAAACTCCATAGCCTCTGGAAGATAAGTACAGACATCTCTGTACCGATCCTCCAGACTCTACTAATATTGCTCATGACTCGTGAGACCTAGGCAACCTACTGCTCAGATACCAACTTGTCACAGTCCGGAATTTCCCATCTTCGGGACCGTGATGGTGCCTAACATTTCACTTGCTAGACAAGCCAACGTTAGCTAAATCTATTAACCATTTTTAACAATTTCCAAATTAAATGAAAATAATAAAACTGAATAGTCTGAAATACGGTAAATAAGTGATAAGTGACGAAATCCAAATACAAATCTCTTAACTGGCATCACGAATACATGAGCGTCTAGAATACTATAGATAATGGTCTGAAATAAACATAATTGTCTGAATCAAAATAAATAGCTAAAATGAAGTGGAAGGGGATTTCAAGGTTGGGAACGCCGTGCAGCTATACCTCAAGTCTCCATTGATAGCTAGATCCGAGCAAGTCTACTGAACGCCGTAGGGACCAACTCCAAAATCTGCACAAGAAGTGCAGAGTATAGAATGAGTACAACCGACACTATTTACTCTGTAAGTGCCAAGCCTAACCTCGACGAAGTAGTGACGAGGCTAAAACGGACCACTTACGATAACTTGTATGCAGTAACAGTAATAATAACAAGGAAGAAAAATAGGAAATGAAAGTAAAGCAGTTAATTTATGAAAAAGAACTCAATCCTCGCAATCGGAGAACCCAGAATAACAGATCTCATAACTTCATGTAACTATGCTAGAAACCAACACAATAAAAACAATAAATACAACATACACAATTCGTTGCGGCACGTAACCCGATACCACTGTACTCACACAATCCTCCTTTATTTCACCATAGCATCATTTATCAATACCAAGAATCACATGAAAATTCATTGCGGCGCATAATCCGATCCATCTATATCATCATAATCAATGTCATAATCCTCCCTTAGTTTACCATGTCATAATTTATCCATATCAACTATTATATACACAACCGTTGCTGCGCGCAACCCGATTTCACTATATCATTATAATCAATATCAAAATCCTCCCTTATTCCACCATATCACAACTGTTGCGGCGTGCAACCCGATGCATAAACAATTTCAATAAATGTAAGCAATCCAATAGCTCAATTTACAAGAATCTATACGATTAAAGAATATGAAAGCAAAGCAATAAAGGAACCATATACTAATCAAAGGAATGCTACAAATAATATAATAGCAACAATACAAGTGAAGTACGTGGCAATTAAGGTGTGCAAGTAAGACAATTAAGACAAGTAGCTATTAATCACGGAGTCATGGAAGGGATGAACAATTCAATACAAGAATAATTAATGAAAAGTAAAAAATTACGGCATAGAAATTGACTAAAGCATATAACAGTTAAGGCATGGAATGAAATAATTCGTAAAATACGAGGAAAGGCATGGAAACAATTATTTTGACGGCGTATATACACTTGTAACCTCGCATATATGCCGTTACGCACGTAATTCACATAAAATATACTTCTAAGGTTCCTAATTCCCTAAAATCAAGGTTAGACCCAACACTTACCTCGCTCCGCAATCAAATCAAA